>NC_048235.1:29750369-29766995 GCF_002007445.2 Ailuropoda melanoleuca | reverse complement strand
CCGGGGGACGCCGGTGCGGGCCGCGTCTACCCGGCGGCCTGGCCGGGTCGGGGGCGGCGGGGAGCGGCCCGGCGCGGGGGGCTCAGCCCGGAATCCGAGAGAAACTTGCCGGGCTTGACGTGTTGGCTGCTCTCCGAATGGAAACCGGCCCGGTGGAGGCTAATGATGGGGTGCAGGCGGCACTGTGATTAGGATTGTTGTTGTTTGCAGCTGATGGGGCTCTGGCGCTTCTCTCGCGCGCTGCCAGGGACACCCAAGCGTTGGCTGTCTCTGCGTCCGGCGCAGCCGGTAGAGGCACTCGGGACCCCTGGTTACGACGTTCCTCCCCTTTGTTGTAGCGTTCACGGAGGACCGAGGGTAGCCCCTTGAGGGATGAGCCGGGCCCACTGGAAGAGAAAAGTACTTTGAAAGGGAGGGTAGGAAAAATACGAAAAGGCACCCAGAGTCGGTATTTGAAATGCGAGATGCACTTCAGAGATTAGAAAGTAAGTGGTGTGGAGATACTTACTAAAGGTATAAATATAAAAACAAATCTGGAATATATGTGGGAATCAGTAATGAACTCGACATTTTGGGGCGACGTTATAGGCTTCTAATCTTAAATTATTAAACTTATTAAAATTGTCATGTTTTAAAGTAAATATCTGTTTAGTTTTAATGCTAACAATTGTGCCTTTAGCAGCCTCTTCGAGAACCGGACCTAAAACCCAGGCTGTGTGTTTCACAAACCTTGGTGTCAGTTTTTGTGGGGGAAGCGGGGGGTGTTTGTATGTATAGAGGTCTGCAGAGCCACGGGATAAACCTAGTGCTTTCTCCGGGAGTTAAATGTCATTTCTAGAATAAGACACTAATATATTTATTGAGGTGACCACAGCATTTGGGTTAATGTTAAAGGTAAGATACAGATGTCAAAGAAGTTCTGTTCAGTGGTGCCTTGACTTACAAGTTCAGATCCCTGAAATATAGATGTCACTTTCCTGTGTGGGGGCACTTACATGGAAAGGTTAAAGAAGCATTGCCTTGGGTAGGTTGTAACAGAGGTAGTGTAAATACTCTGAGATTTTCTTTTCTTTAAGATTTTATTTATTTGAGGAGCAAGAGAGCGAGCACTAGCAGGGGCAGAGGGAGAGGGAGAAGCTGACTCCCCTGCTGAGCTGGGAGCCCCATAGGGGGTTCCACACGGGACTGGATCCCAAGGACCGTGAGATCATGACCTGAGCAGAAGGCAGAGGCTTAACCGACTGAGCCACCCAGGCACCCCTACTCTGAGATTTTCATAATGTGTTCTGTGTCAGGATCCAATTATGTCTTCTGAAACAATATATACACTGGTAGGGCTTGATATATTCTGTAACTTTGTTAGGCTATTCATGGGATTTCAGGGTGTTTTTTGTTTTTTTGCAATAAAGTTATAGCTTACAAATGTAGTGGGTTCCAACTTCAGATGAGAAGATGGGTTTCACTACTGTATTTTAGAGAAGAGAAAAACTGCTAAGCTGCATAATGTGGCCAAGGCAGGGGAGAGATAAAGGAAAAGAATGACTGCATTCTTTGATACTGTGGAAGGAATAGATTTGGCAGAGGTTGTAAACAGAAGATTGAGGATCTTAAGGTGTGCCTTCTTGAATCTGTACAAGTAAGTTCCTCCCTCAATGCTAGAAAAAGGCAAGAGGGCAAAGATGAGGAAGCTAACCGAATCTGCAGTAGGGCTACATTGTTTGAAGTCTAGAAAGACAAGTCTTGAAAACAGGTGTATTTAAAGGGCATCTGCAAAAAGATAGTGATCGTTGCAGTTATTTGAGCGAGAAATGCTAATCAGGGGCTCCTGGGTGGCTCAGTCTTTAGGCCTCTGGCTCAGGGCGTGATCCCAGAGTCCTGGGACTGGAGCCCTGTATTGGGCTCCCTGCTCCACTGGGAGCCTGCTTCTTCCTCTACCACTCCCCCTGCTTGTGTTCCCTCTCTCACTGGCTATCTCTCTCTCTCTCTGTCAAATAAGTAATCTTTAAAAAAAAAATTAGAGGAAGAGTCTTAGAGGGAAGTTTGAAGGGATATCAAGAGAAGCACACAGTATGAGAGCGTCTATTTAGAATCTGGTAAATGTCAAGAAAACAGAAAATCCAGGTTATCAGATATGGAGAGAGGTCAGGGAATATGGTGTTGTAGAAAAGGATTTTTGAAATGTCACTGGAAGGCTCATCAAGGAAAATTTCTGGAGAAAGTAAGATTACAGATTTTCAGTAACAACTGGAGGCAGAGTCTACACAAAGATGTACAATTCTAAGATTTGGAAACATTTTAAAACTTGTGCATTGAAATGTTTCAAAATAGAGTTTAAATGCTGGCTTCTCTTTAAGTTGTCATTATAAAAAGTAGAATAGGGGCGCCTGGGTGGCACAGCGGTTAAGCGTCTGCCTTCGGCTCAGGGCGTGATCCCGGCGTTATGGGATCGNCCACATCAGGCTCTTCTGCTATGAGCCTGCTTCTTCCTCTCCCACTCCCCCTGCTTGTGTTCCCTCTCGCTGGCTGTCTCTATCTCTGTCAAATAAATAAATAAAATCTTCAAAAAAAAAAAAAAAGTAGAATAAATGTTTATGCAGAAAATGAGGTAGCTAAAAGTGTACGTTTAGTCTAGTAGTTCCCCTCATATCTGAGGCCAGCTTATCTGAAAACAATTCCAAAACCAAGTGTAAGGGAAAAAAATGTATGCAATACACTCCAAAGACAAGACTCCTATTGGCGCACCTGGCTGGCTCAGTCAGTAGAACATGTGATTCTCAATCTCAGGGTCGTGTGTTCCACTCCCACAGTTGGCATGGAGCCTACTTAAGAAAAGACAAGACTCCCATTTGGACTAATTTACTCTACATAAACTTACAGCCACATTGGTCTTGTGAGTTCTGTGCACACAGAAGGTTAGGAGGTAACTGCAACACTTGGCAAGGTACAGACAGCTGCCAGTGACCTAGAAGATCCAAGAACTGAAAACTCAGGCCTACGTGATTCATTCTTTGAGCTGACAGCCTTACAGAATTTAAGAACTTCCACGCTCAGTTATTGAAGGCCATAACTATGATCTTTAATATCAGAAGCTTATTTTCACTATATAGCATTTAGTACTAGATTGGAGGTAGTTACTGCACTTTAGAAGTTCTTCCACTAGCAATAGTTGAAATAATAAAACCTCAGGCACTTAAAAGGGATGACTATTAGTCACCTATCCAGAATTCATTTCTGTGGACATCGAATTGCCTTAGATGCCGGATAAATTGCTATTTTATCAGAGAGGCTACTAACCCAAGAATCAAATGTTCCAAATTTTTGTTGAAAGAGGAATACTTAGGAGAAGAGAGAGTATCCTACCAGTGGAAAACACCTTAAGCTTAAATTCCAAATCAGAGTTTATGCAGCAAGCAAGTTCAACAGGATGTGCTTGAAAATTTCCACTCTACCTCCTCTCCCCACCCTTTGAGTCAAATTGTATTCTTACCTGTTAAAGAAATCTGCCCTGCCTATTACACCTGTCAAGCCTAATTTCTTGAACTTTACATGAAAAGATTGTTCTTTCCTAGGTTTTAGAGACTAAAAAACCAGAAAGAATGTGGAATGCTACCAGTTAATGGCAAGAAGTTAAGTGGGAAAAGAATCGTCATATAGGCTAAATACGTTTCTTCTGGGAAACCCAGCAACATTATCATATCCTTGTAATTTTCATATTACTTAGTTAGCAGTCAATAAAATGTATACTAGTGTATAGACTTGGGGAAGGTATCATTTTTGTGATGGTATCTTCCACATTCCATTCTCTCTGCCTAACTCTATTGTACCAACAATTTTTGTTCTGTGATGGAAGAATAATCAGTGTACAAAAGTTAAAGCATATTTTTTAAAAGCGTTATTTTTCTTTCTTTTTTAAAAATTGAGGGTGAATATAAAATGGTGGATGAGAGCATAGGTTCTGACATTAGACTACCTGGGTTCAAATCCTATTTTTATTTCATACTAAGTGTGGGTGACCTTAGGTAAGTATGACTTTATCTCTGCGTTTCAGTTGCATTCATTCAAGTGGTTCTTATGCTTTGGTATTGATTAGCATTGTTAGAGGACTCATTAAAACACTGATTGCTGGGCCCCATGTCCAGAGTTTGTAATTCAGTAGGTCTGGGCTGCAGCCTGAGATTCTGATTCCTAACAAGTTTCCAGGTGATGCTATTGTTAGTGGCTGGGGGACCATATACCTTGAGAACCACTGCTCTAGAGCAGGGATTTTTAATTTTAGCATTATTGACATTTGGGGTTGGAGAATTCTTTGTGACAGTGCATCGGAGGACATTTAAAAGTAGCATCCTTGGCCTCTACCTACTAGATGCCAATAGCACACACCTATGTGTTAAAACCAAAAATGTCTCATAGGAAGCAAAATCACCCCTGGTTGAGAACTGCTGTTGCGGAAATACTAATTCCAGGTGACCTCATGCTTTACTTTTCTCATGCTTTTGTGGGGGAGGGTGAGATGGTGGTTGGGTGATGTTAATAGAGCTTCTTGGGATTGAAAGAGAGGTTATAATCTTTTAGGTAGAATTTCACAACTTAATGCACTTAGCTGTAATTATCTTTAAATTTTACCCTACTGCTGTCCTGACACATCCTGTAGATACTAACTCAGAGTTGATGAGAACTGGTAGATGATAGATTTTTAAAATTAAAATATAATTTCACATCCCATAAAATTCATTTTTTTAAAATTTTTTCTTTAGAATTCTTTTTTTTTTTTTTTTAAGATTTTGTTTATTTATTTGACAGAGATCGCGGGTGGGCACACAAGGAGCAGGGAGTGGGAGCTTCCCTGATGAGCAGGGAACCTGTTGTGGGGCTCGATCCCATTACCCTGGGATCATGACTTGAACCAAAGGCTGATGCTCAACCGACTGAGCCACCCAGGTGCCCCAAAATTCATTCTTTTAAAGTGTACAATCCAGTGGTTTGTAGTATGATCACACGGTTGTTCAACCATCACCACTAATTCCAAAAACATTCTTATCATCCCAAAAGGAAACTCCATAAAGCTAGATTCTCTTTAGGACCTGCTTTACTTGTATTTCAAGCACAGGTGTACATCATGTAGCCTTCATGATCAAGTATTTATTTACTTTACGAGCCAATACAGAGAAAGTAATTGTTTAGAAGCCACATTTTAGAAATCAGAATGAAGATAGTTTTTTTTTCTAAGTCCCAAGAGAGAAACAGAATTTTAGTACTAAATTATTACATTATTGAAGAATTACCTGCTTTATTGAGTTTTTTTCTTCTAATTGGCCAGAGACCGTTTTCTAATCTGCTTTGGATCTGAGGGTTCCAACCAGTGTCCCACCACATAAGAATTATTTGATGAGCTTGTTGATTCTCAGCCTTCTGCAACTTCCCAGATAATTCTGATGTACACCAGGTTTGGGAACCACTGCTTTAGACCTTTCAAAATACCTAATGTACATTCATTTTCTCATTTATTCTTTTAGCAAAACACCTCTCCATAATGTATTTTTCCCAATTGGTAGATTAAAAAATTATTGAGAGAGGTAAAGTGGCACACCCAGGTTCACACAGCAAGTTAGGAGCAAAGCTGGGATAGAATTAGTTCATTACATTCAAAACATACTCACTTAGGGCTTATTTTGTGTCAGACATTGTGCTAAGACAAGTGGTAAAGAGATAGATGTGGCCCTCACTATTGCCTCTTTTTCATTCTAAACCTGAGAGAGAGAGAGAGAGAGAGAGAGAGAGAGAGAGATTGATCAACTGTAAAACTACATTGTTGTTACCACATTACTATTGACGAGGCAGCTGGAAATGGTATAGAATAAAATTTAATATCAGTTCCTGCAGATATTTATTTGTTCGTTTATTCCTTTAGTAATTATTTATTGAACCTCTACTGTATGTGAGGTTAGTGTCAGGGAATGGCTTCTTTTCATTACTCTCCCAAATGGATACTTCGGTAAAAACCACTTGCGATGTGATCTTTAAGATAATTCCCTTAGTTTCCACCACCATAACCATCACTACCCACAAGACTTTCTGGTATAGGAAATATAAAGAAGCTGCTGACTGCATTTGTCAGTAGCTTTTTTTTTTTTTTTTGAGATTTGATAAATGATGCAGTACTGAGAAGTAGACACTCACTGTTACAAAGTGAGAAAATTACTAGAACAGAATTACTAGAATTAATTCATCAAAACCTTAAAGTGTGCATACTTTGTATTTATCAAAAACCTTATAACGTGCATCCTTTGACCCAGTAATTTCACTTCTGAGTATGTAACCCAATAAATAAAAACGTGAGAAGACCTGAGTGTTATTCCCAGTATTTGCATCGTCTCTACTTAGTTTGACCTCATCTGTGTGAATAACGTAAACCTACTAAAATAGGTCTCTGTGCCTCTCCCCCTTCAGTCCTTTCTTCATACTGCAGCCAGGGTGATCTTTGTACAGTGCAAATCTCATGGCCCCAGTGTCCTGCTCGGAGTCCTTTGCTTACTGCCCCCCTTACCACATTGCTTTTAGAATGAAGTCCTAACGTGGCTTATGAGGTTTTGCACAATAGTGCCCCATCTTTCACCATTATATTCTTTTCCCTGTTCCAGCTCTTCCTATTCCCACCCCCCATCCCATGCTAAGCTGTTTTTCATTCCTAGACTGCATCCCGCTCTCACTTCTAATCTTTGTGTTGCTGTCTGCACATCCTGTCATACTCTTTCATTTTGTTAACCTATCAACTGTGGGAGAGCATGGCCACATGTCTTTTCTCAGTGGTTTATTTCCTTCTGAGTCTTGGTTGCACTACTGGGTATAATAATTGTTGGCTCAACTGTATTATCTTACTCATGGAAATAATTTTTATTTCTCGGCCATGTCATGGTTACCAGTGCAGAGTTAGTTGTTGGTTTTTTGTTTTTTGCAAAGTTAGATCTAATTCAGAATACATTTAGAATCAAAATTGAATATCTAACCTTAATTATAGTGAATGTAACTTCTACATCTGTATAAAGATGTTTTGGTTTTGAGGCGCCTGGGTGGTGCAGTCGTTAAGCATCTGCCTTCCGCTCAGGGCATGATCCCAGCATTCTGGGATTGAGCCCCACATCAGGCTCCTCTGCTGTGAGCCTGCTTCTTCCTCTCCCACTCCCCCTGCTTGTGATCCCTCTCTCGCTGGCTGTCTCTATCTCTGTCAAATAAATAAAAAATCATAAAAAAAAAAAGTTTTAGTTTTGAGTAAAAAGTCTCAACCTGGCCAGCCTTAAACACATCTATCTCACATAATAGGCTTCACATTTTTTTTTTTTTAAATTCAGTGGCTCAGTTTTGGCCTCAAGGACCTAGTTCTTTGTATCCCTCTTCTCTGTCGTACACTGCATTGGCCTCATCTTAAACTGTATTCCATTAAGAGCCCTAAGATGACTGCTGGTGACAGTTGAGGCAACATACTTGTTCACAGCAAGAGGAGATTGGCTTTTCTTTCCTAGAAACTCAAGTTCAACCATCTCCCTGCAACTCTTTGGTTCAAATTGTCTTTGCCCTATGAATCCTAGGTTAGTCACTGGTAGAGGGGATGAAGGTACCATGACTTGCTTAGAGTGGTCATCTGTGAGGAGGATGGATGCTGGAATGTCACCAGGTGTCCACCACAATTTCTTTTCTACCTAAGGGAAAAAATGACAATGAGAACCTGCAGAAAATTTCCCATAAGGGAAAAATTTTCCAACTCTACTGCTTTTTAAAATTTATTCCAACTCTCAAGATGAGATAATCACAAAAAAAAGCCTAAGAAATCTCCTGTATAGTTAACCATGGAATCTAACCCCTAACCCCCCCTTTTTCCCCCCAGATCCAGACATTTAACGTGGATGCGCCATGCCAGACCGTAGAAGATTTAACGAATGGGGTTGTGATGGCCCAGGTTCTTCAAAAAATGTAAGAATAAATTGCTTTGTCTTTTTGTGGATTCTTATATGTGAATATTTATTAGATTGAAAACATGGACAAAAAAATAAGATGTTTACGTGAAATGTGTGTGGCATGTAGAATAAGAGCTGTAAATGTCAGTTATAATTTTGATGGCATGTACTTGTGTAGGTGCAGATTGGCTGAAAGTTTAATTAGGACCATAATTGTTAGAACACTCCATTGATTTTAGCAGAATTATTTGTTCTTGTGTTTTTCAGCATAAGCTTGGCAGAAATTTTCATGTTAGTGATAAGATTTTCTCATTGTAGAAGAATCTAGAGGCTTACTCCCTTTCTTTAGAATTTTGCTCAAATGTTGTTACCAGTGAGGCCTTCCCTGACCACTCCATAAAATAAGTGACAGCCATTCCCCCTGTGCTCTGCTGTAGTCCTTTTAACCTTTTATGTTCTTCTTTGAGGTATTTAACACCATCTTATATACTGTATATTCATTTGTACTGCTCTCCCTGCCACCCATGTATATACACACATAGTGTAAGATCCACACAGGCAAGGAATTTGTTTTGTTCACGCTTGTGTCCTAGCACAAGGTTTGGTTTTTGGCTGAATCATATGAAAATGCCCTTTGTAGGTCACAAATAGTTAAATATCATCAGTTTGTCATGATTCAGCCTGCATGATGGATACTCATGTCTACCAAATGATTAAAAGAATGACATACTTGTTTGGGATATAGGAAACATACCTAATTCTTCTAAGTACTTGGAAAAAATAGAGGTTGTAAAATTGATGTTGTATGGCTGCCTCCGACTTGATCTTGGAACTTTCAAAAAAACATTACTTATAAATTTAAGAAATCATTAGGCTTGATGTGACTTAGGGTATACTTTTGTCTTTTGAATCACTGACCACCTGTAGGCCTTTGGTACTGGAAGATTTGCATATGATTAGATGGGATTTCCTGCAGTTTTGTTAAGAATCAATATCAACAGTAAATGAATTCTTGCTGTTGTTCATTTTGCAGTAAGCTATATAGAGTTGCCCATCTGAAAAGCAGTTCAGATCCCTACATTTCAGAGAATCTGTGTCTGTAGAGCTAGGGACTGATGGTTGAAGCTAGCTTGCTGTTGCTCCCTTCTGTAACAGATACACAGGTGCACAGACTTTTTGATGGTGCTTGAAAAGACTCATTTGAAACTTGGTCAGGCTTGGTTCTAGCACTCTTGAGAACAGTGATCCTGTGATTTTCATGGTCACCTCTGAGTGGTGCCCTAATAATTTTTAGTCTTTGAATGGTCTCGAGAGTTTCACTGAAGCTAAGTAAGCTTTCCAGGTTTGTGTCAGTAAATGAATGTTTTGCTTAAGTTAGGGTAGGATTTCTGTCATTTGCAGAAACTAGAAGAAGAACTATATGTGTATGTTGTTTTACCAAATCAAGATCATAGCATACATTATGTTCTGCAAACTAGTTAATTTACCAAGGTCTTTTAGGCATATTTCTCATCAGTACTTAGTTTTTTACTTTTTCACCCAAGATGTCTTCCTTTTTTCCTTTTGTTATGGTAAAACATATACAGAAAGGTATACCAAAAAAAGTGATGAATATGTGTGTGTGTATGTATATCGTATATTTGTATATACACATCTGTGTAACCACCACCTAGATTGAAACATACATCCATCTAGCCCCAGGTGGTTCCCTCATGACCGTCTCTGATCAATCCCTCTTCCCCAATGATAACCATGATTCTGACTTCTATGCCAGTAATTAGTTTTTTCTGTTTTTGGACATCTTATAAAGGGAATCATACAGTATGTATTCTTTTGTGTCTGACTCCTTTCACTCAACATAATGTCTGAGATTCATTCATATTGTTGCATATTATCTCTTTTTAATAACTGTATAATATGTACAACTTCAAGGAAGTTCAGTTCCTCCTTGTCCCTTTGATATGTATTGAGTGGCTACTTTGTGTCCAGCACTGGTGATACAGGGGTGAGCCACAACTCACAGGGCAGTTGCCTTCAGAGAGTATATAACCTTGGGAAAAACAGATTTTTAAATAACTATGAAAACAAAATTGCTATTATAACCAGTGCCACAGGGCCGAAATACACAATGTTAGGAATGTTTGTAAAGAGACATACTTAATTTAAGGAAGTCACAAACATTTTACCTGAGAAAATAAATTAAATCTGAAAGATGATTGGTAACAGATTTCTTAGCATATAGAAGACCATACACAGACGAGGCCATACCAGCTGATGGAGTATGGTGAACACCACCACAGAAAGAGAGAGGGTTTGAGTGACTAAAGCAGAGAGAGGGAGTATGTTACAAAATGAGAATGGCAAGAGATGTTGCCAGACCACGTAGGGCCTTGTATCTTTATTCCAAGGGATATGAGAAGCAATTTGGGAGGTATGGAGGCAGTGAAGGGTTAACAAGGTCAGATTTACATTTTTTTAAGTTTTTATTTAAATTCCAGTTAACATATAGTGTAATATTAGTTTCAGGTGTACAATGCAGTGAATCAGCACTTCCATACAAAACCTGGTGCTCATCCCAACAAGTGCCCTCCTTACTCCCCGTCACCTATTTAACCCTTCTGGTAACCATCAGTTTGTTCTTTACAGTTAAGAGTCTGTTTCTTCCTTTGCCTCTCTTTTATCCCTTTGTTTTGTTTTTTAAATTCCACATATGACTGAAATCATAATGGTATTTGTCTTCCTCTAACTTACTTTGCTTAGCATAGTACTCTAGCTCCACCCATGTTGTTAAAATGGCAAGATTTCATTCTTTTTTGATCACTGAGTAACATTCCAGTGTGTGTGTGTGTGTGTGTGTGTGTGTGTGTATACACACACCACATCTTCTTTATCCATTCAGCAGTTGATAGTCATTTGGGCTGTTTCCATAATTTGGCTATTGTAGATAATGCTGTTAAGCAACTGGGGTACGTGTATCCCTTTGAATTAGTATTTTTGTGTTCTTTGAATTAAATACCCAGTAGTGCAATTGCTGGGCTATAGGGTAGTTCTATTTTTAACTTTTTGAGGAACCTCCATACTGTTTTCCACAGTGGCTGCACCAGTTTTCTTTTTTTTTTTTTTAAGTTTTTATTTAGATTCCAGTTTGATTTACATTTTGAAAATATTCTGGCTGCAGGTGTAAAATGAATTAGAAGAGGCCACAATGATGAGGGATGATCAATTGGAAAGAAATTTGTAGTAAATCAGAAAGGAGATTATGGTACTTTGGATTGGGAGGTAGTAAAGGAGATAGAGACAAATGGATAGACTCAAAATAGTAGAGAAAACCAAGTGTTGATGATTGATATGGGTTAGTTAGTAAAAGGGAGATATCAAAATTGACTTTTAAATTTCTAACTTAAGCAAATACACAGAAGAGGGGGCAGACCTCTGATGTGGGAATGCTGAAAGGGAATCTGCTGTGGAGGAGTGCTGGATATATCATGGGTTTAGTTTGGGGGACATTGAATTTGAGTGGAATTGAGACATCAAGAGAAAATGCGAAGTTAGCATTAGATCATATAGGTCTAAAGTGCAGAAGAGAAGTCCAGAATCAATTTGGGTATCTCTTAATTGAAGCCATTAGTGTGGATTAAGTCACTTAGGGAATAGTATAGCATAAGAAAAACTGTATCTTTCTGTAGTTTCAATAGAAATTTTATCGAATATGAATGGGCTTAAGTATGTTTCTTGTTAGTATAATTTTTTCTCTCTCCACCCTTTTAGTCCTTTTCCATTCATCAGCTTTCCAGCTTCTAAAATTTTGTTGCTGTTGTCTTATCTCTTTGTCCACGTAGGTTCATGCCCTCCCCCTTATTTTTAATTAGTATGACTTTGTTTTTTAGAACAGTTTTAGTTTCATAGCAAAATTGAAATGGCAAAGAGTTGCAGTATGGGATGACAGAGCTCTGGGGGTGGATGATAGTGATGATTGTACAACAGTGTGAGTGCGCTTAATGCCACTGAACCACACACTCCAGTTTAAATAACAAATTTTGTGTATATTTTACTACGTAAAGAAAAAGTTTTTAAAAATTGAGTGTAAAGTATGGCTAATTCTCACATACTCCTTGCCCTACTACGCAGAGCTTCTCCCACTGTCAACATCCCACGCCAGAGTGGTACATTGGTTGTAATTGATGAACTACTCTGAAGCATCATCACCCAAAATCCCTAATTTACATTAAAGTTCATTCTGTGTTGTACATTTTCTGTATGGGTTTGACAAATATGTAATGACACGTATCTACCATTGTAGTATCACACGGAGTAGTTTCCCGGCCCTAAAAATCCCCTTCCAGCAACCCCTGATCTTTTTACTGTCTCCATAGTTTTGCTTTTTATAGAATGTCATGTAATTGAAATCATAACCATATATAGTCTTCTCAGATTGGCTTCTTTCACTTGGCAATATTGCATTTAAGATTCCTGCATGTGGCTTGACAGTTCATTTCTTTTTAACGCTCTCCTCTTTCTTGCAGCTTTAGTGAGATGAAATTGACATACAGTAAATTGTACATTTTTTAAGTATAGTATTTGATAAATTTTTACCTGTGTAGATGCCTGTGAAACTATCATCACAGCCAAGATAATGAACGTATCAATTACTTCAAGAAATGTTAGTCCCTCCTTTCTGCTACCCTTTTTCCATCCCCAGGCAACCATGACTTACTTTCTATTACTTTAGATTAATTTGCAATTTCTAGAAATTTATATAAATCGACTCACACAATACATTTTCTTATTTGAGGGAGAAGGTATGGCTTCTTTCATGCAACATAACTATTTTGAAATTCATTCATGTTGTTGCCTGTAATAGTCCATACATACTCCATTATATAGCTATACCATGATCTATTCATCTATTCATTCATCTGCTGATGAACGTCTGGGTTATTTTAGTTTGAGACTATTAGAAATAAAGCATCTCTGAACATTAGCATACAGATCTTTGTATGGACATATCCTTTCATTTCCTTCTAGTAAAATCCCACCCACGAGTGGAATGGTTGGACCATACGGTTAGGTGTATGTTTAATATTTAGGAGACTGCCAAAATGTTTCCAGAGTGGATGTGCCGTTTTTGCTCCCACAAGCAGTGTACGAACGTTCCTATTTCACCACAGTTTCACCATCACTTGCTAAGGTCAGTGTTTTTTGTTTTTTCAGTTTTTTTGGTTTTTTTAAGGCTTTATATTTAAGTAATCTCTACATCTGGCATGGGGCTTGAATTCATAACCGTGAAATCAAGAGTTACATGCTCTACCAACTAAGCCAGCCGGGTGCCCCTGTTTTGTTTTGTTTTAATTGAAGTATGGTTGATACACAATATTACATTAATTTCAGGTGTATATGGCAGTCTTTTTTATTTTAGCCATTCCGGTGGCTGTTTAGTAATAACTCATTGTGGTTTTCGTTTGTATTCCTAGGGTGACTAATGGTGTCCGGCATCTTTTCATGTTTTTGCCATCTATATATCTTCTTTTGTGAATGGTTTCCTGTAATCTTTTGCCTGTTTTTTATTTAAATTGTCTTACTAAATTTAGAGTTCTTTATAAATACAAAACATAAATACTAAATACAAGTCATTTTTCAGATGTATGTTTTAAAATATTTTCTTCTAATCTGTGGCTTCCCTTTTTCTTTTTTTCTTTCTTTCTTTCTTTCTTTCTTTCTTTCTTTCTTTCTTTCTTCTTTCTCTTTCTTTCTCTCTTTCTCTCTCTCTCTCTTTCTCTCTCTTTCTCTCTTTCTTTCTTATTTATTTATTTATTTATTTGACAGAGCACAAGCAGGGGGAGCGGCAGACAAAGAGGGAGAAGCAGGCTCCCTGGGATCATGACCTGAGCCACCCAGGTGCCGCCCCCCTTCATTTTCTTAATAGTGTCTTGGCGCGGCAAAAGTTTTTAAATTTTGATAAAATCTAATTTGTTTTTCTTTTGTGTGTTTTTTTTTAATTCTATTTTTTTAAAGATTTTATTTTTAAGTAATCTCTATACCCAGTGTGGAGCTTGAACCCACAACCTCAAAAATTGTCATATATTGCATTGACTGAGCCAGCCAAGTGCCCCCATGTTTGTTTTTTTTTAATTTAAATTCAATTAGCCAACATTTTTTTTTTTAATTCTAATAAGAAATGTTTACCAAACCTGGGGTCACTAAGATTTTTTTCTGTGTTTTCCTCTAGAAGTTTTATAGTTCCAGTGCTTACATTTAGGTCTGTGTTGAATTTTGAATTACTTTTTGCATATTATGGATTGACTTTTTTTTCTTTTTTTTTTGCAGTATTTATTAAAAAGATTCCTTTCCCATATTTTTAGGACTTTTGATTATGTTGATTTGCCTAGTGACCAGATAGACATCATCTATAGATGATTAGATTCTTGTTTAATTTTTACTATAAATCAGTCACCAAAAACGGTAAGATGTACTCTCTCCTTTTACATCTGTACATTAACGAATACAAAATGAAAACCTTTTTTTTCCCCTTATGTCTTAAGGGAACTGTGATTTTTTGTTTTGTTTTTGTTTTAAGATTTTATTCATTTATTTGACAGAAAGAGAGAGAGTACAAGAAGTAGGCAGAGCAGCAGGCAGAGGGAGAAGCAGGTTCCTCCCACTCCCCTGAGCAGAGAGCCTGATGCGGGGCTCGATCCCAGCACCCTGGGATCATGACCTGAGCCAAAGGCAGACGCTTAACTGACTGAGCCACCCAGGTGCCCTGGGAACTGTGATTGTTAAACGAACTTTCTATTTTCAGCTTTTTGGTTTGAAGAAAATTAATATTGGTAAAAAAAAAAAATTAACAAAGCAGAATCCACTTCAGAGAGCACAGGATGTTTTAAATGAAATAGCAAGAATTTGAATTGGCTGTTTATGCTCTTAAGCCTGTGATTCTTGGTTAACCTGCAGTACTTGTGCCAAAAAACAATCAGCACTTTGCCTGATCCAACTTTGGCTCTGAAAGAAATCTGGTTTTCCCCTGACACTGGTTCTGCAGGCTTCTCAAGTGATGGCTGTTTTTTCTCCCACAGTCTTCAAGTACTGCTTAGCCCAGAGGTGGTACTCCTTAATGCTGCTCCCAGACCACTCTCCTTCATCTTCCCTGAAACTCTAGTTTTGAAGCTTATGACATCATCCACTACCCTTCATTGTTGTTGTCATCCCTTCTCGTTTCTCAACAACATTGGATCCTGGCACACTGTCGGCTCTTTCCAATACTACTCTTACCTGCATTCTTGTTGATTTGGATGTATACCTAGATGATCCTTCATATCCTTGCCTACCAGTTTCTTGAACTCCTCTCCACTGATCTTGTCTTCTACTAGATTTCAGGCACTCCTTCCCATGATCATACCCTGTATCTTATAATTACTGATAATGTGTAATCCCCACATAATCTCAGTTTTCTCATTACCACTGATTATCGTTTCCTGTCTTTCCATCTCCCATCCCATGGTATCAAGTCTTCAATAATTCTTTAATTCTCTAGTGCCGGTGGGATCTTAATACTGTCCACCTTTACTGTTCTTTCTTTCCTCTTATATAGCTAAAACTCCATGGTCAATCATAATTACTCCCCTGCATACACTTTTAGCTCCCCTGCTCCTCTCATATTGTATTCGTTTGACAAAACCGCAACTCTGGTTAAATCTAATGTCCTACCAGTTCTGCTTCTTACCTATGCAGCTGAACCGAGCTGGAAAAAAAAATGCAAACATGCTGATGGATCTCATTTTAAATGTCCCACCACAAAACTGCAGGTGTTACCTTATGGAATCCCACAATCATACTGTGTTTCCCTAGTGTTTCATTTCCCCCACTCTTCCAGATGACTATCTCACATTTTTCTCTCTTCAGACCTCAGGTACCACCTTCCCTATCTCTCTTATCTGATCACCTTACAAAGTAGATACATCCTACTTCTGAGGAAGTCGAAACAAATAAAACAATTTCCATAGAATCCCATGACTACATGTACCCACCCACCTGCCAGCATTAGTTTGACTTTGTCTTGCTACCTGTTATGATACATAGAGCTATAGGGTTGGTGGGGAAGGTTTCTATCTTAAAGTCAGTACTTGCACTTTGTATATTGCATCCCATTGCCTATCACCTACTCAAGATCATCACATTACCAATTTGCCCCTCTTTCCTATATCATCAGTTTTCCCTTCTCTGCTGGATCATATCCACTAGCATGCAAGCAAATGGTTACTTCTTTTCTCTTTAAAAATACTTCTGATTTCAGGGTGCCTACATGGCTTAGTTGGTTAAGTGTCTGCCTTCAGCTCAGGTCATGATCCCAGGGTCCTGGGATCAAGTCCTGCGTCTGGCTCCTTGATCGGCGGGGAGCCTGCTGCTCCCCCTGCTTGTGCTTGCTCACACGCGCGCTCTCTCTCTCTCTCTCTCTCTCTGACAAATAAACAAAATCTTTAAAAAATAATAAAAATACTTTTGATCTCACTTCTGTCAGTCAATTTCTCCTCGCCTTTGAAGCAAAAACTTTTTTGAAGAATAGTCTGTACCCAGCTCTTTCGGATTCCTATCTTCCTGCTCTTTTAAATCCACTTTTAAGTCAGGAATTTTTTTTCCCCACCATTTTATTAAAATTGCACTTGTTAGGACTGCCAGTTAT
>NC_048235.1:29567915-29749027 GCF_002007445.2 Ailuropoda melanoleuca | reverse complement strand
TTTTTTTTTTAATTCTAATAAGAAATGTTTACCAAACCTGGGGTCACTAAGATTTTTTTCTGTGTTTTCCTCTAGAAGTTTTATAGTTCCAGTGCTTACATTTAGGTCTGTGTTGAATTTTGAATTACTTTTTGCATATTATGGATTGACTTTTTTTTCTTTTTTTTTTGCAGTATTTATTAAAAAGATTCCTTTCCCATATTTTTAGGACTTTTGATTATGTTGATTTGCCTAGTGACCAGATAGACATCATCTATAGATGATTAGATTCTTGTTTAATTTTTACTATAAATCAGTCACCAAAAACGGTAAGATGTACTCTCTCCTTTTACATCTGTACATTAACGAATACAAAATGAAAACCTTTTTTTTCCCCTTATGTCTTAAGGGAACTGTGATTTTTTGTTTTGTTTTGTTTTAAGATTTTATTCATTTATTTGACAGAAAGAGAGAGAGTACAAGAAGTAGGCAGAGCAGCAGGCAGAGGGAGAAGCAGGTTCCTCCCACTCCCCTGAGCAGAGAGCCTGATGCGGGGCTCGATCCCAGCACCCTGGGATCATGACCTGAGCCAAAGGCAGACGCTTAACTGACTGAGCCACCCAGGTGCCCTGGGAACTGTGATTGTTAAACGAACTTTCTATTTTCAGCTTTTTGGTTTGAAGAAAATTAATATTGGTAAAAAAAAAATTAACAAAGCAGAATCCACTTCAGAGAGCACAGGATGTTTTAAATGAAATAGCAAGAATTTGAATTGGCTGTTTATGCTCTTAAGCCTGTGATTCTTGGTTAACCTGCAGTACTTGTGCCAAAAAACAATCAGCACTTTGCCTGATCCAACTTTGGCTCTGAAAGAAATCTGGTTTTCCCCTGACACTGGTTCTGCAGGCTTCTCAAGTGATGGCTGTTTTTTCTCCCACAGTCTTCAAGTACTGCTTAGCCCAGAGGTGGTACTCCTTAATGCTGCTCCCAGACCACTCTCCTTCATCTTCCCTGAAACTCTAGTTTTGAAGCTTATGACATCATCCACTACCCTTCATTGTTGTTGTCATCCCTTCTTGTTTCTCAACAACATTGGATCCTGGCACACTGTCGGCTCTTTCCAATACTACTCTTACCTGCATTCTTGTTGATTTGGATGTATACCTAGATGATCCTTCATATCCTTGCCTACCAGTTTCTTGAACTCCTCTCCACTGATCTTGTCTTCTACTAGATTTCAGGCACTCCTTCCCATGATCATACCCTGTATCTTATAATTACTGATAATGTGTAATCCCCACATAATCTCAGTTTTCTCATTACCACTGATTATCGTTTCCTGTCTTTCCATCTCCCATCCCATGGTATCAAGTCTTCAATAATTCTTTAATTCTCTAGTGCCGGTGGGATCTTAATACTGTCCACCTTTACTGTTCTTTCTTTCCTCTTATATAGCTAAAACTCCATGGTCAATCATAATTACTCCCCTGCATACACTTTTAGCTCCCCTGCTCCTCTCATATTGTATTCGTTTGACAAAACCGCAACTCTGGTTAAATCTAATGTCCTACCAGTTCTGCTTCTTACCTATGCAGCTGAACCGAGCTGGAAAAAAAAATGCAAACATGCTGATGGATCTCATTTTAAATGTCCCACCACAAAACTGCAGGTGTTACCTTATGGAATCCCACAATCATACTGTGTTTCCCTAGTGTTTCATTTCCCCCACTCTTCCAGATGACTATCTCACATTTTTCTCTCTTCAGACCTCAGGTACCACCTTCCCTATCTCTCTTATCTGATCACCTTACAAAGTAGATACATCCTACTTCTGAGGAAGTCGAAACAAATAAAACAATTTCCATAGAATCCCATGACTACATGTACCCACCCACCTGCCAGCATTAGTTTGACTTTGTCTTGCTACCTGTTATGATACATAGAGCTATAGGGTTGGTGGGGAAGGTTTCTATCTTAAAGTCAGTACTTGCACTTTGTATATTGCATCCCATTGCCTATCACCTACTCAAGATCATCACGTTACCAATTTGCCCCTCTTTCCTATATCATCAGTTTTCCCTTCTCTGCTGGATCATATCCACTAGCATGCAAGCAAATGGTTACTTCTTTTCTCTTTAAAAATACTTCTGATTTCAGGGTGCCTACATGGCTTAGTTGGTTAAGTGTCTGCCTTCAGCTCAGGTCATGATCCCAGGGTCCTGGGATCAAGTCCTGCGTCTGGCTCCTTGATCGGCGGGGAGCCTGCTGCTCCCCCTGCTTGTGCTTGCTCACACGCGCGCTCTCTCTCTCTCTCTCTCTCTGACAAATAAACAAAATCTTTAAAAAATAATAAAAATACTTTTGATCTCACTTCTGTCAGTCAATTTCTCCTCGCCTTTGAAGCAAAAACTTTTTTGAAGAATAGTCTGTACCCAGCTCTTTCGGATTCCTATCTTCCTGCTCTTTTAAATCCACTTTTAAGTCAGGAATTTTTTTTCCCCACCATTTTATTAAAATTGCACTTGTTAGGACTGCCAGTTATCTACATATTGCTGATTCTAATGACCCATTCTCAGTCCTTATCTGGACCTGGCAGCAGCATTCAAAGGACTTAATCTCCTTGTAACACTTTTATTAATTAATTTATTTTTTAAAGATTTTATTTATTTATTTGACAGAGATAGAGACAGCCAGCGAGAGAGGGAACACAAGCAGGGGGAGTGGGAGAGGAAGAAGCAGGCTCATAGCGGAGGAGCCTGATGTGGGGCTCGATCCCATAACGCTGGGATAACGCCCTGAGCCGAAGGCAGACGCTTAACCGCTGTGCCACCCAGGCGCCCCTCTTGTAACACTTTTAAAAATTTGGTTTCCAGGATACTGTTAGTCTCTGGATTTTTCTCCTGTGTCAACTGATGATCTGAATTTCCTTTGCTCATTTTTCCTCTTCTATCTTACTTCCTAATGCTGGAGTGCCTAAGGAGTCAGGTCTTGTTCCTCTCCTCTTTTCTGTTTGCATTCACTTACTGATGACTCATGGATTTAAACATCATCCATATCCTAATGACTCTCAAGTTTGTATCTACAGCATGAGTCTTTGCTTTGACCTCCAGACTTAACCTCGTTGTCTATTCAGTGTCTGCATTTGAGTCTAAAAGACCTCTCAGAGTTGTCATATCTAAAACTAAACTCCCTGTCTTCTACCTAAAACTCAGTCAAAAATCTCCTCATTTCAGTAGTTGGCATGTCCTTCCAGTTGCTCAAACCATAAAACCTTTCTTTTTTTTCCCCATCAGACATCAAATCTGCCAGGAAATCCTGATATTACTATACTTTTAAAATATATCTATAAAGTATATTTATATCTGTGCTTTAGCTCTGACTTCCAGTTTACAGAAAAGCACAGAGCCTAGAGGAACAAGTTACACTAAATCATGAGGAAACAATCAGGCAAATCCAGAAAGTGAGATATTTTACAGGACAATTGACCTAGCCTCCTCAACAAATCAATGCCATGAGAAAAAAGAAAGGGGGTAGACTATGCTAAACTAAAGAGCCTGAAGAGATGAGAAACAGTAACCAAATGCGTTGCATGGTTCTTCTTGGAAATCCTGCCATATGCAACAACTTGGATGAATCTGGAAGACGTTTATGCTTACTGAAATAAGCCAGTCACAGAAGGACAAATAGTGCATGACCCCACTTACATGACATATCTAAAATAATCAAATGCATGGAAACGGAGATTAGAATGATGGTTGCCAGGAGCTAGTAGTTGGGGCAAATGATGAGTTGCTATTCAGTAAATATGAAAGTTTCACTTATACAAGATGAGGAAGTCTAGGGTTCTGCTGTACAACATTGTGCCTATAGTTAATATTGTGCACTTAAAATTTTGTTGAGAGGGTAAATGTCATATTAAGTGTTCTTTCCACAATTTCAAAAACAAATGCATGATTTTTCTTGAATCTTGTTTGAACAAATCAACTATAGTAGACATTTAGAGGATGATATAGGAAATTTGAAAATAGGTTGAATATTAGATGGTATCTGGAGAGTGTGTTTTAGGTGTATATCAGAACTACAAAAAAGTGGCTTATTAGAGATGTGTAGTGGAGTCTTTAGGAGTAAAATGTCAAAATCTAATATGGAGCAGGTATGGCCGAATGTTCTCTCTGATTGGCATGTGGTTGTTCACCATGATATTTTACTTCTCGGTATGTTTGGAAAAGTTTTTTTAAAGGTTTATTTATTTGAGAGAGAGAGCATGCGTGAGCAGAGGGAGAGGCAGAGGGATGTGGACAGAATCCTCAAGCCGACTCTCTGCTGAGCACAGAGCACAGCATGGGGCTTGATCCAGGACCCTGAGATCATGACCTGAGCCAAAACCAAGGATGCTTAACCAACTGAGCCATCCAGGTGCCCCTGGAAAAGTTTTATGATAAGAATTGTTACTTTTCCTGCTACAACATCAGCCGCCATCATCTCTTGCCTTTATCATGTTAATAATTTCCGGATGAGGGTGTTTCTGTATTTGGCTGCCCACAGCCTTATGTGAACCCAGCAGCCAGAGTGATTTTTTAGTAAGTGAGATTTTCTGCTTAGAACTCTACATTGGTACCCCATTTCACTCAGGATAAAAACCAGAGTACTCAACAATAGTATATCCTAAGTGATCTGGACTACTTGTTACCATTCTGGTACCTTGTTTGTTGAATGAATGAATGTGGATTTATTTTGACTTTGAAATTAAAAGAAAACAGCTTCTATCATTTATCTTTTGTCTCCAAGAATAGTTCACCACCACTCATTTTCCATCAACAATTTCCCTGATACCAGCTGGATGTCCTGCGGTTCAGTTCTGACGCTAACTTTTGAGTTGGTGCAGACTCCACAAGTTAAGGCCTCAGTCCCACAAAATTGCCCCAACTTCACACGCCAGGTGGATGTGCAGTCCTCAGCTCAGCCACACTTCTTCCTGGCCAACGACAGATTCAGGAGTTTCTGTGAACTCCTGTCCACCCCCAGCGCTTTCAGTAATTTTCAAGAATGACACAAAACTCAGGAAAGCTTTATACTTACGATTATAATTTCATTATGAAGAGTATAATCCAAGAACAGTCAAATGAAAGAGATGCATCGTGCAAGGTATGGGGCTGTGGGCAGCACAGAGCTCACAGCTTCCATGCTCTTTCCGAGCATGCTACCCTCCAGCACATCAGTGTGTTCACCAACTTAGAAACTCCCTGAACCCTGCTGCTTAGGACTTTTATTTGGGGTTTCATGCCATAGATGTGATTGAAATTGTGAACTCAACCTCCAGCCCCTTTCTTTCTGGAGGTCGAAGTGGGACTGAAAGTTCCAGTCCTCAGTCGTGTGGTTTGTTTTTTGGAACCAGCCTCCATCCTGAAGCTATCTAGATTCATCCACGATGTATCACCTCATTAGCATAAACTCAGTTGGTCAGAAAGCACTCATTATAAATTACAAAGGACATTCCTGTCACTTAGGAGATTCTAAGGGTTTTAGGAGCTCAGTGCCAGGAACCAGGGACGAAGACCAGATATGTTTTTTATTATACCGCAACCACATATTGATTGAAAGACTAAAAGCAGAAGTAGTAAGTTATGCCTCTAAGTGCCATTAGTCTTAGCTTTCAGAGTTTAAGAAAGGGAGACAAAGAAAATAGACCAACAGAGAGAGAATGAAGGTCAAGCTGTGGACTGGTGGAAAGCTTCTTAATTGGATACTTTTCTTTTTTTAGTACCCTGAGTTGCTGGTTCTTGGCTTAAAGCCTATCCCTTATGTGCCTTTATTGCTTAATTTAATGTAGTAGGGGCTAAGCATAATTTGCTATATTTTTGTTGTCATTATAGATGTGAAAATTATTATAGCTAACTCTTGAATACACATTTAATGGCAGGGGACCAAAATGATTGTTTTGGGTAATTGAAAGATAATTAGAAAACAGACCTAAGAATCAACGTATCTAAAAAGAAATAAGGTTTGTAATAAAAATGCCATATTAAGAGATGGAACCAAAATATAGTGTTGGTTTTGGACCCATCTTAATTTGGCTGAGTTCAATAAGAATATTATAGTGCTTAAATAATTTTAGCAGTACAAATGAAATTTAATGTGTTTATTTTTGTGAAGGCAATTAAGTGCAGGCAGATAATATATTTCTGAAATTATGTTGCAGATTAAAGTTAATGAGCCTTTTTTTTTTTTAAGTTTAAGCTAGGACCAGTTTATAAATTATAGTCAAATAGATGTGTTACTGGAAAAATCTAAGGAAATGGTTTTGTATGTTTCATAGTTTCTATTTGTTTGTTTTTCTTAGCAAGAGTCAGCTAAAGATAGCTTCTTACTCATGAAGAACACTCCAGTAAGATTATCAGTTGTTATTTACGTGTCTGTGCAGAACTATGATCTGTTGCCTTTATATTGTTTGGTCATAGCCTGAGAGCATTAATTAAGAGGTACTTAGAAAATGTTGCTGAAATTGTAAACTACTTGTAGAAACAGAGTTATGGCTAGATGCCTACATATTGAATCAAAGTTTATTACTAGGACAAGTCACATTGTATGTAAGAAGACTGTGAGACTACTATTGTTGCTGTGTTCTGCCCAGGTAGTAGATTGGAAGTTTATCGATAGCTTAAAAGTACCTCCACTTTCCAAATGTATTTCAGTCTGCAGATATTTATTGAGAACCTGCTATGTGTCAGATATCAGGTATTGGGAATGAGTGAATGAGGACAGAACAGATTCCTGCCCTAAATGAACATAGAGTGTCATGAACCATGTTGGTCCCTCTCTCCTTGTGACCTAGTTTATTCAGCTTAAAGGAGATAATGAGCCACAGGACCTTAGTATTGTTTGCTCGAGCCAGTCTTGTGTTGAACTTTCCTGATCTGTTTTAACAAAAATGATTCTACTGCCAACTCTGCCACTTAATTATCTGGTTGAACTTGGGAAAATTACTTGATTTCTGAGTCTGATATTCCTTATTGGTAACAGGGATAGTAACACCTCCCTTGCAATCTCATTGTGAATGTAAAGTGCCTGATTCAGTGCCTAGTATATTATTATTGGTGCTTAGCAGTGGTTTTTGTTGTCTTCCCTCCCTAGCTCGATGATTCTGAGATTTTGATTTGGTGATCTTTTAAGAAATAAGCAAGCTGTATTATAGTGTTTGATTTGCAATATTTTATTCAGGTATTTGAGTTCTTTTACCTATAAGTATTGTTCTAAATTGCAAATTAAGTATCCTAGGAGTTCGTGGAGTATTTTATTTCTTAGACATTTTTAAAATTAATTTGAAAGTAAATGCTGCCCCCAACATGGGGCTTGAACACATGACCCCAAGATCAAGAAGTCAGATGCTTTACTGACTGAACCAGCCAGGCGCACCTTCTTAGACATTTTAAAGCATTCTTTTTTATAAATTTATGAGCTTGCTGGTGAAGTTTAAGTATTTTTTACTTGTGTGACCCTGAATTGCCCCTTAGCTAGTAAGTTCAGCGCCTTTGGCTTTGAGTAATAATCATCTGCCACATAGCACCAAACTCAGATAGCTGGCCTTATGCATCTTTTTTGGTTGGAAAGACTAATACTTGATTGGCTTTTTAGATTATTCAAGTATCAAAAAATAGTGAATATTTTCTAATTGCTGAATTATTTTTATAATGATTCATTAGTATTTTAGTAAAATTCACTCAATTGTTGCTTTTCTTTGCATTATCTATTTTTACAAGAGGTTTTAAGGAAGAAGGATACTTTCTGGGGTGGTCTGCCCATTTTATAACAGTCACTTTCTCTGAAAATTCACCCTTACCATGCCAACTATGGTCATTGTTCCCCCTAAAGTTGTGTCTGACCTACTTGCAAGCTTCTATCCTTTTGGTCACATATAAGTTGGATTGGGGATGAAAAACAAACTCTATCTGGATTATTTGGAATGATCTGGGAATTTAGAATTGGGACTGAATGATGGCTTTATTTTCAAATAAAGAACTAAAGTGTTGAAGACTTGGAACTTGTCTGCAGCTATCGTCAGCGTTGTATATGGAGAAAAAGCAAAAAGTCAGTCTGCAGAGAGGATGGTATAGATGGGCAGAAACAAAGACGAAAGTCAGAAGGAGCATACTGTCTGGGTTTCTAACAGCTTTCAGGTCTTTATTCTAGTACTTTGTGAGGCCCAGTTATCCTTCAATACCATAACATACCTCAGTGATCTTCCAATAAGTTTCTCTTTTTTGTGCAAGGTTGCTCAAGTTTCTCTTACTTAATTTTTATTGTTCTTTTGTTGAACTTCTAAAAAAGCTAGATTAAGCTTAAAAATAAAATGGGTGTGAATATCCACATGTAGAAGAATGAATTTAGACCCCTCCCTCATACCATACACAAATGGGTCATAGACCTAAGTGTAAGGACTAAAACTATAGAACTCTTACAAAGTAAAAGGACAACTCATGGAATGTGAGAAATTATTTACGTGTTTTATGTCTGAGAAGGCTTTTTTTCTTGAATACTAAGGGGAAACAAAACCCAAACCCAAAAGCAGTTCTTAGAACTCAATAATAAAAGGATAACCCAATTTTTAAACAGGCAAAGACTGAATAGACTTTTCTCCAAAGAGAGTATACAAATGGCTAACGCTCAGCATGATTAGTCATCAAGGAAATGTAAATCAAAACCACAGTGACATACCACTTCACATCCACTAGGATGGCTGTAATTAACAGAACAGAAAGTAACAAGTGGTGGCAAGGCTGTGGAGAAGTTGGAACTAACATACATTGCTGGTGGGAATGTGAAGTGGTGTAGCTACTTTGGAAAACAGTTTGGCCTTGCTTCAAATGTTAAACACAGAGTTACAGTGGGACCCAGAAGTTCCACTCCTGAACATATACCCACAAGAAACATGTCCACACAGAACTGGTGCATAAATGTTCAAAGCATCATTATTCATAATAGCTAAAAGTAGAAACGACCCAAATGCACATCAGCTGATGCATGGATAACCAAAATGTATTATATCCATAAATGGAATATTGTTGAATCATAAAAAAGAAACGATGTAATACATACTACAATATGAATGAATCCGAAAACCATCCTAAATGAAAGAAGCCAGACACAAAAGACCACAAGGTGTATGATTTCATTTGTATGAAATGTCCAGAATAGGCAAACCCGTGGAGACAGAAAGGCGAGTAATTCCCAGGGGCTGGAGAGAGAGAGGGAAGTGGGCAGTGATGGGTAATAGATAAAGGGTTTCTTTTTGGGAAGATGAAAATGTCCTAACATCATATTTAGATCATGGTTATGGTCATACAATTCTGTGAATGTACTAAAATCCATTGCATTGTATACTTGAAATGGATGAATCATATGGTATATAAATTATATCCCAATAAAGCTATTTTTGAAAGCTATATGGCTCCAAAATAACAGGCTCCAAAAATAATTATGAAATAATAAAATAAATAAATAAATAGTAGATTTCTAGAAGTGACTTAGTTGTAACTGCTTTTTTCATAAATTTTATACCTAAATACATTTTTCTTTTTTAACAGTGACATTGAAAATTGTAAGTAGCATGTTACTTCATTTAAAAATATGAACAAAACTTTGTGCTGATTATATCAGTTTGAGTGACAATTTAAGTTGAAATGTAGTTTTTTTTCCTAACATATTTCTCTCATTGCCATTATGTTTTTGGGGTGAATGGAGACAGTTGTGGTGTTGTGGAAAGATCTCTGGACTTAGCACTTGCTAAAGCAGGACAAACATAGGTGTTCAATCTGTGGTCTTGAATAAATAATGTCTTAGAGCATTGGTTTCAAAAACTTTAAAATGAGGATCATGCTGGGCTAAAAAATTTTTTTTTCCTTCCTATTTGTAGTAGTTTGGGGAGGTTTTCCTAAGAAAAATAAGTATAGGTATATTCATAGGTGTTTCAATTTGTCCACACCAATATTACCTTAGATTTTAAGCATTTTGCAAACAGTGTCCATCTTGTCTAATGCTTAGTATTACATGTGATGAAATAGGTTCTTAGTCTATACTATTTTTTTTTTTAAAGATTTTATTTATTTGACACAGAGACAGCCAGTGAGAGAGGGAACACACGCAGGGAGAGTGGGAGAGGAAGAAGCAGGCTCCTAGTGGAGAAGCCCGGTGTGGGGATCGATCCCAGAACGCTGGGATCACGCCCTGAGCCGAAGGCAGACGCTTAAGGACTGCGCCACCCAGGCGCCCCCTTAGTCTATACTATTTATTTACTTATTTATTTTCACTCTCTATTATTTAAAAATTGAGATTTTGGGTCACCTAGGTGGCACAGTCAGTTAAGCATCTGACTCTTGGTTTTGGCTCAGGTCATGAGCTCAGATTTGTGAAATCAAGCCCCATGTTGGGCTCTGCACTGAACACGGAGTCTGCTTAAGACCGTCTCTCCCTCTGCCTCTTCCCCCTCCCCCGCCGCATATTTATGCGCGCTCGCTCTCTCTCTCTCTCTCTCAAATACTTAAAAGAAATTGAAAAATTTTTAAAGATTTTATTTATTTATTTGACAGCACAAGCAGAGGGAGCAGGAGAGGGAGAAGCAGGCTCCCCACTGAGCGGGGAGCCCCATGTGGGACTCCATCCCAGGACCCTGGGATCACGACCTGAGCCAAAGTCAGACATTTAACCAACTGAGCCCCCAGCAACCCAGAAATTGAAATTTTAATAGCATTATTGGTGACTTTCAAAGTGTTAGTTGATGGAGATTATTGAAATATTAACTGAAAGGCTTATGTTAACCTTTTTCTTGATACATTTCTTTTGTCTTGAAAATTGTGTCATCAATTTTGACTGGTTTTAGATATTATTGTATCTAAAAATTATGTTAATTCCAGGGTAGCTTATTCATCTATAGTTTGTTTTTAAAACTGTGTCAATTGTATGTTATCATTTTCACTTTTTAGTTTGTTTTTGATAATATATATATATGTTTTATGAAAGTGCCGATAACAGGTTGATTTTAGAGAAATCTACTATAATTGCATCCAGTCTCCAGACTGAGTTACTTAGTGGCAAATATGTGGTAAATATATTTTTATGTTGCAGTTAAGTGAAATTATGGGATAGGTTTCAGGGTTTTTTTTAAGCTTGATAGCTGCATGATTAATATGCTAGCTTTTTCTTATTTGCAGAGATCCTGCATATTTTGATGAAAATTGGCTAAACAGAATCAAAACCGAAGTAGGAGATAATTGGAGGCTAAAGGTATTTTCTTTTTATTTTCCGTCTGTTAAATAGTCTTTTAGTTGTGTGTATGTAATATTTGTTGAACTTTGATCGGATGTGTTCAGTGAGCTTTAGAAACCTAGATTGCCTCTAGTGAAATAATCCAGAATTAAAGATTGGAGGTAAGCTGAAGTTGCTCACAAAGATACACATATAGTGTAAGTCAGTGAGACACAGTGACTGCGGGCATGGACTCTAGAGCCAGAGTGCCTGTGTTCGTATCACAAGTCTGTCATCTGCTGTCTGGGCAAGCCTTCTAATCATTCTGTACCTCAAATCCCCATTTGTAAAATGAGGACTGTAATAGGACCTACCTCACAGAAATAAATGAGTGAGTATATACAACGTACTTAGGATAGTGCATATGTAATGTTAGTTGCTAGTGTTATTAATGAGAAAATATTGGTCATTGTTAACTGAGCCCAGAACACTAAGAGAATGAAGTATTTTCATTTCTTTCCTAGTAGCCTTAAATTCCAGTATTTCTCAGGCTTCTTTGAGAAACCCACAATAAGAAACAGAGTTTACATTGCAGCTAAACATATGCACCTAAACATATGCGCGTACAGAGTTGAACAAGTTTTTTTCCCTTATTCTAGGCACTGATGTTTTGGTTTTGAAAAAATATTAGTTGCAACCCACTAAATTATTTTAACTTTATATTTTGAAATAATTCTAGATTCACAGGGGGATGCAAAAAAAAATGTACAGAGAAGTTCTGTGTACCTTTCACCCAGTTTCCCCAGTGGTTACATCTTGCATAACTATAATACAATATCAAAACTAAGGAACTGACATTGGTACAAGCCAGTTCATTTGGGTTTTACCAGTTTTACATATGCCCTTTTGTCTCTGTGTGTACGGTTCTGTGTAGCTCTAGTGATAATGTGGTTTCCTATAATGCTCACCACAATGAAGACACAGAGTTGTTCCATCTATGCAAGACTCCACGATGCTGCCTTTATGACCACGTTCACACCAACACTCCTCACCCTATTCCCTGGAAACCACTAATTTGTTCTCCATCTCTATAATTTTGTTACACTAAATTGATTTTTATGACTCAGTGATGATCATTACTGCAAGTTTGGAAAGCTCTAGAACCATTTCTCTTTGACTCAGAAATGCAAATGAGTAAGCATGTGAAATCCCTGGACTTGAGATATGTTAAGCTTGGCTTGTCTTTATATTTCTTCCATAAAACACATATTCGATGAAAAATAGTCATTGGTTGCTTAAATATTGGGTCTGCCAAAATTTAATTCCTTTTGTTTAAATCCTTTGTTTACTAAGCTAGAGTGAATGGACACTGGTTTAAGCTACTATTTTAATTTCTAAATACTCTTTCAAGAATAGGCAATTAAATGACTTACACAAATATATATATTTGTATTATATATTATACAAATATGTATTATATATATATAATACACATATATTATATATATAATACACATATATTATATATATATATATATATATATAATATATGTGTATATATATTTTTTTTTTTTAGAGAAAGAGAGGGGCAGAGGGAGAGAGAGAATCCTAAGCAGGCTCCACGCCCAGTGCAGAGCCCAATGTGGGGCTTGATCTCACAACTCTGAGTTCATGACCTGAGCCGAAACCAGGTGTCATTCACTCAACTGACTAAGCCAAACAGGCACGCCTAAGTGATTACTTTTTAATGTTATAACACGTGTAAAGCAATTCTGGATATTTAAAATAATGCTACTAATCAATTTGTGTTTGCTTGCTGTCTTGACTAAAGAGAGAGTTACATACCCCACCTTCCGTGCACACAACACACATGTAAAATGCACACTGTCTCCAGTGTCATGAGTGTGGCAGAGACAGTAGTATAGAGAAGGGGGGAAACTGCACACCCAGAGTGGAGCCCAAGATGGGGCCCAAACCCACAACTCTTGAGATCAAGACCTGAGCTAAGATCAAGAGTCAGATGCCCAACCAAGCCCCCAGGATGCCTTTTATACCACAACTATCTTGCAGTGCTGTTACAGTAGCATTTCAAGACATAATAGTATTTTTTTAACCATATGGCTCCTAAATATTTACTTTGGTGCTTAACTAAAGTAACAATAGTCTTTTCTGACAGTGGAGAGAATTTGGAGACATTATACTTAGGTTACTTTAAGAGATTTCCAGTTTTTGTCAGTGTAATCATAACGTTGAAAATTTTACATGATTGGAAACAGTTTTTTTTATAAATCTCTTGAGATCACATAAATTAAGCTATTGATAGTCCTTTTTTGATGATTATGGTAATTCACATATACTGTTGAATTTTATTTTTTATATTTATTTATGGTTAATAGAACAATTGGTTCAGGAATTTTTTTTTTTTTTTCAAGACTTTATCTCAGAGTGAGCAAGCATGAGGAGGGGGCGGGGGAGAGGGAGAAAGAAAGAAAAGCAGGCTCCCTGATTAAGCCCCAGTGATGTGGGGCTTAATCCTAGGACGCTGAGATCATGACCTGAGCCAAGGCAGATGCTTAACCAATTGAGCCACCCAGGCGCCCCCAGAAAATTTTTATGTTAAATTATATTTTGATCTGTTCTTGCCTTTTACCCAGTTGTTTTATCTCTTTCTAAACAGATAAGCAATTTAAAGAAAATTTTAAAGGGAATCCTGGATTATAATCATGAGGTAAGGACTTTTTCTCACTCTGCTTAGAAGTATTACTATAGGATAATTTAATTTTATAGTAGTTTCACGGAAAGGAAAATTTAGCTCAAAATTAGTAATCCATTTATCTTCCATTATATGGTTTTTAGGATGTTGGTTCAAACAACTGTTTATTAGGTAGTTTGTAAATGTTCTTTTTCACTATAATATGGATAGTTTGTAGATGATTATTAATTTATGTACTTTCTTTTCTGCCATCTGTTAACTCTCCTTTTCTTCCCTTGTGAAGGTGGTTTAGAATCCAGGTGTTATTATAGCCAACTCTCTTGCTTACTTTAGTTTTTTTCCTTGGCAAACCCCCATCCCTAGATAAACTCAATTTATCCTCTGAGTCTGCATCAGAATAGTCAAGGCATAGCTTGGGGGAAAAATCAGGCAGTGGAACTAGTTTTACTTTAAATTTCATGATCACAAATATCAAATGGACACAGCATAGCCTGGAAGCCTGTGTTATTTTCTTACTGTTTTTCCCCAGAAGTTTACCTGTATTTATACCTACATGTATACTTACATCATTTATCTTCACAACTCAGTAAGTGATCCTGCTGTCCACCCTATTACTCAAGCCCAAAACCTATAAATAATTCTGTAGTCCTTCCTTCTTTTGATGATCATCATAAGACCTACTGGTTAAATCTCCAAAATACAGCTTTTTCTGTCTCTAGTGCTACCACCTTATTCGAAGCTATCATTAGCTCTCGCCTAGATTTCTAGTCTGACTGGTAAGCCTGATTTCACCCTTGTCCCTCTACAGTCTATTTTTAGTCTTCACTCTAAATCCAGAATGATTTTTAAAAATAAAAGTCTGATTATGCCACTCTTCTCAGTCTTTTATGGTTTCCTGTTGTATTGAGAATCAGATTCATACCTGTTACCATGAGCCACCAGACACTGCATGACCTCTTTAACCTGTTCCCCCATAACACTAGAGCCATATTCATCCTGCTTCTGTGCTTTTAGGATTTTCTTTTTTCACTATATGCTTATTAGACAGGGACCTAACCATTTTTCTGCATATATTTCATTTCATTTGGGGCCAATTTCCCCATAAAGGAATCCTCCATTCTCCTTCCTAATATAGGTGTTTGGCTATCAGCATTTTGGAGTCAAATGGAGTGAATATGTTTGGGGGAATCTTACTGTTGGGGCATGAACCTATATTTAATCTCCCCTTTTTCTGGTGCCCCCTTGTTCAGAACCTCTCTGGCTCTACTTTGAACTTCAAAGAATTTGTCTTTCTAGGGGTGGTGAAGGGGTCAAAGTTTTCAGTTTCTTTGGTCAGTGTACATACATACCAGATTGGGGTCTGAGTTGTGGTGATGGAGGTTATCATGATTTAGGTATGGGAGGTAAAAATAGAAATTGGGAGTGAAACTGACATAATAGCTCTGTCCTTAGCAATGAGTTTCTGGTGCTGACAAACTAATCTGTATCAGATATTTTATATAAATATAAAATGTAAATGCAGTTCTAATTCTTTTGTCCCCATTCAGATTTTAGGACAGCAAATTAATGACTTTACCCTTCCTGATGTGAATCTGATTGGTGAACATTCTGATGCGGCAGAGCTTGGAAGGATGCTTCAACTCATCTTAGGCTGTGCTGTGAACTGTGAACAGAAGCAAGGTAATTTATATGATGTTAGCGTATGCATTTAAAATAAGGAAAGTAATACATGTTGTATATATTATACATAAATCACCAGTACAAACAATAACATCTTCGTAAGGCCACCCTCAAACAATGCCATTTTCTTTTTTTTTTTCCTCCTAAGTAGGCTCCACATCCAACATGGGGCTCAAACTCGTGACTCTGAGAGCTCAAGAGTTGTGCGCTTTACCAGATGAGCCAGCGAGGTGCCCCAAACAATGCCATTTCCCACAGTTTTTCTGGTACTTTGTTTGCAAGTGAAAGAGTTTTGCAATTTAGAATAAATTTGATCCTGATGATATTCTTTCCCTGTAAGCAAGACTGCATAGTTCTTTGAGTGGATTATTTTTAACTACACTGAATGTGATGAAATTTACTGTTAATTGGACACAGTCCAACTAAATTAATATCAGTAATGAGAAGGTTAAACTGGATCAGTTCAGCTCTGGGAACTTAAAATTGGATACTTTAGAATTGTGAATATGAAGGATTTATTTCACAAAATTTACTGAACTCATGCATTATGCTGGGGCTAGGAGCACAGTGCTAGACAGAACAGACGNGTTCTTTGAGTGGATTATTTTTAACTACACTGAATGTGATGAAATTTACTGTTAATTGGACACAGTCCAACTAAATTAATATCAGTAATGAGAAGGTTAAACTGGATCAGTTCAGCTCTGGGAACTTAAAATTGGATACTTTAGATTGTGAATATGAAGGATTTATTTCACAAAATTTACTGAACTCATGCATTATGCTGGGGCTAGGAGCACAGTGCTAGACAGAACAGACGTGGCACCTGCCCCTGTGGAACTGTTAGGTGAGAGGAGGGTAGGGCAGTAAGCAGTGCCACACACAACTGTGTGATCTGAGTGGTGGTGAGTGCTGTGAAGGTAAAGTGTAATGAGGGGCCAGTGCAGGCATGGGCGGGGAAGTTATTTAAGCAGAGATGTGGAGGAGGATGGACTAAGAGTAATCTGAATAGTAGGAACTGAATGTCAGAAAAAGGTTACCTTTGAGAGACTTAGGAAAACCACAAGTAGAATTAGAGAATAGTGAGGACGGGATGAAGGGCGATGAAACAGAAGGGTAGACAGGGACCACTCTAAACAATGATGACCCAGGATTTACTATTATACTAGACTATGACTTTCATAGAAGATGGATTTTTTTTTTTAAGCCCAAAGGTTTTTTTCTTATTCCTTCTACCTTACCCCTGGTGACACAAAATAGATTTTTATTTGACTTACACGTTTCAATTGTTCTTGTGACAAGTTTAATAATGGTCAACATTGTTTTCTTGAAGCTATGACTAGTATTTGGTCTGTGATCTGAGAGTTTTTTCTAACAATGTATTTATTTCTCTTTGTCCCCATTCCTTTTAGATTTTAGCATGCATGCTCATATAGTAAGTTTTAGTTTGTTTATTCAGTTCAACTCAAGAATTAAAATAGAATTTTCTACGTTTGTGAGTTTTGTATATTACTAAAATAATCGAAATGCTTTTTGTCAAAGGTTAGAAGATTGGTATAAATAAGATTCAAGACACATTAAATCTCTAAGTAGATGCTTTGATTTTAAAAGGTGTACGAAAATGTATTTAATATTATTCACTGAATTCAGATAATGACTCTTACGTGTTTATTCTGTTAAGAGATTCATCAACTCTTGGAAGCATATAGCTGTTAAGAGTTGGCTAATTGTATTTACCACAGGGTAAAAATAGGAGAACACAAGGATGTTACCTATATCCATAGTCCTATGGAAAATCAGAGAATCATAATATTTATCCAGCTTCTCACACAGACCAAGTTTCTCCTGTAACACCTAGATTCAGTTTCTCCCCCGAAATTGTATATAAATGATGAAAACTTTAACAGGGTTTTAACATCATATTTATCCAGAGGGCATTCTCTGTTTTCAGAAACATAGTTGAGAACTAAGAATCAAAGTAAATGAATTTCTGAGTTCAGTATTACTTGTCACTGCACATTTATGATGTATAACGTGAGGCTTACTAAAGTGGATCTTCCATTTGCTACCTGACTGACACTGAACTAGGCATTCAGCCGCTGTTTCTTCATCTGCAGAATGAGGATGCAAAACCTGGTGGTCGTGAGGAGTAAATGAAATTGTATGTGCGTATTTCCTTTGTAATCCGTAAAGCACTATACAAATAAAAAAGGCCTTATGTTTAGATGAGTTTTTCAGTTACTAGAAGTAAGGAGTGATTGCTCGGAACATTGACCTAGCATACATTTTTTTTGGCCATCTGACTTCTCAAATTGGGGAAAATAAATGGTGCTACAATTGAAAAAGCAAAGATTAGTAGTAGGAGCACACTAATAATATTTACTGAGTGTCTCTCTTCTGCCTAGTACTCTACTAGGTACTAACGATAAAAAATACTTTTTACACATTAGGAAAACTAAGTATTCTATGACTTGCTCAGGATTTCTGGTTTCTGAAAGGCTAGGCAAGGACAACAATCCATGTCTCTCCATGTTTAAACATCATATTCTTTATACTAATCTGTAAATTCTGGCTCTGAAAGCTAAGTTTTCAAGATAATCTCGCTGACTGAGCACACCTCATTCTCAGCACTGCCTCATAGATCTGCACCCAATAATCATATATATTTGTATTTTGGACACTAAAGATTTGTAGGGTTTTTGTTTCATTTTTGTTTCTGTTTTTGCTTTTCAAAGATTGTACATTAACATAGTTCTCATCATCATTTTATCATGTAGCATTTTACGGTGTTCGCGGGGAAGGGCCTTGACGTGGCAACACCGCTTCTTAACTAACGCTTCCCCTCTCACACCTAACTAACTTCCTAACTTCCCTGTTCGCACTGTTTATTTTCTTCACTTCCAATAGGCTGTCATTAAATTTTCCTTCCCCATTATCAATGCCACTGCTTTTTCTTTTCCATGTTCACAGTCTTTTATTTCAAGGGCTGTTTAGTCATCCTAGCTTTGCCATTTTCTCCAGAGCCTTGGGATTCTGTGTTTGGTACCTCTGAGCAGAATATCTAAAAACACTACTTTGTGTTCCAAGACTTACAGGATGCTCCTTGTTAACAGAACAGAACAAAAAATTGAGCTTGAAATAAAGGATTTTTTTTTTTTCAAATAGTGGTCCTGATACATTCTTACTGTTGTCCTAAGAAATGCCTTTGATATAAGTGTGTTGTGTATATTTGTATGTGTCACCACACGTTTGATTGGGTACAAGTATCCTTAGAATAACACTTGCTTAAAAATATGTTTTTGATTAACGAAAAGCTTTGGCATTAACAACTGGAATGTCAGAATGTCATAATTTAGTAGTGCTGCCAAAATACTTTGGTTTATTTTAATGAGTTATCCATCACGCAAAGCATTATACAGCTTGGCATTCCAAATTCATGCGTCTCTTACAAAGGTCACTTGAACAATTTCATCATGCAATATTTGAAGTGCTGAGACAAGTTTTTGGTGTATGTATGGAGAAGTTTCTTTAGATGTATAGAGAGAGAGGCAGGTTGAGGCTAAAATTCCCTAATTACTTTACTCTTCTAAATGTTTCTTATTTAAGACATATTTACCATATTTGTTAGAACCCAGCTGACCTGTTGATATTTTTTGTTTGTTTTGTTCAATACCACTTTGTCTGTTCATTGTTGAATTTGCAAATAAGGAAAACTATTTCTAGGGCTTTTTTAGAAGGCAAGAAATTATCTTTTCCTACTGACAGCTAAGAAATCCTTCTCTTTTCTTGGTAGTGGTGAGGGTAAGTAAGTTGGACGAAGTTGGTATTTTAGCCTATTAGTGATGTGTACATTTTAAAGCCCAGGGTTATGCAATATTTGTTTAATTATGGTATCACTTTCTATCTTCATTTTAATTCTTTGTCCTATGCAGCGCTGAGGTTTATTAAGATTTTTCTATTCTGTAGTAGAAAGTATTAAGGTGGGAATTGTACATGATGCAATGCTTTGATGTCACACAAGAATAAAGCACAGACACCAGAGTTTTTTTTAACCTGTGACAAAGTATAATGTGAAAGACAGATAATTTAAAAATTTTTAGGAATAGTAATAAGGAGTTCTTTCCGTCCTGGCTTTAGGCTTTACCATTTCATTGTCTTACATTCCTAAGAGACTGTATTCCTGTGACCTTTACCTGTAGCCTCAACTTTGTAAGTAATGGTGATGTTGGGGGGGGGGGTTATCTTAAGGAAAGAGAAATACTGTGATTTTCGGCCTTTACTTTACCTGTGATGCATGTATTTAACCACTTACGAAGAATTCCTGGGAAGAATGAAAACATAGAAGACTACTTAAAAGAATTCATGAAGTGTGAGCCTTTACTCCTTGAGCATCTTTAACTTGAACAGTGACATTCCAGATTGTTCTTGTTTTCAGAGTACATCCAAGCCATTATGATGATGGAGGAATCTGTTCAACATGTTGTCATGACAGCCATTCAAGAGGTATGTTGGAGCTTTATGCTTACTGTTTGTGATAAATTAAAGGAGCAAACTGGAACTTAAACAGTAGACGTAGAAATTTTAAAAAGAGATTCTCCTCATTTTTTGAGAATTTTTTTTTGCACTTATGATATAGCTTGCCTCATTTTTATTAAAAAAATCATACATTTAAATTTCTCATTTGTATTTAAATCTCACACATTTGTCTTGTAGGTATAGCTATTCAGTAACTACTCCTAATTTTTAAAAATGCCCCGGTGAACTAGAAATAGTAGACTAATTCCTAAAGCCATTATAAATACATATCTTAAACTAGCAGTCTACCTTACACTTAATTATTGGTTTCTTGTTTGGCAGAAAGTGGGTCTTCCAACTCCAACCATACCCCAAGCTATTTCTAGACAAATATTTATACTGAAACTGTAGGGGAGGAAAAATCTTTTTCTTCTGCCTATCCAAGTTCTCTCAGCTGAGACCTCTGTATCAAAGGACAGATTAACAAGAAAAAGGATACAGATGTATTTAATATAAGTTTTACATGACATAGAGACCTTCTTAAGGAAATGAAGACCAAAGAGGTGTTTATTTTTTATTTTATTTTTTCAAAGAAGGGTTTAAACCTGAGTGTTTTGGTGCTAGGTTTGATGAAGAGTGAGAATCATGGAAAAATGTGATAGGACAAACAAGGATTTGAGCTAAGAGTAGTAACCTGGTAGAAACAGCAGGTCCTGTTGATTCAGAATTCTTTCAGAATCCCTCTTAATCTTCGGAGAAAAGGATGCTTCTTTCCTTTGAGTATAGGGAGGGCACCTCTCACATGAGGCTTTTATGACCTGCTTCAGTAGAAGACAGAAAATCCTTCCTGTACCTGCTATTTCGGCAGTTCCTTCAGCTTGAAGTATTCAGTGTGCCAAGGTACCATATTTTGGGGTAGCAGGCCTTGAACTCCATCAAATGTGAAACATAAAACTATAAAAGTAAAAATAAAATGTAGATTAATAACCAGTTGATCTCAGGATGTGAGAATTTTTTAATCATGAAAGCAATGGAACAAACCGTTAGGGGTATTAGAGGACAATGTAGGACTTGAACATGCAACTGACAGAGAAAAAAATACAAAAGACAACATGAAAAATGCTAAGTGCAAATTAAGTTAAGTTGTGGGTTTTTTTTAAATAAATCCAGGCGTTCCCACTACCCCCTCAGGGTTCTGATTTACAGAACTCAGGAATGATGACAGTATTATTATAGCAAAAGAATACAAACTGGAACCAGCTCCCCCCACCCCAAAAATGCATACAGTGAGGTCTAGAAGGTCCCAAATGCAAAGTTTCTGTTGTTCCCTCTCCATGGAATCAAGACTTATCACGCTCCCAGCACATTACTGTGTGGCAGTTCCAAAGTACTGCCAACTGGGGAGGCTCACCTGAGTTTTCATGTCCAGAGTTTTTATTGAGGTTTCATTATGTAGGTATGATTGATTGTCTCAGTGACCATGGGGTTGAATGCAGTTTCCGGCTCTCCTCCTCCCCCTCCCCCCCAGAAATCAGGCTGATTATCAAGTGGCTCAAAGACCCAGTCCTCTGATACTTGGCTGGTTTTTCTGGCATGGCCAGCCCCCAATTTGAGCCATCCAACTTTTTTTTTTTTTTTTTTAAGATTTTATTTATTTATGTGACAGAGAGACAGTCAGCGAGAGGGAACACAGCAGGGGAGTGGGAGAGGAAGAAGCAGGCTGAGTCATCCAACTTTTTAGCTTACACTACCTAGGGGCCCACAAATAACAAAGATACTCTTATCAGTAAGGAAATTCCAGAGATTGAGAGGCTGCTTGCCAGTAACAGGACAAAGGCCAGCCAAATTCCTTACTATACAGGACCTTTCAAAAAAGCAAAGCTTTTAAAAGATGGTCAGTTTGTCAGCTCTGATGGTAGGAAGATAAACTGGTACATCTTTTTAAAAATATTATACTCTTTTATATCATATGAGATATTAGGTCATGAGTGTTAAAATGTCAAAATAATGATCTCTCAAGCAAGGTGGTAGAAGTTATTTTGCTCTTAAGTGGTCCTGGATTCTGCTGTGTAGTCATCAGGGACCTAGCTTTCTTGTTTCTTATTTAGTCTGCCATCCTTAATGTGTGTTTCCCACTTAGTGGCTCAGCTGTGGCTTCTCAAGTTCAGCTATCACATTCCATTTCCAGCCACCGGAAAGGACTGGAGGAAGAGTTAGCCACTTCCTCTAAATAAACTTTCAGCAGTTTTCACCCATATTAGCCAGATATTACTCACGTAGCCACACAGCGAAACCGTGGGAAATGTGGTCTTTATTCCAGGTAGTCAGAAAACCAGCCAAAATATGAGAAGTCTGTTACTAAGCAAAAGTAGGAAAAAGACTAAGGGGCCACTAACAGTTCTGCCTTACTATAATTGATCCGTAATTCGGTTTTTAGGAATTTATCCTAAGGACATCTGAAATACAGAGATACATAATAGTAATAGTAATGGCAGACAATTATCTCAAACCTACAATGTGCTAGGTAGTGCTGGTACTTACTAAACACGTTATGTCTATTAACTCATTTAAAATTCTCTATAGTTATAGTTAATGCTACTGAAATGTAGACTTAAAATTGTTAAAATGGCAAATTTTATGTTCTATATATTTTACCAAAATTTAAAAAAATGAAAATTTAATATTTTGAGGTATAGGCTGTTATTGTCCCCATTTTATAAAAGGGGAAACTGAAGCATACATAGTATGAGTATCCTCGAGTTCACACAAAAAGTAGTGGCAGAGTTAGAATTCAGGTCTAAGCAGTCTGGGTTCAGAGCCCACGCCTGGACCATTTATTGTTTATTTCAGCATTATTTTCTAGTACTGAAACATTAGAAGTAACCTGACTGCCCAGCAATTGGGGCACAGATAGATAAATAAATTATGGTAGAATGATATATTGGCATATTGGATAGCATTTAAGTATATTTTTGAAAAATATATAACAGTATGCGTAAGGCTTATTAGGGAAACCAAGCACATGAGCAGTATAATCCCATTTCTGTTAAAAATAGAAATTAAGATGAGTGAAAATGACAAAATGTTAGCCATCTCCAAATGGTTGGATGTTCTATGCTCTTGTGTATTTGCCAATTTTTCTAAAATTACAAGTTTGTAATTATAATCAGGAATATTTTTAAAATTAAAATCTGTGACCAAATGATTTTTAATTCTGTGAATCTAGCCCAAGGAATTATTTAAAAATTCAGACCAAGATTGGGCACAACAGTGTTTCTCAAACTGTTTTATATAATTTTTTTTTAAAGATTTTATTTATTTATTCGACAGAGAGAGAGAGACAGCCAGCGAGAGAGGGAACAGAAGCAGGGGGAGTGGGAGAGGAAGAAGCAGGCTCATAGCAGAGGAGCCTGATGTGGGGCTTGATTCCATAACGCCAGGATCACGCCCTGAGCCGAAGGCAGATGCTTAACCGCTGTGCCACCCAGGCGCCCCTATATAATTTTTTTGAAGTTTGTTTATTTAAGTTAATCTCTACTAGACCCAGTGTGGGGCTTGAACTCACAACCCCAAGATCAAGAATCACATGCTCTTCCTACTGAGCCAGCTAGGAACCTCCAAACTATTTTATATTAATAGAAATACGACAACAGCGTGCATCCATTGGGAAGCAAGTGTTTAAATTAGGGTACCTCCATCTCGTGGAATATTATATAGCTGATACTGATTTGTTTTAAAAACTTTTTCTTAGGGGGCGCCTGGCTGGTGCAGTTGGCTGAGCATCTGACTCTTGGTTTTGTCTCAAGGTCCTGAGACATGACACAACCTGAGACAAAACCAAGGGGGGTGTGTGTGTGTGTGTGTGTGTGTGTGTGTCCCCCCCTCCGTGAGGCTCTGTGTTCAGTGTGGAGTCTGCTTTAAGACTCTCTCTCCCTCGGGGCGCCTGGGTGGCACAGCGGTTGAGCGTCTGCTTTCAGCTCAGGGTGTGATCCCGGCATTCTGGGATCGAGCCCCACATCAGGCTCCTCCGCTATGAGCCTGCTTCTTCCTCTCCCACTCCCCCTGCTTGTGTTCCCTCTCTCGCTGGCTGTCTCTATCTCTGTTGAATAAATAAATAAAATCTTTAAAAAAAAGACTCTCTTTCCCTCTCCCTTTGCACACCCCCCTCCCCCCACACACACGTTCTCGTTCTCTAAAATAATAAAGCTTTAAAAAAATACAAGTTATCAAGTGAGGGACACCTGGGTGGCTCAGTCGGTTAAGCGTCTGCCTTGGGCTCATGTCATGATCCCAGGGTCCTGGGATCGAGCCCCATGTTGGGTTCCCTGCTTGGTAGAGAACCTGCTTCTCCCTCTCCCTCTGCTGCTTCCCCTGCTTGTGCACTTGCTTGCTCTCTCAAATAAATAAATAAAATCTTTTAAAAAAAATTTTAAATGTCAAGTGAACCAAGCAATATATTAAATTGTACATACAATTAGATTTTAAGAATAGATGGTGTGTCTTTTATGTGCATATTCCTTTTATTCATTTAGCACATACCATCAAGCACCTAATATGCACCAGGAGCTATAGTACGCATTCGGGATGTAATTATGAACAAGACACACATGGTCTCTTGCCCCTGCAAAGTCTCAATCTCATGGGAGAAATGGCTAACCAAGCAATTCACATACATTCAAAGCATTCAAAATGAAAAGTACCAAGATGGGAAAAATATCAGGAGTACCTCAAAGGAGTAGCTAACTCAGCTTGGGAACTTAAGGGAAGGCTTCTCAGAGAAGGTGGGTCTTGACTGAGCATGGAAGATGGATAAGGAAAGGGCAAAAATTGTTCTAAAGTCCAGGAGGCAAGAGAAAGCAAGACCTACATGGCATGTTGGATGTACTGAAAGAAGAATGCCTGTAGCAAACATGGTGAGGGTAGAGAGTGTTTGGAAATGAAACAAGAGACCTAAAATCATTAGAATATTGAGCAGTTTCATTAGGGAGTTGGGATTTTGGTAATCAGTGAATAGATTTTAAGGAGAAAATACATTTAAGTCTGTATTTAAGAAAATCTGTATGATGAGAAGAATGGTTTGGAGGAAAACTGGGCTAGAAAAAGGGAGAGCAGTTAAGAGACCTCGGTAATTATCCAGTGAAGAATGATGGAAGCCTGAACTAGGTTATGGCAGTCAGGGTGGAGACAGGTGGACAGATTTGAAAATTATAGGAGCTTGAATCAATAGGTTTGGTGACTGATTGGACCTTGGGGGAGAAATGGGGTAGCTGCATAGAATAAAGGAAGTAAGAAGGGCTTCTGTTAAATGGTAGTCTTTTTTTTTTCCTTCAGGTACATTCTATTTATGTTTCTTTTTTCAGGTATTGCTGACATTTATTTATTTACTGTGGTAAAATACACATAACAAAATTTGCCATTATTGACATTTAGTATGTTCATAATGTGCAAACATTATCACTATTTTGTTCCAGCACTTTTTCCATCACCACAAAAGGAAACCCTGTACACCCGCTATACAGGCAGTTCTCATTTCCTCCTTGCTCCAGCCCATGTCAACCAGTAATCTGCTTTCTGTCTCTATGAATTTCCCTATTCTGGATATTTCATATAAATGGAATCATATGATATGTGGCTTTTTGTGTGTTTGTTCATTTAGCATAATATTTTTCAAGGTTATTTTGTGGCATGTATCAATACTTGTTCCTTTTTATAGCTGAATAATCCATTGTATGGATGTGCAACATTTTGTTTATTCATCAGTTGAGGGACATTTGGGTTGTTCCTACCTTTTGTCTGTTGTGAATAATGCTGCTGTGAGTGTTAGTATAAGGGTTTTTTTTTAACACCTGCAGTTAATTCTTCTGGGCATATTGAAATTGAAATTCATTTATTTTAGCACACAAGCAGGAGGGGCAGAGGGAGAGGGAGAAACTCAAGCAGGCTCTGTGCTGAGCGGGTGTGGAGCCTGACGTGGGACTCCATCCCATGACCCTGACATCATGACCTGAGCTGAGGAACCAGGAGTTGGACACTCAACAGACTGTGCCACCTAGGCATTTCTGCCCATCTTTTTTATAATAGCCATCCTACTAAAGAAGCTGAGAGGAGATTGGGTCAGGGAGCACAAGTGGAGGGATTAGCCTTCAATGGGAAGAATAGCAGTTGTCTTAAGACAAGATTGAAAAAGGAAAGGGTGAGGGGCGCCTGGGTGGCACAGCGGTTAAGCGTCTGCCTTCGGCTCAGGGCGTGATCCTGGCGTTATGGGATCGAGCCCCACATCAGGCTCCTCTGCTGGGAGCCTGCTTCTTCCTCTCCCACTCCCCCTGCTTGTGTTCCCTCTCTCACTGGCTGTCTCTATCTCTGTCGAATAAATAAATAAAATCTTAAAAAAAAAGAAAAAGAAAAAGGAAAGGGTGAAATGAACATTGCCAGTTTTGTGGATAAGACATGGGAAATTCTTATTTGGAGACAGGTTTTTCTGCTGAAGAGTGAGGAGGTTTGAGAAGTAGGAAAGGTTTTGAATAATCTCTCAAAGGAGTAAAGAGACTGCTGACTGAGGAAGCATTTTTGTACATTTGGGGCAACTTTAAAGGCCCAGTTGAAATTGGAAACTATTAACAGTGTTTTATGATTTAATTTTTTTTTTTTCACTTTCTCAGTACTTAGCAATCTGGTGTATGGCCAGAAGAGATAGGTAGGTAAATTGATCTTAGACTGAGATTTTGCCAGGAAGAAGGAATGGAAGATAAGAAAATTGAGATATTAACAAAGGTCACCAACATAATAGACTGGAAAGTCTAGGCTAGAAAGTAGAAGGTAGTTGGTTAAACAAATGATGAACCATGGAAGCTAAAGCAGGGGACGGAAATTCCCAAAAATAAGATGATGGTGTTAGCAGAAGGAGGAGGGGTAAATGTGAGCAGGCAAAAACAATAATGTTTACTATAAAGTCTAGAGTAAGGAAGGAAGTGAATATCAGAATGATGGATTCTCATTAGAAGCCCAGGAGAAAGGAGGGAGGTATAGGGCTTGGAAACCTCAAATTGAGGAGCACATAACCTAAACGTAATTGAGAGAGACCAGGGTTGAGAAAAGGTGGTATTCAGAGTGTGGGACACCTAGGTTTTTATTCAGAGTTGTCGCTGTGTTATGGTGAGGACTTAACTGTAACCGTGAGAAAAAGAAAAAGACTGGGGGAAAATACTCCTAGACTTTCTACTACCTACCTCTGAGTAGGTGCTGCCTCTCTGAGCCTGTCACAGCCTGTGTCACACGGTAATATGCTTCACTTTCTCACTTGACCTGTGTGTGCTACACCCATGGATGGCAGCTTCCTAAATATTTCAAAATTATAAAGTGATTGTTCTAGATGGTAGAATAATGGTTTTTTCTTTTTATATTTTTATGAATTGTATATTCTTTACAGTGGGATTATTTTTTCAGTTGCAAGAAGTCTTAAAAATCTGATGATTGTCACAGGAAAAACATAAACACTGAAACCAGTATTTTTTTACTCTTCCTGAGATTTTTTTTTTTTCTGATTATGCTGAAGGACTTTGAACTCTTCTCATCCGTTAGTATAGAGTAGTGATTCTCAAACTTCAGTATGTATCAGAATCATTTGGAGGACTTTATTAAATATGTTGCTGAGCCCTAACCTCAGAGTTTCTGAGTCAGTACATCTGGGCTGGGACCCAGTTATTTGCATTTCTGAAGAGTTTCCAGGCAACGCTGATGGTTTGAGAACTTCACTTTGAGAGCCACTGATAAGGAGAAAAAAATACAGCTGAACATAACGTTTCCGTTCTCTCGAGAATGATGCTGAAGGCTGAAATTACAAATCTCTCAAAGTGCATCCCCACATTTCTAATTGTCCCCCTTTCTTTTGCCCTTCAGACAGAACATAAGAAGGAAACAATAGAAAATTGGGACCATTTGAGTCTGCCCCTGACATTTGTCACAGTCAGAATTTTATCCCCTTCTCCCCCAAACCCTCACACGTTATGGATCCTCTCTCTGCAACACAAGGGTGAGAGAGGCTAAGACAGGTGTGTGTGTGTGTGTGTGTGTGTGTGTGTGTGTGTTGTGTGTGTTGTGTGTGTGTTATAAACATCAGCCGGTTCATTTTGCCTAATATTGATGTTGCCCGTATTTATTCTTTAGATAGAGTTACTTAAGTGTTGCTGTTTTTTACTGAAAAGTCAGTTTTAAAAGATTTAGCCACTTTTTAAACTTAAAGGTTTGTCTTGATTCTTATGACTGGGCTTACAGTGAAAATGAGCACCAGAATTTAGACCTGTAATTTTAAATGAAGGCATTATCCTGGGATGAAAAAAATTTCAGACTGAAAAGTTTCAGTGTATAGGAAAATGTTCCTTTTACATTTGTGTTTTCATTTTAATTTTTGTAATTCTGTGGTGGCTGGGTGTTCATGTTGTCTAATATATTTTATATGATGTCATTTTTGCCTCATAGTTACAGTCATTTAAATCTTAATTTCAGCTGATGAGTAAGGAATCTCCTGTCTCTGCTGGAAACGATGCCTATGTTGACCTTGATCGCCAGGTATCTAATTTTGCATTCTTTTTAATCCATGTAGAGTTTGAAAAGGATAAACTTTAGATATTAATGAAAAGAATGCTTCAGTTGAATTTGCTTATAAATTGTTTTTTACTTAAATCCAAGACTTAAGCTACTTTACTAGTGGATATTACATATTTGTAATTAAATTTATAATTCATAATTAAAATATTGCATGACCCACTTTAAAATGAATTTAAGTCATTGTAATTCGTGTTTTCTAGTCATGATTTTTCTTTTTTTCATTGGTGATATCTTTCTGTATGCCGAACACAACAGATGCATTCCTGGAAAGTGGCATGCATTTTAATCTTTTGATTTACTTATAATACAAATTACCTTTTATTTCACATGAGTTTTCCGTTGTAAATGTCTGCTCCACCTTTCATCATTGTGAAGGATTGAACAGTCAGTAGATAGTTAAATGCACTAAGGAATCTGTATTTTTGAAGGAGTTCTGTATTTTTGAAGGAATTCTGTATTTGAAGGAATTCTGCAGTGTATTCTTGCAATTTTAACCAAAAAGTTATTTTGTAATTTTAATTACTGCTTTTCAGTAAAATACTGCGACTTACATTGGCAGTTTCTGTGTTCCAGCTGTCCTGAGACATCTGTTCCAAAGTGTGAATAGACGTGTTATCCTTTCTCTTTTCTTCCCAGTGGTTTCTAAATGTTTTATAGGAAAATCTTTGGACATGATAAAATTTTAACCCGAGTTGTAATTTGCTTCCCTTACTTTGTGGTGTTAAATTTTAAAGTTGTTGCCTTGTATGATTTTTTTTTGTATCTGTATTACCCAGAGGTTTGGTCACATGAAAGGAAAAGCTAATATAATTTTTAATCAGTTTTTTTAATTAAGTAATCAGTTTTAATTAATTAATTTGTCCATGCTTTGCTAACTTAGGGTTTATGGGACACAACTCAGAAATGTTTGGTTTGTGTTGAGAATCAGAATAATAAAAGTATTTTTAAAACTGTGTTATACAAATTAACATAAAGGTTTAATATGACTGAAGAACATGTGTTGAAATAGTATATAGTTCAACAATTGAAACGCCCATACTCTAGCACCTGCATATTTTATCAAGGGAAAATTTCTCAGTTATTACAGAATCAACATTACCAAGAATCATGTAGCCCAGATAGGAAGGTGTAAGGAAACTTGATAAGAGGAAAGAACCAGATTCAGAACACAGAAAAGACAAGACTTAAGACTAGAAGATATTCAAAGTTAGAAATGGCTGCTTTTGACTCGTCAGAAGAGCTCTTGGTTTCTTCCTGCCCCTCAGAAAGAAATGAGAGGAAAGTGTTTTAATTCCTTACTGTGCCTATGTAGTTATTAATTGTTGCTACTTCATATTGAAACGTTTATTGTATCTCTTTGTTTCTAACTAGTTGAAGAAAACTACAGAGGAACTAAATGAAGCTTTGTCAGCAAAGGAAGAAATTGCTCAAAGATGCCATGAACTGGATATGCAGGTTAGAGATCTTTTCTATGTACCACCTATTTGAAATGTACCACTGTAAGCAACACCAAACATACTATGTACTACCATACAGTATAGTTTGGCTATCATGCAATCCTAATTAATGAAAAAAGTGGGGGGAACAGATTTTTGGTTAAAGATAGTAGACTCATCAAATACATTAATTTTCTTTCCTTCCTGCAACCCCATTAAATTGATAATAAATGAATGAAAATGGTATAAGGACACAAGAAAAGAAAGGAGGACTATCTGTGCTAACTATAGAGAGGGGTGGGGAGATTTTTTTAAAGCCCTCATTTGTAGGGTTTGCCAATATCCATAGTAGATACTCATAATTTACATAAAGTCCAGCTCTTTATAGATAAGCCCTAATGTGAAGCTTATGAATGCATAGCTTACAGTTTCCCTTGCTTTGATTACTTAACTAAGGAAAATCTGCATTACGGAAGAGAAAGCAAGATAAACGGGAAAGTAGTCCTAGAGGAAGTGGAGAAATTTGGGGTAGTAGCAGAGATTAATCTAATTAATCTATTTAAAACCCTCAGTGAAATTAGTAAAGATACTCCATCTGGGACATGATGCTAAAATCAGAAATCAAACACTTAAGTAAATTAAAAATAGAATTGTTAAAGTAAAAAATTTAATAGGATAAAGTTTAAGAAGTCTCTCACAATTAAAAAAAATAAGTAAAAAATTATGTGGGATTTACCTCAAATTATGGAGATGGGGGATGGAAGGAAAGGTACAAATAAGACATAATTGGCCGTGTTTTGATACTTGTTAAAGCTGGGTCATGACTACAGAATTCATAATGTTTTATAATAGAAACATTTTACTTTGAAAGGCAGAGATGTTGGTCATTGCTGTGGTTACCCGTAGGAGGAAGTGTAATCATAGCACACTTGCTGGGTCATACAGTAAATGATATTTATCTAGTCACAATATAAGTGCCATTAATTGCTTTTCAGAATTTTGAAAACTTTACACAAATGCTAAGATTAGTAATAATAATGAGTTGATTATTTTTATGACTAGAATATAAATATTATCTCTGATAATATAACATTAAAGTTATACACTCGGATTGGCAAACTACAGCTTGCCATCTGTTTTTGTAGGTAAAGGTTTATTGTAGCACAGCCCCGCTTCTTCACATATTACCTGTGACTGCTTTCATGCTACAGTGACAGAGTTGAGTACTTGCCAAAGAGACCTATAGCTCTCAAAACCTAAAATATTCACTGATTCTTTATGGAAGAGCTTACCAGTCCTTGGTATAGACAGATTGCAAAGTGAATGGCAGGGTTACAGAGAAGTTAAGAGAAGAGAAGGGGTTGCCCTATAATACACTTAGCTTTGCAGAAAACAGTAGTAACCCACTTGATAATGTGATCTCTAAAGTAATAATATAAACCAATTTCATCATTTAGAATTGTCTGTAGTGAAATGTTATTGCCAAAGTAAAAGTACAAATGAGAGCGGTAGATGAGGACAGGAGACAAGAGGAAAAGGTAGGGTCACTAATGTTCTTGCCTTACCAGAAGGGAATCAAGAACCACTTCTGAGGCACAGCATCCATTACATGGCTGGTTCCTTCTAGTCATCCAGTCTCAGCTCAAAATCACCTGTTTTATTGGTCATAAAATATTAATTGGGCACTGAGATGTGCCCAGTACTAAATTAGGCCTCCTGGGAATGCCTTCCATGGTCATGTAGTCCATGCTCCATATAGTAGCCACACAATGAACATTTGAGAGAGTGAATGAACGGGTAGGGGATTGAGCGAAAGGAGTCAATAAGTACTTGTTTAGGATTGTAGAGATGACCAGTAAAGGAAACAAGAATAGTGATATAATTGTATTTGTGGAAAGGAAGGATGACACAAGTGGGTATAGTTTAATCTGTCAGAGAAGTCACTAGATAATGTCTAAGGTTGATAAAGCATGAAATGGTGGTGTAAAACACCTAGAAATGTAAAATACCAGCCCAAAACAGTAAAGTTAGGAATAGTTAAAATTAGTTGTCTCTTCAAGTAGAAAAACTCAACAGGAAACTAACTTTTCATTATAAGCCCCTTTTTCTTGTCTGATTTTTTTTTCTTAAATCATGTTGTGTATTATTTTTCATTATAAACATATCTCAGAGTTATTGTGGGTTTGGATTAGGCTTTGGCTGAAGGGAATGTTGTGGCTGGTTTGATCTTCTATCCAGACCACTAAAACTTTCTCTGTATCCGCAATAAGGCTGTCTCTTTTTCTTATCATTTGCACGTTCACTGGAGTAGCTTTAAACTTTCAATTTCCTTCAAGAACTTTTCCTCTGCATTCACAGTTTGGCTAAACTGGTACAAGGAGCCGGGCTTTCAGCCTCTCTCAGCTTTCAAAATGCCTTCCTCATTAAGCTTAATCATTTCTAGCTTTTGATTTAAAATGAGAGATGTACAAGCTTTTACTTGAATACTTACAGGGCATTGTAGGGTTATTAACTGGCCTAATTTCCATATTGTTATGTCTCAGGGTATAGGGAGGCTTGAGGAGAGAGGCCAGTGAGGGAAGGAACAGCTGGTCAGTGAAGCAATCAGAACATACTCAAAAGTTATCAATTAAATTCACCATCTTATATGGGCGTGTTTTGTGGCACCCCAAGGCAATTACAATAGTAACATCAAAGATCACAGATCACCATACAGTAATAATGAAAAAGTTTGAAATATTGCAAGAATTATCAAAATGTAGCAGAGACATGAAGTGAGCAAATGCTGTTGGAACAATGGTGCCTGTAGACTTGGTTGCCACAGACCTTCAATTTGTAAAAATTGCAGTACTGAGATGTGCAGTAAAATGAGGTATGCCTGTAGTGTCCTTTTTCTGTGTGTGTGAAAAAGACTTCTGGCAAATATATAGGCATACCTCATTTTTTAAAAAGGAGGAAAGAGCAGAAATGAATGAAATAGGCCAGTGGCATGGAACAGAGCCACTGCTCTGTTCTGAGAAAAGTACTCATGCATTTATGGAAATCTGACAATTATAGAGCTGGCATTTTAGCTTCATTTATTCAACAAACATTACTGAGTACCCATTGAGGAGTGTGTGTGTGAAGTGGAAATCAGTCTGGAGAGGCCTTATAAGCCTTTGTAAAGATTTTAACTGAGTAAATGGGAAGCCACTGGAGGATTTGAGCAAAGTAGTCATGTGATCTGAGTTTTGTTTTGATGGGCTACTGGGGCTGCTTTATGGAGAATAGACTAAAGGGAGGCAAGGGTCAAATTTAAGAGACTAATTAGGAAGTTGTTGCAGTAATCCAGGCAAAAAAAAATTATGTTGGCTTAGATCATAATTTTGGGCTGGTAAGTGCTAAAAATATGTGTGAAGGTAGAGCCAGTGATATTTGCTGACAGATTGGATGTGGGTATGAAGTAGAGATGTTAAGGGACTATGACTGAGCAACTGGAAGGATAGAGTTACTTTCACTGAAATGGGAAGGACTGGAAGGACTGGGGAGTGAGGAGAAATTAAGGGCTCCCCTTGGACAATTTAAATTTGAGATTCCTATTAGACATCCACATGGAAGTAATACCCAGTTTAGGGTTCCAGATGAGAAATAGAAATGTGCGAGTTGTCACTGAATAGATGATGTTTACAGCCACGAAACTGGAAGTCGTCACTGTAGAGAAGGAAAGCTGTAGGGCACTCTAACCCATTAGAAGAATTGAGTAAGGAGAAAGAGAAGCCTGGTAGGAAAGGAGAGTAGGGTGTCCTGGCAGCCAAGCGAAAAAACTGCTTCAGGGAGGAGGATGTGATTGGTTGTGTCATGTGTTGATTGTTCACAGTGACATGGAAGCGTCAGTAGTGATCTGATGAGCAGTTCTGTGGAATGGTGGGGCCAGTAGCCCAACCAGTAGTGATCTGATGAGCAGTTCTGTGGAATGGTGGGGCCAGTAGCCCAACCAGAATGAGTTCAAGAGAAAGTGGGGGGTGGCAAGTGAGAATTAGAAATGGCAGTTAACTTTTGTTCTTACCACTTTATTGAGCTATAATTAACATATAATAAACTGTTCGTATTTCAAGTGTACAATTTTGATGCATGTTGGCATGTATGAATGTGTGAAAACATTACCACAATTAATATAATGAACCCATCACCCTCGAAAGTTTCCTCATGACTCTTTTTATTCCCGCTCTAGTCCCCAGCTCTGCTTTGTCACTATAGATTAGCTCATATCTTCTAGAATTGCATATAAAAGAATAATACATTGTATATACCCTTTTTTTATGTCTGACTTCTTTCATTATTTTGTGATTCATTCATGTTGATAGTATCAATAGTTAATTCTTTTTTTATTGCCAAATAGTATTCTATTGCATGAATATACTAGAATTTTTCCATTCAGCTATTGATGAACATTTGTGCTGTTTCTGGTTTTTCTATAACCAAAACTGCTGTTAACATTCTTTATAAGTCTTTGTGTGGCCATGTGCTTTTATTTCTCTTGAGTAAGTAAATACTGGCTGGGTCATGTGGTAGTTGCATGTTTAATTTTTTTGGAAAATGCAAAGCTGCTTTCCAAAGTGCTTGAAGCATTTTACATTCTCACCAGAGACGTATGAGATTTCCATTTGTTCTACATCTTTAGGGGAGCCTGGGTGGCTCAGTCGGTTAAGCATCTGACTCTTTCTTGATCCTAGCTCAGGGCATGATCTCAGGGTCATGAGTTCAAGCCCAGTGTTGGGCTCCACATGGAGCCTACTTTTAAAAGCAAAGGAAAAAAAATTCTACATCTTTCCCAACACTTGGTATAGCCAGTATTTTTTATCTGAGCCATTTTAGTAAGAGTGCATTGGTAAAACATTGTGGTTTTAATTTGCATTTCCTTAATGATTAATCATGAGTCTATTTTTGTGTGCTTAGTTGCCATATACATATCTTATTTGTGAACTATCTTTTTAGATATAAAGAATGAATTCTTGCTTACTCTTACATATTGCTCTGCCTGTGCAATATTCCAAAGTAATATAATAGTTTTAAGTGACAGTTGATTAAAACAGGCTTTCATAATGGTAATTCACAAGTGATTATGCTGATGCCAGTGTAATTGGAAGAAATAATTGCTGTCTTCCTATATTCTAACAGGTTGCAGCATTGCAAGAGGAGAAAAGTAGTCTCTTGGCAGAGAATCAGGTATTAATGGAAAGACTTAATCAATCCGATTCTATAGAAGATCCTAACAGTCCTGCAGGAAGAAGGCATCTGCAGCTCCAAACTCAGCTGGAACAGCTACAAGAAGAAACATTCAGGTAAAAGACCACTCACTAAAGTCCGATTTTTAAAAATTTGGTAACTACCTTTTAATGTTAAAAATGTAATGTTAGGACTTTTGGGTAGCTGCAGACCAAGGAGGATATGAAATAAACAACTTCCCCCCAAATCTTCCCACATGACATGAAATATCATGTGTAGGAAAAATCTGTCAAAGCTACACCCTCGGGGGCACCTGGGTGGCGCAGTCAGTTAAGTGTCCAATTCTTGGTTTCAGCTCAGGTCATGAGATCAAGCCACACATTGGGCTCTGCCCTGGGCATGGAGCCTGTTTGGGATTCCCTCTCTCCCTTTCCCTCTGTCCCCCCACCCCACCCCCAAATAAATAAATTAGAAAAAAACAAAAAACTACACACTCATTATTACCTGAAGACAGAATGCCTCATCTGAAATGTAACTGTGAGGAAAAGAAACATGAACCACACATCCCACACACCTGTCCCACCCCATCCTGCTAGGTGCTTTGAGGCAAGTAAAGGCAGACTGAGAAAAAAATTAGAGGAAGACAGAAAAACACTAGTGAAGGGACCTGTGGGTGAGTTGGAGAGATCACCAGAAAGATTAAATTCACTCAAAATCTGAAACTACTTTTAAAATAAAGGAAGATTAGACTACATACTGCAGGGGAAGAATTTCATAGTTAAATATGTCATCTTAAAGGACCAGACACCATAAAAACATAGAGGCACTGAGTTTAAAAGAGATTGGTGCCCTTTGCAGGCACTCGGTTTAAAGAGACACAATATAAAGGCCAGGTGCCTGATTCATAGAGACAGACTTATTTAAAAGGCAAACTGATTTAAAGGGACAGTCTTCTAAACATCTTGGAAAGGAAAAGACCATGGGGTGCCTGGGTGGCACAGCGGTTAAGCGTCTGCCTTCAGCTCAGGTTGTGATCCCGGCATTCTGGGATCCAGCCCCGCATCAGGCTCCTCCTCTGGGAGCCTGCTTCTTCCTCTCCCACTCCCCCTGCTTGTGTTCCCTCTCTCGCTGGCTGTCTCTCTCTCTCTGTGTCAAATAAATAAATAAAATCTTTAAAAAAAAAAAAAAAGGGCCAAAAGGAAGGGAGAAAGAATGGCCCTTTGGCAATTGGATGGTGAAAGGGAAAAGAAGAAAAGGAAAAATTTGGTGTCCTGCCAGACAAAACAGAACCACAAAATTGAAGGACTTAGCAGTAAGAAATAGAATATCTTGCCTTAACAGAAAAGAATAAAAATGATTCTCAAGTCTTTTCTAAAACTTTGGGAATAGTCCACCTCCTATCGTCAAGATGTGGTCTGAGGACCCCTTCACGTTCACTAAGACCCTTTCAGAGAGTCTTCCAGACCCCTCTTTTCTAACTACATTATCTGTGCAAGGGTAGATTTCCTTCATAAATTTCAGCCAAAAAGCCATCACAGCAGGTGAATATAGAAATAGCTATGACAACCCAGCTGTCTTCTGTTAAACTGGATTATTTGAATCATAGAAATGTAAAACATCACCACTCTTCTCACTTTTTGTTTTAGAATATAGTTATTTTTCATAAACAGTGTGTTATCCATAATATAATGGGTTTATTGCTGTTATTTTCAATGTATTTAGATGTTTGTTTTAATTTCTCAATATGATAAACATCAATAGATAAAACTTATATAAACAAAAGTTCTTCGAAATTTCAGTAATTTTAGGAGTGTGAAGGAGACCAGAAAGTTTTGAGTACCCTTCATCTGCATCTTGCTTTTTTTTTTTTTTTTAAAGATTTTGTGTTTACTTATTTTTGAGAGGAGATAGAGAGAGCGCACATGAGCTGGGGGAAGGGACAGAGGGAGAGGCAGACTCCCCGCTGAGTAGGAAGCCCAATGTGGGACTCGATCCCAGGACCCGGAGAGACCATAACCTGAGCCGAAGGCAGACACTTAACTGACTGAGCCACCCAGGTGCCCTGCATCTTGACTTTCTAAGACAGAATCAGTAGATAGTAGAATTGAAGTATGACCGTACCCTTTTGTTTCTAAATTGTGGCTAGTTTTTTAAAGTATGGTTTGGGCAAGTGTTATTTAGAATTGTCCTGCGTTTTCTTTATAAAGGAAATAGTGTCTAATGCTTTTATCATTGCAGTACATACTGCAATTTATATTTTGAAGCACTTAACTCAAATACTTTATCAGTAGTACGTATTTATATATCTCAGTATTTAATTTTTTTTGTTGAGAGAGAGAGCAAGAGAGAAAGAGCTCACGTGTGAGTGGGGCAGAGAGAGAGGGAGAGTAGGGAGCCCAACGCGGGACTGGATCTCATGACCCCGAGATCATGACCTGAGCTGAAATCGAGAGTTGGTCACTTAACCGACTGAGCCACCCAGGTGCCCTTCCCCTTTATTATTCTTTATAGTCAGATATAATGCTTCTGGCTCATCTTTATTGTGACCTTCTACCTTTAATTTTTGTTTTTTTTTTTTGGAGCATTGGTAGCTTTTAAGATTTAAGTCTCATAGTTTAATTTTAATTACAAAAGGGACAATATACCTTTTAATGGTGAGATCTGGCACTTACCATTTTAACCAAATCATCAAAACTTAGCACCACCCACATTGTACCCAGTGTCACCTATGTAGCATTTTTGCCAAATACTTAACCTGAATGTAATCATGAAGAAATAATCAGAGTAAAGAATATCCTTAAAGATGGCTAAGACTACTCAAAAAATCCAAAGTTATAAAAAACAATGAAGGGAAAGACAAAGGGATAATACTAGTAAAGATAATGTGAAAAATATCTTTGGATCCTGGTTCAGGGTGGGGAGAGGGAACTATAAGATATTTTTACTATAGTTGGAGAAATTTAAATATGGACTACATGTTAGATAATATTATTAAATTAACATTAGTTGTCTTGTATTATGATGATGTATGAAAGATTGTCCTTCTTGCTGAGGTATTCATTAGGAATGAAAGGTCATGACCTCTGCATCTTCCTTTCAAATTGTTCTCCAAAAAATGAATGTGTATATATATATTGTTTTTTTTTTTTAAGTGAATGAGAGAAAGTATATGTAACAAAATTTTAATAATAGGTGAATCTGGCAAAGGGTATGCAGGTACTCACTGATATATCTTTCAAATTGTCTATAGATTTCAAATATTTAAATATAAAGAGTTGGGTGGGGGGAGTTAAATCCAATTTTCTAGACAATAACAGCTGGAGTATAAGCATTTGCTTCCACTTTCCCCTACCTTTACATCAAAGTTAGCAAAAATAATTAAAAAAAAAAAAAGAAAAATACTAACATAAAAAAAAGAGTACTAACATCTCATTTATGAATATTTTCTAAAATAATCCTAAATAAAACAGAGCAAATTCAGTACAGTACTATATTAAAATGAACTTTTTCCCGGGATTGTTAACCTGATGAATATTATTGTCTATTACAATAACTATTAAATTTATTATTTTAGTTCCTTCAGTCCATAAGTTAAAGGACAAGGAATAGTGTAAAATAAGCGTGGTATGTGAAATTCTCAGTAAAGTTAAGAACAAGAGGAGGATGAGTGTTAATCTAATATTTGAATTTTTTCTAGTCATTCTAAAAATCCTGGCTTTGCCACTTAGTAGCTCTGTAACCTTGGGCGTGCCTCTATTTCATCCACTATAAAATGGTCTAATAATAACCTACCTTCTAGAGATTTTGAGTATTAAATGAGTTAACATATGTAAAGTACTGAGAATATTGCCTGGTGCATACAATTTAGTTATTACTTTTCTAGAAAATGAAATAGAAATGACATAAAAATTTTGCTTTTCTGTATTTTGTAAATTTTCAACAAGGAACATGTTAATTTCACAGAAATAAAACTTTAAATGAATTATATGTGCTGTATTTTGAAAAATATTTCTTGACATCTAATTTTCTAAATAAAGGAGTGGTAATCAGTTGTTAAGTTTCCACAAGCCTTGGACCAGTGGAATCCGTTTTCAGGACGGTTAAAACTTGGAGATAGAGCTTATGGTCACAGAAGATTCAAGAGTTTATGCTCACGTTTTTTATTTCCTTTTATTGTTCATAGGAGAATTGTTAGACAGTAAATAGTACTTTCTTGGTCTATTTTGTTTTGGTTACAGACTAGAAGCAGCCAAAGATGACTATCGTATACGCTGTGAAGAGTTAGAAAAGGAAATCTCTGAACTTCGGCAACAGAATGATGAACTAACCACTTTGGCAGACGAAGCTCAGTCTCTAAAAGATGAAATAGATGTACTTAGGTAAACAATCTTCCCATCTTGTTAGAATCTCAGGCCTGTCATCACCCAAAACAGTTCTACCAATGATGTTACAAACTCTAGGATCTCTGAACATGGCGCGGTGTTTAAGAGGACTTACACCTGCTGGACTACCTGAGCTCACATTCCAGTGCTGCCATTTCTTTTATCTCTGTGTAACCATTTTCTCATCTGTAAAATGGAGATGATGCACATACCTATCTCAGATTTATATGCAGAACTGAGTTTATATTTCTGAACAGTTGGAACAGTATCTGGCAAGCAAATGCTATATAAATGTTAAGGAAAAATTAACCTCCAGCCATCGCTTCATACTTGTATAGCTCTGGAGCTTTTCTTATAATGACTCCTTTTCTTTAATTTCAAGTCCTCTGGTCACTCAGTCTTCCTCTTCCTCGGATGCTGTCACACCCACGAGGCGTCATTTCCTTGCTGGATCGTTTTTTCTGCACTTTGCCTGTTCTCTCACTAAGCGCCTTCACTCCCTGCCACCTCGTTTTCTGACCATTTCACTTGTATAATCTATCCTCTGTTGGATCATTCCAGCCATTTTTACTTCTGCTCTTTGAATACTGAAAAGGAATAGAGAAAATCACATAGTGATACAGTTTTGTCCTGCTACAAATTCATGATCTTTACTCTTCGTTGGGTTCTTACCTGTGGTCCACCGTTCTGATGGTCACCATAGATAGTTCTGTCTCCCATTCCTGTCATAGCTAGTACATATTTCCATAACTTCTCACCTGGATGCCCACCCCCCACACCTCTCCATGCCTTAGTCTCAGTAGATGACATTGTCTCCTACTGCATCAAGGAAAGGGGCCATGAACTGTGGGACTGTCCATGTCCTGTACTTCCTGCACCTCCTGACTGCCCTGCATTCCCACCTATCTTTTCATTTTTGCTTTGAGAATGTAGACTTGTTATTCTTTCTCATGTCCAGCACTGATTCCTTTTTCAGTGCTCTGGGTCTCAACACTTCTTGCTTACACAAGGACTGTGTTACATCAGTCTTCATTTCTCTTCACATTTGGATCTCCCACCTTAGCATATGTTTATATGTTTAGGTTTCTTTCCTCTTAGAAAAAAAGACTTATTACTCTCTCCGTCCCTCCAGAACAAGTTTTAGATTACACAAGGCGAAATTTACATTGTCTCCTTAACTCCCTAAAATTTGCCACCTCCTGCCCCCACTACTCCATGAAAATAACTCTTCCTGTGGTCATTAATAACAGTCTAATTGCCAGATCATTTGGACCCTGCACAATTTATTTTGCTTTTGAGCTACATGTGACTCTGCTGGTTACCCCTCCCACACACCACCACCACCACTTGCTTTCCTTAAATTATGTAACATTCTCCATTACACATTTTGCTATAATTTTGGTCATATTTTTTAGCCTGAACAGAACATTAATCTGGAATCACCTTTGGTCTTATCATTTCGTTAAAATGTGTTCTTTTCTGGCAGTCCCTCTTGGGTTAGCACTATTAAAACAGCTTTACAACTCTGGATGTGTTTCTGATTTCTGATTTCCCATCTCATTCTAGACATTCTTCTGATAAAGTGTCTAAACTAGAAGGCCAAGTGGAATCATATAAAAAGAAGCTAGAAGATCTTGGTGATTTGAGGCGTCAGGTTAAACTCTTAGAAGAAAAGAATACTATGTATATGCAGAACACTGTCAGTCTAGAGGAAGAGTTAAGAAAAGCCAATGCAGCTCGAAGTCAACTTGAGACATATAAGAGACAGGTAAAAAGAATAGTAACAAAGTTTCTTGATGATGTTTTCAAGCAAGTTCTCCATTATAACATTGTGGCTTACCAAAAATCCACTTACTTTTGTTTTCACAGTATTGTTTTTTACCTACGAAACTTAGGGGTTTTTTTGTTTTTTTTAACTCAGTTTTTAATTTTAATTCCAGTATAGTTAACATTGAAACTTAATTCTTATCCAGAGGTTTTTGACTGGTTTCTGTAGCAGATCCTTTTATTGTTTTTTTATTTTTAAATTATTATGTAATACAAAATCCACAGAAGTGAAAGAATAATACAAGTATCTATGCTTAAAGAATAAAACAGACTCTTCCCCTCCCCGTTATAATAACCACTGTGCTCTTTTGTAGTTTTCATTACCATGCATCTCTTTATTCATTTGGTGCATATATATTAGTTCATTTATATATAATGTATAACATTTTTGACATGGTTCAGAAATATATAAATGATATAGTAAAAGGACTCCTCCATCATTTACTTTGAGCAGTATATTTGGGGAAATTTTATGTTGATAGGTATAGCTTTACTCATTTGTACCACTGTATGATATCCTGTTGAGTCACTATACCACAATTTACCCATTTTCCTGTTGAAGGACATACAGGATGTTTTAACTTTTTTTTTTAATTGTAAGTGCCACTATGCATATTATTGAACATGTCCTCTTCTATACATGTGTGAAAGTTTTGCAGCTATAAGGAATTTCTTCCTTAGAGTATCTTCATTTAATTAGATATTGCTAAATTGTTCTTCAGAGTGATTATATTACTAAACAGAAGTTTTTATGAATTCCTGTTGTTCCACATCATCACCAACACATAGTATTGTCATACTTGAAATTTTGCCAGTTGGATGAATATCAAATAGTGTCTCCTCATGATTATACTTTGCATTACCCTAATCACAAATATATTTACTGATCACAGTTCTTTTGTGAGTGACCCATTTTAAATCTTTTATTCATTTTTAAAATTGTATTATTTCTTTTTCTTACTGATTTCTGAAAGTTCTTTATATGTTCTTGCTATTAATCTTTTGTCAGTTACACTTGCTGCATTTATTTCCTGCCAGTCTGTAATCTCTTTACTTTTTTTGAGATTAATTTTAAGATAATGAACTTTAAATATCTTTTTATGATTTGTGCCTTCTATGTCTTAAGAAATCATTTCCTACGTAGGGGTATAAGCCAATCTCTATTTTCTTAAAGATTCAAAGTTTGTTTTGTACAATTAGGTCTCTTATCCACATGGAATTAGTTTTTGTGTAGGATTCTAGGTTAAGGATCCATTGGATACTTTATTGTCTATGTAGGCAACCATTCAACCTAGTGGCATTTATTTAATAGTCTCTTCCACAGGGACCTGCAATTCTTTCTTACCACATACGTAAAGTTTCCATCTTAAATGTAAGTTTGTTTCTTGGCACTCTCTTCTGTTTCATTAGTTTATTTGTCTACTCTTACACCAATACCCCACTTATTATTATTTATAGATTTTTTAGTAATCTGATATTTCATAACACAGATAACACACCTTGTTCTTTTTCAAAACTGTCTATTAGACCTTTTCCTTTCCTTTATACCCCAAACCTTTGGGAATTGGAATAACATTGACTCTGTTGATTAATTTGGGGAGAATTGACATCTTTATGACAATGAATGTTCGTATTGGTGAATACATCTTTCCATTTATTTAGGTCTTCAGTGTCTTTCAGTTAAGTTTTATAATTTTCTTCTAAGTGTCATGTACATGTTTTGTTATATTTACTCTTAGGTACCTTATTTGGATTTTATAACTGCAATTAGCAAAAGAAAGGATACCATTTTCAGTTTGTTGCTCATTTAAATGATTGAAATTGATTTTTATGTTCATTTTACAACCCTGCCAGATTCTCATATTACTTCTAATAATGTCTGTGGAGTATCTCATCAGAAGTCATATACAATGACAAGTACAAAGTCATACAAATAAAAGCAGTTTTATTTCTTTTTTTCTACTCCATACCCTTTTGTTCCTTCTTAATCAGCATGTTTGACCTGTAATACACCTCTGAATAGAAGTAATCTTAGTAGGCAACCATTTCTTGTCAATTTTATACAGAATGCTTTAAATGTTTTACCAGTGTAGTGTTAGCACATTTTACTCAGGTTGTCTATCTTAAATGGATGTTGAATTTAATCAGCTCCTTTTCCTACACCATGGAGAGATTCCGGTACTGCTCCTCCTTTCTATTAATGTGATGGATTATATTAACAGATTGTTGGTACTCAAACCATCCTTGCATTCCTGAGTTAAATCTCATAGTCACTGAGGATTTGTTGTTTTCGCATTGTTAAATTTGCTTTGTTTATTTTACCTAGAATCTTTTTACTCTATGATTGACTTGAAGTTTTCTATCTCATACGTTCCTGATCTGATTTGGGCATCAAAATAATACACTAGATTAAAATGAGTCAAAGAAGTAGAATATCTCTGTATACCATGAATGACTAGCAAGTTTTTTTGCTGGATATATTTCTTCCCAACATTTTATTATGAAATTTTCAACACACAATAAGGTTGAAAGAATTAGTGAATGTGAATGTGGGCTGAGAAATTACCCAAAATAAATGTACCCCAAAGAAACTATATGTGAAATTTAAGAATGTTCAATTAAAATGAGATGATTTTAATTAGAGTTTCAGAAGAGAGAACAGCAAGAATTATAGAAAGACATTATTTGAAGAAAAGAATGCCTGAACAGGGGCGCCTTGGTGGCTCAGTTGGTTAGGCATCTGCCTTCAGCTCAGGTCATGATCCTGGAGTCCTGGGATTGAGTCCTGCATCAATCTCCCTGCACGGCAGGGATCCTGCTTCTCCCTCTCCCTCTGCCTCCTTGTGCTCTCTCTCTCTGTCAAATAAATAAATAAAATCTTTTAAAAAAAAATGCCTGAACATATTTTAGAACATCAGAGATAGTATTAACAATCAATTACAAGATAAATAAGGAATCTACAACTAGAAATATTGCACTACAATTCTATAATGCATGAATTCTTTCTACCTATTTTGATCTGTGGCTTAATATACTGTTTTTCAATGATAGTGTTTTTCTTTCTACAAGTTCTCTTTGAATGTTCTGTCAAACCTCCCTGATCATCTTCTTTCATAATTTAGGTTTCTGTCTTTATTTTCTTTATGTATTAAACCTCGTATTTTATAACTGATAATTCCAATCAAATCTTTATGGGTCTTATTCTACTATTTTGTTGTTGTTGTACTGTTAATGTTTTTCTAACTGGTGTTCATAGTGGCTTCTTTATGGCCTTTGCACTTTCATCTGGCTCATCTTTCTCTTCGGGAATATTTGGACGTTTGGTTTGATGTTGTGTTCCTCCAGACAACGTATGTTTCATTTAGGCCAGATATTTCACAGCACTACCAACCAAGACTAAATTAATTGCTTGAGTTAGGATTTGCCAGATAAGGCATGTGGTAAAAATGGAAGCAAATCTACATATTAGCAGGCCATAGTTAGAATCAAAATTTCAAGTTACACTTCATTAAACCCAGAGCACTCACTATAAGATAGGCAATCTTCCCTACTGTTTTTTCCAGCTAATGGATTTTTTCCTAACCTACCTGTTTACTGACTCAGCACCTTTTAAAGCCTAAGGTGGTTTAACAACCTCATCTTCCTTTAAATTCAGAGCTCTAGTTTCCTGGTATTTACAGTTAGTGGGTACTTCATGGTACCGCATAGCTTCCACACAAACTTCTCACTGCAGTTTTCACCTCTGAAGGTTTCCCTTACTTTCTTGTAAGCTTTGCTATGCAATTGGACTTTTCCCCCTTGTGTTTTTTTGGCTTTGTGCTGAAAGAGTTTCAGACTCCTTTGTTACCTGTATAATAGGAAATGGAAGTCCATCCTGTAGGTTCTTTCATAATGTTGTTCATTGCTACTTTGGATGATCTGGTTTTAGAACCCATAATGTCTGGGCAGATGTTTGTTACTGGTTCTCTCTGTTGGGGTAGGCTGCTATATCATACACATATTTTTGAGTATTTTGGGGGAGGAGGTTTTCATAGCTCTGCAGAAGAGAATAGTGAAAATTTTTAATATTTCAAATTATGCAAATTAATGGTACCTTTCTGAATCAGGTAGTAGAACTACAAAATAGATTATCTGAAGAATCGAAGAAAGCAGATAAATTAGATTTTGAATATAAGCGGCTAAAAGAAAAAGTTGACAGTCTTCAAAAAGAAAAGGATGTGAGTATAAGGCGTTTTGGTTTGGAGCACTGCTAAAATTAAGATAATATTTAATTCCCTCTATTTATAAATTTTTAAATTAAGAGATCCTGTTTTTAAATTGTAGATTTACGTTTGTGTTTCAGAAATCTAAAATAAAAGATTAAAAAAATATTTTTACTTCCACTAATTTCTTTTGTATATCTTTATCTTTTCTACCACTGTTGCTTTTTATACATTGTTCTGCTCTTTCTATAAATTTGTGTAGCTTTATCGTTTTCTGTAGAATTAATACAGAGGACACAATTCTTTTTGTTCAGCATATTTTGAATCTTTTAAAAATGTTTTTACTTTGTAATGGTTTATGAATCTTTAAAGTCTTTGCTGTTTGATTTTTTTATGTCTAACGAAATGAATGTTATTTATGTAATTATATTTGACAGAGTAGACACTTTTGTTTCTTATGTTTAACTAGATAACATTGCCTTGCACATAGTAGATATGCAGTATTGTTAAATGGGAAAAAGTTTGTTGTAATATTTTCCTTAAAGTTAACTTTCCTTCTTTTCAATGTTCCTCCAGAGGTTAAGAACAGAAAGGGATTCTCTGAAGGAAACCATTGAAGAGCTTCGTTGTGTACAGGCTCAAGAAGGACAGCTCACAACTCAAGGTAAAAACATTTCAGTAGCCCAGATTATTTATTTCTTATGATAACAGTAGAAATTTTAGCTTCAGGGGTGCCTGGGTGGCTCAGTCAGTTGAGTGGCCAACTCTTGATTTCGGCTCAGATCATGGTCTCAGGATCCTGGGATCAAGCCCCATGTTGAGCTCCACACTCAGCAGGGGGTCTGCTTGAGGATTCTCTCTCTGCCCCTCCCCACCACTTGCATGCTCTCATTCTCTCTCTAAAATAAATACGTAAATTTTTTTTAAAAATTTTAGATTCATTTTAAAGTGCACTAAATGATGAAAATGAAAAATTAGTGTACAGGCTGTGAAGTTGTATAAATTCTAAACTGTTACCCAGATTTTATGGCAAGTAAGCTATAGTAATGAGAGCAGATTTACTTGCCTATTTTGTATTTTAATTATATTTAAATATTTGAATTTTATTAGGTCAAAAGCGTAAACATTTGCTAAATCATCTCTGTTAATAATAAACCTGGGGGGCGCCTGGGTGGCTCAGTCGTTAAGCGTCTGCCTTCGGCTCAGGGCGTGATCCCGGCGTTCTGGGATCGAGGCCCACATCGGGCTCCTCCGCTGGGAGCCTGCTTCTTCCTCTCCCACTCCCCCTGCTTGTGTTCCCTCTCTCACTGGCTGTCTCTCTCTCTGTCAAATAAATAAATAAAATCTTTAAAATAAATAAATAAATAAAAAAGTAATAAACCTGTAAAGTTTTATTCTGGAAAGTTTCTTATGACCTCTTTTCTAAGTCAGTGACTTTTTTTTTTTTCACCTGAGATGTGGGGTGGATATCAATCCGTTACAGGACTTCTGTCCAAAGTAGAACTCTCCTCTTCTCGCAGGAAAGGAGCAGCACTTAGCTCAGAGTTAGTCCCTACCACTTTTGTCATCATGCTGGCAGATGTGGAGCCCAAACGGTGCCTTGGACAGCTCCACAGTTGTTCACTCCCAATCTAGTTACCAGCCCCTTGGCTTTTTAGTTACCCAAAACTGGAATTCTTCCTTTCCTCTGACTACACCTTCCTTTTTCTCCTCCTCATTCCTTCTACCTATTTCACCTTTAACCCCCTCTCTTTTGTTTCTGTTGATAAGGTGGACAGCCCTCTTCTGGCCTCATTTTCCAGCTTACACAGCCTGCCTAGCAGCCTTTTTAACTATGTTTTCATCACCACCATCTTTCCTTATGCTGAAAGCTTGTCAAACCCCAACTCAGATAGCCTGAAGTTTTTTTCTCTATTCCAAATTAACCAGGGCCAGCTAAAGAAAATTATGTATATTTCTTTTTTTCTTTTCTTTATTAAGGTATAAGTGACATATAACATTATATTAGTTTCAGGTGTACAATCTAATGATTTGATATTTGTACGTATTGTGAAATGGTCACCACACCAAGTCTAATTAATACATCCATCAACATACACAGTTACAAAATTTGTTTTTTTCGTTATGAGAACGTTTAAGATCTTCTCTCAGCAACTTTCAGATATGCAATACAGTATTATTAACTGTAGTTACCTTGCTGTACATAATATCCTTGTGACTTATTTATATTGTATCTAGAAGTTTGTACCTTTTGACCCCCTTCACCCATTTTTCCCACCCTCCACTTCCCACCTCTGGCAACCACCAGTCAGTTCTCTGTGAGCTTGTTTTTTTTTCTGTTCTTGTTTTTTGTTTTGTTTTCTTTAGATTCCACATACAAGTGAGATCACACAGTATTTGTCTTTCTATATCTGGGTTATTTCACTTACCATAATACTCTCAAGGTGCATAATATCACAGATGGCAAGATTTCATTCTTTTTATGGCTGAATAATATTTATATACACATTCACACCACAATTGTTTATCCATTTATCAATTGATGGAAATTTAGGTTGTTTCCATGTCTTAACTATTGTAAATAGTGAGGGCACAGATATCTTCTCAAGTTGGTATTTTCATTTTCTATGGATAAATTCCCAGAAGAGGAATTGCTGGATCATATAGTAGTTCTATTTTTAATTTTTTAAGGATCCTCCAATACTGTTTTCCACAGTGGCTACACCAAATTACGTTCCCTCCAGCAGTGCACGAGGGTTCCCTTTTCTCCACATCATCACAACTTATTATCTCTTGCCCTCTGGATGATAGCTATTCTAACAGGTGTGAGGTGACATGTCTTTGTGGTTTTGATATGCATCTCCCTGATGATGAGTGATGTTGAGCATCTTGTCATGTGTCCGTTGGCCAACTGTTTGTCTTCTTTGTAAAAACGCCTATTAATATCCTCTGCCCCTTTCTTAATTGTTTTTGCAGTTGAGTTGTATGAATTCTTTGTTTTGGATATTAACCCTTTATCCAGATGTATGGTTTACAAATGTTTTCTTCCACGTAATACATTGCCTTTTCATCTTGATCATAGTATTCTTTGCTGTGCAGAGGCTTTTTATAGTTGTCAGTAATAGATTTTTGCTTTTGAGAAAATTGTGTATGTTTTTACACACACACACACACACACACACAAAATTATTTTTGAATGTAATTGGACCCTTGTTGCTCCTTGGTAATCCTTTCATGTATCTCTAATCAACCGTATGAGTTTTCCCAAAATTTAAGAATCAGCTTAAGCCTTAATTCTTTAACTCTCAGCTCCTATATCATCAAGAGAAGCCATCTTATGTAAACTCATAACCTATTTCATCCATCCCTCCCACCCATCTTCCCTCTGGTAACTGTTTTCTATAGTTAAGTGACAGTCTGTTTTTAGGTTTGTCTCTTTTTCTTTTTGAGAGAGAGAGTGGGAGCAGGGAGGGACCAAGAGAGAGGGAGAGAGAGAACTTAGCATTATACTCTTTAGCTTCCTCCATGTTGTTGCAAATGGCAAGATCTCATTCTTTTTTATGGCCAAATACTATCCCATTGTGTGTGTGTGTGTGTGTGTGTGTGTGTGTGTGTGTGTATGTGCACCTCTTCTTTATCCATTTATCTGTCATTGGACCTAGTGGTTGCTTCCATAATTTGGCTATTGTAAATAATGCTGCAGTAAACATAGGGGTGCGTATAAGAGTATTCACTCTTGCCACTTCTATCCATCATTAGTATCAGAGGTTCTAGGCAGTGCAGTCAGGCCAGAAAAGGAAGTAAAACGACATTCAGATTGGAAAGGAGAATGTAAAAAAATCATAGAGCTAGTAAATGAGTTCAGCAAAGTCTCAAGATACAAGATCAGTATATAAATACCAACTATATTTCTGTGTACTACTAGTAAATAGTCTACAGATGAAATTACAATAGTTTCATAAAGAATAACATATTTAGGAATAGGTTTAACAAAGGAGTGTAAGACTTGTAGACTGAAAACTCTAAATCATTGCCAAGATAAAGATCTAGATATATGGGGTCTCCTGGGTGTCTTAGTCGGTTAAGTGCCTGCCTTTGGCTCAGGTCATGATCCCCAGGGTCCTGGGATCAAGTACCACATCGGGCTCCCTGCTCAGTGGGGAGCCTGCTTCTCTGTCTGCCTGCCGCTCCCCCGGCTTGTGTTCTCTCTGTCTCTGACAAATAAATAAATAAAATCTTAAAAAAAAAATCTAGATATAGAGAGAGGCAGTCCATGTTCAGGTATCAGAAAATTCACTCTAGTTAAGATTGCAGTTCTCTTTATTATTTAAAGATTCGGTGCAATCCCAATCAGATTCTAAGCAGACTTCTTTTGTAGAAATTGACAAACTGATCCAACAATTCATATGAAAATACAAAAGAAAAGGTTGGAGAGCTCACACATTCTGATTTCAAAACTTACTGTCAAGCTACTATAACTGAAAAGTATGAAATTCGGGTAAGAATAGACATACAGAAGTTAATGTAGTGCACCACATGAATAGAATGAAGGGAAAAACCACCTGATCATCTCAGTTGATGCAGAAAAGGCATTTGACAAAATCTAACACTCTTTCATCATAAAACACACGCACAAAAAACACAAACACCTCAGTAAATTAGGAAGAGAACTAGGAAGGGAATTTCCACAACATGATGAAGGCCATATATGACAAACCCACAATGTACATCATACTCAGTGATGAAAGACTGAAAGCTTTTCCTCTAAGATCAGAAGCAAGACAATGATACCAACTACCGCCACTTCTATACTTCTGTTCAACATAGCACAGATGTTCTAGCCAGAGCAATTAGGCCAAACATTTTTTTAAATCTAAATTGGAAAGGAAGAACTAAAACTATTTCTGCAGATGACATGATCACCAAAATCAAAAATGCCTCTTAGAACTAATAAAATTAGGGGCCCCTGGGTGGCTCAGTCGTTAAGCGTCTGCCTTCGGCTCAGGGCGTGATCCTGGCATTCTGGGATCGAGCCCCGCATCGGGCTCCTCCACTATGAGCCTGCTTCTTCCCCTCCCACTCCCCCTGCTTGTGTTCCCTCTCTCGCTAGCTGTCTCTCTCTCTGTCGAATGAATAAATAAAATCTTAAAAAAAAAAATAGAACTAATAAAATTAATTCAGCAAAGTTGCAGGATGCAACTCCGTTACATTAGCTGCAAAATTAAATTATATATGTATACACTAATAATGAGCAATACAAAAAGGAAATTAAGAAAATTTTATTTACAATAGGATCAAAAAGAATAAAATATTTGGGAATAAATTTAACCAAGGAGGCAAGACTTGCACCCTGAAAACTATAAAAGTATTGGGATAACAATACTACCAAAAGCAGTCTACGGATTCAGCACAGTCCTTATTAAAATATCATTGGCATTTTTTGCAGAAATAGAAAAACCCATCCTAAAATTCATATGGAATGTTAGTGGACCCTAAATAGCCAAAACAGTCTTGAAAAAGAAAAGAGTTGGAGAACACACCCTAATGATTTCAAAACTTAAAAGGTAGCAATCAAAGCAGTGGGTATAGGCATAAGGATAGACATAAAGACCAATACAATAGAATAGAGAGCCGAGAAATAAACCTTCCTATATGTGGTCAGTTGATTTTCAGCAACGGTGTCAAGACCATTCAGTGGGGGAATTGAAAGTCTTTTTCAACTTACTGTGCTGGAAAACTGGATATCCACATCCAAAAGCATGAAGTTGTATCCCTAGACCATATTAAAAAAATGAACTCAAATGGATAAAAGACCTAAATGTAAGGATTAAACCTATGAATCTTTTAGAAGAAAACAAGGCAAAATTGTCATGACTTTGGATCTGATTTCTTGGAATTGATACCAAAAGCACAGGCAATAAGTGGAAAAAATTGGACTTCATCAAAATGAAAAACTTTTGTGCATCAAAGAACAGTATAGATAGTGAAAAGGCAACCCATAAAATGGGGAGAAAATATTTTTAAATCATATATTCGGTAAGTGATTGATACCCAGAATATATAAAGAACTTACACAACTCAACAACAGCAAAAAACAACTAAGCTCACAAATAGGTAAAGGACTTGAGTAGCTATTTCTCCAAAGAAGATGTACAAATGGCAAAAAAAAAAAAAAGCACATGAACAGGTGCTCAATATCAATGTCATTAGAGAAATGCAAATCAACCACAATGAGATGGTTCACATCCATTTGGAATAGATTATTACCAAAAAGAAAGAGAAAGGAAAGTAATTCTTGGGTGGCATGTGGAGAAATTGGAACCCTGCTGGTAGGAATGCAAAATGAGGAGCCATTGGTGGAAAGAGTTTGGTGGTTCCTCAACAAGTTAAATATAAAATTACCACATGATCCAGCAATTTCCTTCCAAAGTAAATATCTGAAAGAATTCAAAGCAATGACTCAAGCAGATACTGGTTTACCAATGTTCATCGCAGCATTATTCACAGTAGCCAAAAGATGGAAACAACCTAAATGTTCCTCAGCAGATGAACAGATCAAACAAATGTACGTATATGTATTTGTATACATCTGCATATCCAATGGAATATTATTTGGCCATGAAAAGGAAAGAAGTCCTGATAAATTCTGCAACATGTTTGAGTTTTCAAAACATTATGCTAAATGAAGTAATCCAGACACAAAAGGGTACATACTGGTATGATTCCACTTATATGAGGTATCTAGAATGGGCAAATTCATTGAGACAGACAGAAAGTAGGATAAAGGTTATGAGGGGCTAAGGAAGAAGAGTTATTGTTTAATGGTTATTAATTTATGTTTTGGGGTGAGGAGTTTTGGAAATAGGTAGTGGTGATGGTTCCACAGCATAGTGAATGGAGCTACTGCCACTCAGTTACACACTTCACAACTGTTAAAGTGATGATAATATAAGGCAACTGTGACATGGTCTTTTACTTGACTAAAACAAAGACTTTAAATGTTAAAATTAATGCTTAAAGTGGGGTTTCATATAGAAACTAAAGGAAATCAATGTACTCTCTCTTAAACCTGGCAACCATGTTTATATAATTGTAGGGTTAATGCCTCTGGGAAGTCAAGAATCTTCAGATAGTCTGGCAGCAGAGATCGTTACGCCTGAAATCAGGTAAGGAGATCATGAAATTCAGTCGTACTGCACAGTATTCCTGGAGGAAACTTACTCCTCTGCAATATAAAGATCAGTTTCTTATTCATTGTTACTAACACTTTCAGCATGAACTCAGTATTTAATGTCCATGTCTGCAGCATTTTAGAAGCTTTCTTTAGTTGGCCCAAGAGACTCAATTTTCCCACTTCAGTAGGACAATATTTCACACATTCACAGCAAACTAATATATTTGTGATTGGGTATCTTTACCAGACATTTAGCAGTGAAACCACTTGGCTTAAAGACAAAGGTTATTCCTAGCCAACAGCCTGCAAAATTAGTCACTAAGATTTATTTATTAACTACATGAAATGGTCTGGGAAAGATGTAGTAGACAGAAATATCTCTCCATCTCTACTACTCTTCCCTCAATATTACCTTACATTCTTTAGTCATAGTGTTTTTAAAATTCCATTTATTTCACTATATACCTGGCTTGATATGTAAGAATGAAAAATTAGGGGAGAGGCACCAACTGTCCAGCAGAAGGAGAATGATTAATACTGAATATTGCTTTTACCTTCTTTGGGACTATTTGCCCCCTTTTAAAATTGACACTGGCCTTGACTCTTCATAACATCTTTTAGGGGTATTTAATGAAATCATGGTTGTATAAGAGTTTTATGAACTCTGAAAGTTACCATAGGCATTCAGTCACTTGTTGAATAAATGGCGACAATATTAATTTATTGTTGTTGGCATTTATTTAAGGAGGACAAACAAAAGGAGTATAATGCAGCACCAACACCGGAAGCATCTTGTATACCTTTTACTTTTCTGCCATCTGATGTGGTACTTTATTATTGGACCAAAAATATTTGTAGAATGAATGAACGTTTTTTATTTATGAATGCTTCTAAGCACATGGCTATACCAGAAAAATAAAAAAAAAATTTGGGGGGTGCCTGGGTGGCTCAGTCGGTTAAGCGTCTGACTCTTGATTTCAGCTTAGGTCATGATCTCAGGGTCATGAGATCGAGCCGGGTGTCGGGCTCTGTGCTGGGTGTGGAGTCTGCTTAAGATTTTCTCTGTCTCCCTCTTCCCTTCCTCCCACTCATGCATGCATGCCCACTCTCTCTCATCTATAAGTAAATAAAGAAATAAAAATTTTTAAAAACAATTTTTAAGGAAGCTTTAAGGTTATGCAGTTGGATTTTTAAACCTGAGGAAGAGAAAAATGATAAAGATTCAACAAATAAAATGGCTTTTTTGAGTATGACTCAATACAAATTCAAATATACTGTTTCCGGAAGAGCTATCAAGAAAATGAAATGGTAAAAGAAATGAACTATAACATTGTATTAGTTGAAGGTGTACAACATGATGATTTCATATATGTCTATATTGTGAAATGATCACTGCAATGAGTTTACCACCGCACATAATTGCATTTTTTTTCCTTGTGGTGGTACAACTTTTCTTTGTGCAGTTTGGCAGAATGTGGATATTGTCTACAAATATCCACAAAATTACTTTTCTAGAAATTAATCCTAAGGAAATAACCAATAAAACTATTATTAACACGTTAAAGCTCAAAATTGGTAACAATCAAATTCTGAATAATTGGGTATTGATTAAATAAGTAACAATTCATCTATATTGTTTAACATGTCATTTAAAGCATTATATTATCATTAATGTACAATATTTAATGATATGAAAAGATTATGAAAAAGTGTAAATAGCAGATGCAGCTCTAATAGAGCTTATTAGCAAGAAAACAATTTAACATATTTATAGGAATGGGCGGAATGCATATCTTGAAGGCATTCTTCATTGAATATTATATCTTGACACTGATTAGTGGTTCAAGAGTGTAGCATTAGATGGGGCGCCTGGGTGGCACAGCGGTTAAGCGTCTGCCTTCGGCTCAGGGCGTGATCCCAGTGTTCTGGAATCGAGCCCCGCATCAGGCTCCCCTGCTGGGAGCCTGCTTCTTCCTCTCCCACTCCCCCTGCTTGTGTTCCCTCTCTCGCTGGCTCTCTCTCTGTCAAATAAATAAATAAAATCTTTAAAAAAAAAAAAAAGTGTAGCATTAGAGATCATGTTTTTTGATGAGAACCAAGAAACAAATATATAAATGCATTCATAGCTTAAACATTTAAACCAAAAAGGAAATAAAATTTTGAAATATCATTCATTACAAATCATGATATTTGAAGATGCTGTTATCTTCAGATTATCCATTCTGAAAAGAAAGTACTAAACACCTGAAATGTAATGTCTTAGCAAGTTACAAGAGCTAAATTCTTTGCAGGTATTTTGTTTTTTCATTTCTTTTCTCTGTGTGAAATCTGTAATTGTGCATAGCTGGATTTTGATAATGATATTGTATTGATGTGCCGCATTATCAGTTTTTCTTTTGCTCATTCAGGGAGAAACTTATTCGCCTTCAGCATGAGAATAAGATGTTAAAAATTAACCAAGAGGGTTCAGACAATGAAAAAATTGCCTTATTGCAGAGTCTTCTGGATGATGCAAATCTACGCAAGAGTGAACTGGAGACAGAGAATAGGTAGGAATGTATACAGATGGCATTTAGACACAGGTTTTCTCTGTTTTCCTTGGTTTTGATTCCCTTAAACAAAGATTTGAGTTGTATTTTGAATATTGATAATGTGTTATTCCATTTCATTTTAAGAGGACTTTAATCCATTTTCCTACTTACGGACAGACTTGCAGAAAAGTATTGTGCCGCTTTACAACAGCATTTCCCTCTTTATTTCTTCAAGCAGAATGGTATCAGGCCCCTTCCCTTTTCCCTCTCTAATTAGTAATTAAAACTAGAATATTGAAAAAGAATCTGATCATTAATTCAGTCTTTCACAACAATTTCAGCTGTATGCATTACCAGATTAATAAGTTGACCCTGTTTTTATAAGCTAATATGTTAAAGGATCAGTTGATGTGAGAAAAATAGGATCCATTATAACTGAATTGACAGGAACTTAAAAAAAAAAAAAACATTTCTTGTGAGCCTTAAATTATGTCATTCATCTTAAAAGCAATTCAATTATGAGAATTTAGAATCTGCAAATGAAACAAGAAAAACACTTTTCTGCTTATAAGTTTTCAGTATATTGAATTATGCAGTCATTCAAAGCTACTTGAAGGCAGTAGCTTACTTTGGAAAGGATTACTTTTATATTTTGTTATGACAATCTTTTGGTTCTTTCCCGTTTTGGAAATGTTTCTTAGATACCAAACATAGGATGTCTTTTCCTTTCCTTAGTGCAGTGATGTACTGTCATTTTTGAGGGATTAGACATTTTTATTAATGATTTCATATTTTACCTGATATTACAGATTCTTTGTTTATTATGCCTGATTGATTTGGCACTTCCCAGGTGTGAGTCAGTCTTGTGAATCAACATTGTTATGACAATTTTACATGGCCTGCCCTTCTTGGCATTTCAGTTTTTAAAGTTGCTGAGGTAGGATCAGCAAACAGTATAAATACCAGGGTGATTATTAGAGCACAATTAAGCATAAACAGAAGGAGATCAACTCTTAGAACATAGAGAATGAATACTTTTTAAAAATACTTAGAAAAAGTTTAAAATGAAAAGGGGAGAAAAGGGAATTGCAGAAAGCAGCTGGCAATCACGCAGTCCCGTGGTGAGAGCACCCTCTGTTCAACTCCATCATCCTTTGCCTCTAGGCTATAGTTTAACCATCTTACAGGAAGGCCTTCTCTGTACCCTAATTTTTTTCAGTAAATCAACACCCACAACTTCCTTTATAATGCTTCGCATTGTTTCTCACAGGCTTTACAGTTATTGGTCTTCTCTCATCAGAAGCAAAACAACTACTTGTCATTTGTACAGCACTTGTGTTGTCGATGATGGATACCTCCCAAGTCCCGATGGCATTTACAGCTATTTACAGCTTAGTACTGTGTTTCTTTTTTTTTTTAATCATTTTATTTTATTTTTTCATCATGATCAGTGTACTTTTTAATCCCAGTCCCTTCTTTCCCACATCCCCACACCCACCTCCTTCTGATAACCATCAGTGTGTTCTTTATAGTTAAGAGTCTGTTTCTTGGTTTGACTCTTTTTTTTTCTTTCCTTTGCTTATTTGTTTTGTTTCTTAAATTCCACATATGAATGAAATCTTATATAGTGTTTGTCTTTCTCTGGCTGACTTATATCACTTAACATTATACTCTCTAGGTCTCTCATGTTATTGCAAATGGCAAGACTTCATTCTTTTTTATGACTGATATTCCACTTATATATACCACCTCTTCTTTATCTGTTCACCTATCAGTGAGCATTTGGCTTCTTCCATAGTTTGGCTGTTGTAAATAATGCTGCAGTAAACACTGGGGTGCATGTATCCTGTTGAATTCGTGTTTTTGTATTTTAGGGTAAATAACCAGTAGTGGATCGTAGAGTGGCTTTCAACTTTTTGAGGAACCTCTGCGCTGTTTTCCACAGTGGCTGCACCAGTTTGCATTCCCACCAGCAGTACAGGAGGGTTCCTTTCTCTCCATAGCCTCATCAACACTTGTTTCCCGTGTCTTTGATTTTAGCCATTCTGACAGGTGTGAGGTGCTATCTCATTGTAGTGTTGATCTGCATTTCCCTAATGATGAGTAATGTTGAGCATCTTGTCATGTGTCTCTTGGCCATCTGGATGTCTTGGTTGGAGAAATGTCTGTTCATGGGGCACCTGGGTGGCTCAGTCAGTTAAGCGTCAAACTTCCTCTTGGGTCATGATCTCAGGGACCTGGGATTGAGCCCCATGTCGGGCACACTGCTGAGCAGGGAGTCTGCTTGTCTCCCTCTCTCTCTCTCTCTCTCTCTCTCTCCCCCCCCTTTGCCCCTCCCCCCACTCATGCTCACCTGCTCATTCTCTCAAATCAATAAATAAAATCTTAAATGTCTGTTCGTGTCTTCTGGCCTTTTTTTAATTGAATTTTTTGGTTTTTGGTTGTTGAGTTCTGTATGTTTTTTATATCTTTTGGATACTAACTCCTTATCAGATGTGTCCTTTGAAAATATCTTCTCCCGGGGCGCCTGGGTGGCACAGTCGTTGGGCATCTGCCTTCGGCTCAGGGCGTGATCCCGGCGTTCTGGGATCGAGTCCCACATCAGGCTCCTCCGCTATGAGCCTGCTTCTTCCTCTCCCACTCCCCCTGCTTGTGTTCCCTCTCTCGCTGGCTGCTCTCTTTCTGTCAAATAAATAAATAAAATCTTTAAAATATATATATATATCTTCTCCCACTGCATAGGTTACCTTTTAGTTTTGTTGATCGTTTGCTTTGCTATGCAGAAACTTTTTATTTTGATGTAGTCCCAATAATTTGTTTTTGCTTTTGTTTCCCTACTTCAGGAGTCATATCTAGAAAAATGTGATGGCTGATGTCAGAGAGATTACTGCCTGCACTCTCTTTAAGGATTTTTATGGTTTTAGGTCTCACATATTTCATCTATTCTGAGTTTATTTTTGTGTATGGTATATGCTTGATCTGTCCATTAATGTAAGTGGGTGTTTAAGTCCCCTACTATTATCGTATTACTGTAGATTAGTTCATGTTTGTTATTAACTGTTTTATGTATTTGGGTGCTCCCATATTGGGTGCATAAATTTTTAAATTGTTATATCCTCTTGTTGGATTGTCCCCTTATATAGCGTCCTTCTTTGTCTCTTGTAACAGTCTTTTTATTGTAGTTGTTGTTTTTAAAGATTTTATTATTTGAGGGGCGCCTGGGTGGCTCGGTCGATTAAGTGTCTGCCTTCAGCTCAGGTTATGATCCCAGGGTTCTGGGATCAGGCTCCCTACTCAGCAGGGTGCCTGCTTCTCCCTCTCCCTGCTTGTTCTCTCTCTCTCTCTCTCTCAGATAAAGATTTTATTTATTTGCAAGAGCAAAGAAAGCACAAGTCGGGGAGAGGGACAGGAGAAGCAGGAGAAGCAGACTCCCTGTGGAACAGGCAGCCCAGTGTGGGGCTCAAGCCCAGGACCCGGAGACCATGACCTGAGCGAAGGCAGATGCCCAAACAACTGAGCCAGCCAGGCACCCCTAACAGTCTTCATTTTAAAGTCTGCTTTGTCCATTATAAGTATTGCTACCCTGGCTTTCTTTTGACAACTATTTGCATGGTAGATGTTTCTGCATCCCCACACTTTGAATCTGCAAGTGTTTTTAGATCTGAAATGAGTCTCCTGTAGGCAGCATATAGATGGGTCTGTTTTTCTATCTACTGTCACCCTGTGTATTTTAATTGGAGCATTTAGTCCATTTACATTCAATGTAATTATTGATAGATATGTATTTATTGCTGTTTATTTATTGTTGTTACTTGTTTTGTTCTTTTCTAGTTTTTCTGTGATACTAAGTTAAATGAAGTTTAAACCCATTTTTTTACTCCTCTCCCCACCCCATGTTTTAGGCCTATGGTGTCATATTTTACATTCTTTCCTTTTGTGAATCCCTTGGGTGAATTTCACAGAAATATTTATTTTTACTACTTTCATGGTTTTTACTTTTCATACTCCCTTATGGCCTTTCCTTTCCACTCAGAGTCCCCTTTCATGTTTCTTGTAGAGCTGGTTTAGTGGTCATGAATTCTTTAGTTTTTGTTTGTCTGAGACACTATCTCTCCTTCTATTCTGAATGATAACCTTGTGGGATAGAGTATTCTTGGCTACAGATTTTTCCCTCTCAGCACTTGGAATATCATGCCACCCCTTCTGTTGTGCGAGGTTTCTCCTGAGAAATCTGCCAATAGCTTTATGGGGCCCTTGTATGTAACTGTTTTCTTTTCTCTTAATTCTTTAAAAAAATTTTTTTAATCCCTACTTCTGCCATCTTATATGTCTCAGTATGGACATTTTTGGTTTGAATGGGGAGGGGGGTCCTCTGTGCCTCCTGGATCTGATTATCTGTTACCTTCCCCAGATTGGGGAAGTTTTCAGCTATTATTTCTTCAAATAAATTTTCTGCCCCCTTATCGCTCTCTTCTTCTGAGATCCCTATCATGCAGGTGTTATTACCTTTGAACATTTGCTTAACTTTCTTTCCTCTCCTTTGCTTATCTTGGTTACTTCCCATTGCTCTTTCAGGTCATTAATTCATCCCTCTGCTTCGTCTGGCCTGCTATTTATTCCATCAAGTGTATTTTAAATTTCATTTAGTATGTACTTCATCTCTGATTGGTTCCTTTTTAATGCTGTGTGAACGATCTCACTGATGTCCTCCATTCTTTTCTCAAGTCCAGTGAGTATCTTTATGATCGTTACCTTATATTCCCTGTCAGGCGTGTTACATACATCCATTTCACTTTGGCCTCTTGCTGTGGTTTGGTCCTTTTCTTGCATTTGGCACATATTTCTGCGCCTCCTCTTATGCTCTGTGTCTGTTTCTGTTAGGAAAGTCAGCTACTTCTCTTGCTCTTAATGATAACAGCCTGATGAAGAAGACGCCCTGTAGTGCAGTGTCGCCTGTTCCCCAGGGCCTGGCACTTCAGGGAGTGTGTCCTACTTGTGTGCTCTGCTGAATCTTGACCTCTTTGTCCATCATTCCAGTTGTCTATAGAGGCTCTCTTTGTCTATCGTGGGTAGTGTTTGGTCCCCAACAGGGGTGGGGAGTGTTTTAACAAGGTGTGCAAAGGTGTGCTTGCGAAATGAGATCTGCCCCACAAATGAGACCAGAGATCCCACAAAACACACAGATTGGGAGATGTGATGCTGGCAGTGTTTGCGCCAGTCTTCTGGTGGGGGGCGGGCTGCAGCACTTGGCCTAAGGGGAGTGTGACTGGGAAGGGCAGAACCATGGGGTAGTGCTTGCTGCAAAGACGTTAGGTAGGAGTGATGGCTGTGTGTTTATGCTGGGGGGCAGTGAAATGGCATCTGCCAGTTCCTTTATTCCCGGAAGGGTCTCTGCATGATCCCTGTTTCTCTGGGCCACGTCTGCCCTCGGCATTTTTCAAGCTGCTGTTTCTGTGCTGTTTCTACACTGCTGTTGGTCATGCTCTCTCTTTAGGGGTTGGGGCACTGCTTCCTTTTGCAGTCAGGGCTCTACCAGAGCCAAGCTCACCAGTTTTTTTAAATTCCAGGCTTTAAGTCCTGCTGGTTTTAAGAACTCAAGAAATTCACTTTCAGAGTCAAATATTACAAAGATCCGTCCTCCCTGTTCAGGACTCCCTGATATGAATGTGTGTGTTCTGCCCTTCTCCATGCCACTGGCTCCCTCACCACTGTGGGCAGTCATGGTCTGTTTCACTCCCAGACCTTGACTTTGCCCTTCCTACCTTTTTCAATGGGACCTCTTCCCTACCTTTAGTTGTGAAGTTTGTTCTGCCAGTCTTTAAGTCGTTTCCTGGGTTTTTTACATTCATGTGAGTGTTCTCTAGTTGTAGCTGTGGGACATGGCAAGCTTAGGGTCCTCCTACTCTGCCATCTTCCTGGCAGATGTAATTTCTTGAATTACAGTACTGATTGATAACTTCCCTTCAAAGTATGACCGTCTCTAACCTAGAACAATAATAATAATAGCAGCTAATGTTTATTAAGCTTTTGTTTGTTCCAAACATTATGTTATTTCATTTTAAATATGTGGTCTTATCTTTATTAAAGTTTTACAGGTGAGGGAATTTGGGCTCAGACCCAGGCTACCTGAATTCAAAGCCTCTACCTAATCCATACCTTTTTTGTTTTTAAGGTTTTTATTTTTGAACCATCTCTACACCGAGCATGGGGCTTGAACTAAATCCAAGCGTAAGAGCCACATGCTCTACCAGCTGAACTAGCCAAGTGCCCCATTCGTATCCTCTTTCTTGTCCATTTATCTGTTGCCATGTTGGCAAAACATTTTTTTCTGTCTTCCCCTCATGGAATGCTTTTTCCCTTAAGTGAATTACTCTGAGTTTGTTCTTACTGAGTTTAATAAGTTTGTTCTTACCGAGTTGTCTCTAACTTAACCTCTTACTAGTTCCACTGAATCTTTTAACTTAAATGCAATTTGTTCACCACCAGTATATTGCCTGTCAGAAGGAAAAGTTTGTAGTAAACCTCCAAAGTCCTTTCCAATTAGTTTTCCCAGTAAGTTGGCATTTTTTAAATCTGTAATAGCTGCTGAGCCTCACTCAGGGAGCTTTGTCAGAGTATACATGACCTTGTTCCTTTTCGACTCAGAGTTTAGTATGATTTCAAGCTCACCCTCTTTCTATACCCCCCTGACAATTATATTTAAGTAGACTTTACTTAAAATGTTAACTAACTAAACTTCTGAAGGGGGAGAAAATAGGTAGAGGCAATTCACATTTATAGAGTGCCTATTACATACAGGTACTCTGCTGGACACTCTGTATATTATCTTACTCTTCTAAACAACACCATGAAGTAGGTATTATAATGCTTATTTATTTCGATTTTTTTTAAGTTTGCATTTTTTGAAAAAAGATGAGCTCATTTTTTTTCATTTATATTTGTATAGTTTCATACCTGTGTGTGTGCATGTGTGTGTGTATACTTCACACTTTAACAATTATATTGCTTTAATTTTTTGTCTTTTCCCCCTCACTAGATATGTGAGTTGTTTTCAAATACTTAAAAGGAACATCTTGATATGGATTTATTACTTATTATGTTAATTACCAAGGTTTACAGTATTTCTTTACTAAATAATTTCAAAAATGGCCAAGATGGATAGTTGAAATACTCTAAAAGTTTGAAATGTATTTTCGTATTTCTGAAAAGATTGAACAAAGTTACAGGGTCTGGTGATGTATTTATGTATCTCCCCATCTTGAATATGGATTTCCAGATAGTTCCTTCACTATTTAAAAAGCACCCAAATTTTCTATTCCTTGATTTGAAAAACTTCAGTTATTATTATAGATTTGATTGAATTTTTACTGTGATTTTCAATAATTACAGAACTTGGAGCATTTATGGTAAGAATTTCTTACAATTTATTTAATTAAAAAATTGCTTATTGAATTTTCTGGCTGTTTGGATTCTAAAAATTCATTGCCTTGTTCTGTCCTTAATTCAAGGTAGTCTTGCTTCTACCATTTCACTAATGTGTTTCCTACTAAAATAACCAGTATCTTTTAAATGGCTAATCCAGTGGGAGCTTTCAAGACTTTATCTTTCCTCATGTCTATTGTATTCAGTGTTGTTGATCATTTTCCCCTTCCTTAAACTTATTTTTTAATTTTGGTTAAAATTTCTTATGTTTCTCCTAATTCTCTTCAGGGTCAAGTTTCTCTTTCTACCCTGTGGTTGGTGACTGGCCATGGACAATCTTTGTTCCTCTTTTCCACTCTTCTTCACATTCTTCCTAGTTAGTATTATTTTTGTTCATGGCTTCAGTTAACTCTAAATGGCTCTCACATCTATGTTTTCAATTCAGACTTCTCATTGTGCTTCACATGCAAAGATCTGTTTGACATATCTCTAGGCACTGCATTTTCAATAAATACAAAATAAGTTTCTCTTCCCTTCTCAACATGTTTCTCCTGTATTCTCTTTCTCAGTAAATGTTTTTGAGTAGCTCAAACCAAAATCCTACATATTAATTCTTATTCCTTGTATTCTTTTGCCCTTTAAATCATTTCATCCTTGTTACCTCCTCTTTTAGGCATATTCAGTAATAATTGTGGTAACCTCCTCCTGATCTTCATGGCTTCACTTTGACCTTTTTAATAACATCTTCCTCTCTCAAACCAATGTGATCTGTCTGGAATGTTGTCTGATTAAGTTTCACCCTTCTTGCAGTCCTTTAGGGTGATTGCCCAAGACCTAGGGAACCAAGTTGCTGTACTGAATGTTACATCATAATACCTTAGAGAATTAATGAGCTCCAGAATCAGCATTGTTGTTGTTGTTGTTGTTGTTTTATTTGACAGAGAGAGAGACAGCCAGCGAGAGAGGGAACACAAGCAGGGGGAGTGGGAGAGGAAGAAGCAGGCTCATAGCAGAAGAGCCTGATGTGGGGCTCATCCCAGAATGCCAGGATCACGCCCTGAGCCGAAGGCAGACGCTTAACCGCTGTGCCACCCAGGCGCCCCTAGAATCAGCATTGTTTTAAAGGCTGGGGTTATTCCAATTTCAGTCAGATTTTAGGCCAGATTATAAGATAAGTTCTAAATACTTGCACACTTCTTGCAAGGTTGTACCCAACATCTCCTCTTCTCTGGTTTCATCTCTAGCCATTCTTTCCCTTATAATTTAGTTTTTAGACATACCATTCTTAAAGAATTTGTTACTATTTATTTATTTTTAATTTTAAGTAGGCTCCACGCCCAACATGGAGCTTGAACTCACAACCCTGAAATAAAGAGTCACATGCTTTACTGACTGAGCCAGCTAGGCGCCCCCTTTGTTAAATTTTTTTTTTTTTTTAGGTAGGCTCTAGACATGTCATTCTTTTTTTTTTTTTTTAAAGATTTTTTATTTATTTGACAGAGATAGAGACAGCCAGCGAGAGAGGGAACACAAGCAGGGGGAGTGGGAGAGGAAGAAGCAGGCTCATAGCGGAAGAGCCTGATGTGGGGCTCGATCCCACAACACCGGGATCACGCCCTGAGCCAAAGGCAGACGCTTAACTGCTGTGCCACAGAGGCACCCCTAGACATGTCATTCTTAAACTCACTACACCCTCTCATTTTCTGTGTGCTTTGGACATGGTGAATACTCTGTCTTAAATCTGCTCTCCACCCTTAATCACTTAAGTATTTTATTTCTTGTTCTAGTCTCAGTTCAGTCAAGCCTAACTCCTCCACACAATAGGATAAAGTTTTTGCTGTTTCAGGCAGTCATTCCTTTTTGGTACCTCTGTGTGCTGTGTGGAAGTATTTATCTTGTATTTTAACATTTTGTTTCCCCACTAAAGTCCTTGAGTATAGGGATCTTTAAGCACCTTGCTGAGCCTACATAGTGCCTGACACATAGTTTGGATAAGCATGTATTGATGTGAACTTCAGATAATTAGATATGTATAAGTATACTTGTGCATAGAAATTTCAGGTGAAACAAAAAATAACCAGAACAGTGAGATGTACTACTATCTTAACATGAGGGTTTGTTTTGTTAATTATACTGTCTACCAATATGACAACCTAGGGAGAACATAGAAGTAACTCTAAACTTCTAAAATTAATATGCATTTGATTTCTAGGCTGGTGAATCAGAGACTTCTGGAAGTACAGTCACAAGTTGAAGAATTGCAAAAATCTTTACAGGATCAAGGCTCAAAAGCAGAAGATGTAAGTTTTAATATGTACCAACCGGTAGTTTCACAATGTTAAGAAAAGCTATAAGTTTTGTTTTTTATTTGATTGTCTCTATCAGAATAATTTATAATTATATTGGTTATAGAAAAGAAGCAATATTTTCCTTTTACTAACATTCCTTATGAAAAGGACCAGGCAGTACTTCATTGTACTGATTGGAATCAATCTGCTGGGAATTAGAAGTTTATTTGTAGTTATTAACTAAGGAATTAATTGAGGCATTGTAGGGTTTCTTTGTTTGTTTGTTTTAGGAAGTGGGGAAGCTAGGATTTTTTAAAGTTTTTATTTATTTAAGTTCCTCTACACCCGTCGTGGGGCTCAAACTCCTGACCCTGAGATCAAGAGTCTCATGTTCTTCTGACTGAGCCAGCTGGGCTCCCTGAGGCTTTGTGTTATGAACGTATTTATCTCAGTATTCAGAGTTCAGGGTTTTTCCCTCTGGCCAACAACAACAAAAATGCTGGTAGAAATTTAGCGTGTTCAAGTAGAAATTTTCTATGTGTAATTGATATTTTTAAAAATCATGCTATGATATTTTAAAAATAACGATCTCTGAATTTCTGAATCCCTCTTGCTACCCCAACCATGCCCCACTCAAATATAAGTTCATGGACCTTTTTATACTCTGCATATCTGTCATAGCCTTGCCTGCTTGACTGGCATGCTCACATTAGAATACAGTAAATGTGTTGAGCCAGAACTAGATGGACTTTCAACTTCTCAAGCTCACTGTCTAAGTTATCACAGTGCTTATATAGCACATAGTAGTCAGTCTCTGATGAAAGTGTAAATAAATTTTGCAAATCCTTTCCATTTAATAAGCAATGGAACTAGCCACTAGAATGTTCAAAAATATTGTAAAGGAAGGGGGACCTTATTTTAGTGACCAATCTTTGCTTCGGACAGTTGGTTCTTTTTTATTGTTGCTAGTGTAATTTGCTATAAACTCTGACCTTTGAGTATAAACCTCTACATAGTTGCTTTCATTGATAGTTTTTGGAGAATCGTCAAAACTATAGATACATCATTTCTATCCAGTCTTATTAATGTAAGAGAGTATGAAAACAAAAGGAACCAATGAAGGGGTATTAAATCAGTATATTACTTAAAACCGGCGAATTTAGATCTAAAAAGCTCTCATTGACCTAATTTTATGAGTTTCATAAAATATGTCTATTTTATATTGGCAGTATGCTCTTTCTAAGATCACTCGTTTTTGGTTTATCCTTTAATTAATGTATGGGTAGTCCGTGTTAGTTTCCCAAATTGATTCCTAGTTCCTAAAATGGTCACCAACATCTAAACAACCTTATTCCCTTATTAAGATAGAACTAGTTTGAAATGTCATGATTTACTTTTTAAACATGTTTTTAGTCCAGAATGCTAAGCCAGAAAGAGATGAAGCAAAACTAACATTAGTATATTAAAATATTAATAAGGCTAACTAAGACTATCTTAGAGATGAACCTAAGTGATTTCTTCAGTGAAATCGCTTGGTCTCTAAAACTTGGAGGAGACTTTTTGTTGATTTGTTATGGGAGAAAGGGAAGGGGCATGTGATACATAGGAAATAAGAATGGCGGAGCGTCAGTGTCAGCCCTGCCTTAGCATTATAGCAACAGCCACCATATTTACTTGAGTCTCTTACTTGTGTTAGAACATACAGAAGTTTATTCTGGAAAAAATAATTTTGCGTAGCCTGATTTAGGTATCACTGTGGTAATCAAATCTAATTAAATATGCTGTGCACCATTACTTAAAGTGCACATACTCCAGAAGTGAGATGCCAGCCCTTAAAGTACTATTTGCATAAGTTAGTCAATTTGTTTGCCCAGATGTTAAAGAGAGGTGTTGCTCTAAATTCTTAGATATTCCCTTAGAATTCTTTTATATGTATAGAAGATTCAGATAGGAACTTTCCTTATCGTGATATGCCTCAAATCCAGCAAATGCTTGATGTTTTCGTCTTCTCTTTCACTAACCTCTAGTGCTGCATCTCAGGAATATCAGGTAGTATGTAGAACAGCCTGCCAGATGGAACTGGTCCTCTTTGAAGAACAGCATGATTTCTGCCCATTTCTGTTACCGAAGCACAGTCCTTTCATGTGACGTTAAGTCAGAGTGGGATGGTTTACACATTTTTATTATTATTTTTATGTCATTTATTTTTAGCATGGAAGCAGAAAAGCATTGTTATATCCAGTCATATGGATAATTTGAGCTAGCCACAGTGTGTAAAACTCAAGAGAACAAGACAGGATGAGGAGACCATAGAAGAAAGAAAAATGTACATTTTTGAAAAAAAAATGCATAATTTTTACTTCTGTTCATGAATTACTAAATCGTTCCTTCTATTGGCTGCTGTGTTTGCTTCATACTAATATGTCCTCTCTGTCTCTTGGCATGGTTTCTGCTCAAAAGGCTATTGTAAGTATGGCTTCCTATTCATTTCTATATATTGAGCAAATTTTTTATTTATGTACATTCTCTTCCATCATAGTTGATGGTATTGAAATTTTTAATTATGGGAATTTTATGCAAATGAATGTTATTTGCCTTTACACTTCAGATATTTAAAGGATATTGAGAACTTAACAAGTCCAACCAAAAAGACCTCTGCTCTTGTTTGTTTCCCCCATCCCACTCCTCCACCTCCTTGTTGTAATTAGTACATTTGTATAAATTATTCTGAAGCTTCCTATTGCCGTCTGGCCTCCTCCTGCCACCTGCTTTAATAGTAGCAGTCTTCAGTGGAGAGGTGGTGGAGCATAGGAAGCATGGAAGTAAAGCCCATGCATCAACTTTGGAGTCTGGCAGACCCGGGTTTGTTTTTTAGATGTGTTTTGTTTTGTTTTGTTTTGTTTTGTTTTGTTTTTTTCAGACCTGGAGTTTGATTTTGGGTCTGCCACTTGAAAGTTACTGAATGTCTGTCTCCCCAGTCTCACCTTCCTCACTTATAAGATGGGGCTAATAATTGCTCACAGTTGTGAGATTAACGTGAGACTGCAGTGCCTGGTGTATTAACCATTCATGAGATGATTATTGTATATTATCTCAGTTAAAACTCATTTGCTAGAGCCCAGTGAAAACATGACAAAGTGACAATTACGATATTTAGAAAGTATTTTCATTTTACCATCTGTACTAAAGAATGAACAAAGCAATAACTGAAAGTTAACAGGGTTATTGCTTTTCTTTTATATTTGGGGGAAGCACTGATAGGGGGCCTTGTGGTCCATTGATATTGATATAGTTTACATACTGAGCAAAGAAGTAAATTTGATGAATTCCAGAGCTGTGTTACAATGCACTTGAATAAACAATTATAGTAATCATTTTTAAATAAGGTGGCCAAAAATCAAAGAACTCCGTGTGAAGGGCCCCACTGCTGCTATTGACTGATTGGACAGTTTGTTTTATAAGCCTATATGAATTGGGTTTGGCTGAGTTTATCTCAAAATGGAATGTTTCGTGGAATTTGTTAATAATATGTACCCTGCAAGTGTTTAGTTTAATTACAAAACCTAGTCGTCCTTTATAGAATGCCATTATTTTTTATTTTTAGGCCAATTCTAAAATCTGCTTTTTAGGAGAGAGAGAGAGAGAGAGAGAGAGAGAGAGTGTGTGTGTGTGTGTGTGTGTGTGTGTGTGTGTGTGTGTGTTTGTTTTGAGAGAGACAGACAGACAGAAAGAGCACACACGTGACCTGGGGGGAGAGGAAGAATCTTAAGCAGGCTCCACGCCCAGTGCTAGCTGCCACAGGGCTCGATCTCATGATCCTGAGATCATGACCTGAGCCGAAATCAAGAGTCAGGTGCTTAACTGACTGAGCCATCCAGGCACTCCTAGGAGACTTTTTATTTTTATTTTTATATATCTTAAGACTTTACTTTAGAGAGAGAATCCTCAAGCAGACTCCCTGCTGAGCATGGAGTCCAACCCGGGGCTCCATCCCAGGACCCTGAGATCATGACCTGAGCCAAAATCAAGAGTCGGATGCTTAAGTGACTCAGCCACCCAGACACACACACCCCTACCCCCGGAGACTTTTTTAAAAATACCCAGCCAAAGCTGCATTCTTCAGTAAATTAAATTCTGTGCATACAGCAACCTTCATGTTCCCATAAAATCACATAAATTATTTGTGTGCATATTCAGAAATCTCTAAGTCAGTAATTATGGAAATTGATACCAGTCTCTATCGTGATACAAGGAAAATAATACAGTAGATAAAAAATATGTTGGGGGACGCCTGGGTGGCACAGAGGTTAAGCGTCTGCCTTCGGCTCAGGGCATGATCCTGGCGTTATGGGATCGAGCCTCACATCAGGCTCTTCTGCTGGGAGCCTGCTTCTTCCTCTCCCACTCCCCCTGCTTGTGTTCCCTCCCTCTCTGGCTGTCTCTATCTCTATCGAATAAATAAATAAAATCTTAAAAAAATATATGTTAGGGAAAAATCTATTATTACTAGAATTCTACCTGCCTATTGGTTCCTTTTTATTCATTTCTTCATCTTTTTCTTTTTTTCTTTTTTTTTTAGATTTTATTTATTTATTTATTTATTTGACACAGAAAGAGAGAGAGAGTGTGAGAGAGAGCACAAGCATGGGGAGCAGCAGGCAGAGGGAGAGGAAGAAGCAGACTCTGCTGAGCAAGGAGCCTGATGGGGGGCTCGATCCCAGTCATGACCTGAGCCTAAGGCAGACACTTCACTGACCAAGCCATCCAGGCGCCCCTATTCAGTTCTTCCTGACTATAAATAGATACTTCAAATATATAGTTTCTAGGTATTTTATACTAATTACTATCACTCATGGGCTGCGCGCTCTCTCTTATCAAAAAGAAATAGACTTAGGTACATGTGTGTTTGAGCTCTTTGACCAGAGAACTTACTGAGAACTCATTTAGAGTCGGTTACTACTGTACTCTTTATTTTTTAAAAATAATTTGTTAGTTAAAATGTTAAATAAATTTCTTTTATTTTCCATTTTCAGTCAGTTCTTCTAAAAAAGAAGCTTGAAGAACATCTGTAAGTATAAAAGCTGTTGAGTCTCATTCTCCTATCCTCCAGTGAAATAGAAGTATTTTGTTAGGTGGTTATAGAATATCTAGGCAATGGTCTGGGTGGCCCCTGAAGATACAGGAAATTATAAGACATATTAATAGTGTCTAAAGGGTCATCTCCTCCCAGTGTCCTTAAGACGAAATAAGTACTGCTTTAGAGCTGTTTTCTCATACAAGATTCCAGAGTTTTATATCTTTGTGGTAGTATTTCTAACTATAGTTAGGAGTTTGAGACACTCTAGATCAGGAGTGGCCAGGCCTTTTTTGGGTAAAGGGCCAGACAGCAGTTACCTAAGACTTTGCAAGCCATGGTCTATGTCACAATCACTTAGCTCTATAGTTTGAAAGCAGCCATAGATGATAAATTAATATTGTGACTGTTCCAATAAAACTTTATACAAGAACAGGCAACAGGCTGAATTTGGCCCACAGACTGTACTTTGCCAGCTCTAGAGTATAGCCAGCTGAATCGTCCTTTTTAAGTAAAGTTTTGAAGTACTACAGAGCTTATCAGTAGCAGATTTTCAAACATTTCCTTGAATTGCAAATATATCTGAAAGTGACTTTTTAATCTAAAAATGAAGTAAAATTTAAATATTACATATGTTTTCTCATGAAGAAGAAATCTTCATCCATCTTTATCTTTAGCTGAGGTTGACATTGTTAGGAATGTTTTTTTATTTTTCTCACACCCAGTAACAATTTTAATCCTTCCTATCACTTTCTAGCAACACTCTCCTAACAAACACTGAGTGTAGGGTGGCCATGAATTACTAGCCTGTTGGGAGTGTTACAGTGTTCCACTGTGGTAAACCAGACATCCTCAGTATCATAGAGATAACTTTGACTTGCTCTACTATGATTGGAAAAAAAGTTCTATAATCTGGCAGTTTGTCTCATGCTGTCCAATTTTTTTTTTAATATAGAAAAAGTGAGATAATCCTAGGAACTGATACTTGCTGGCAAGTCTAACAATGGGCAAATTCTTAATGCACTAGTAGAAGAGAAAATGTTACCTTCTAGCCACTGTGCGGTTACCTAGAGCCAGAATTCAGTACTGAATTCTGTCCTTACTTCTTTCCCACTTCTGTATTGCAAAAAAATTTGAATACCTGTTGTTTCATAAAACTGACCACTGTTCTGTGTTCAATTACATGGTAAATCAACAAGAATTTATTAGTGAGGATGAGGCCTGTTAGTCTCCTGTGGCTGCCATAACAAATACCACGAATTACCACAAACCGGGTGGCTAAAAAAAGAGAAATTTATCTTCTATCGGTTCTTGCAACTACAAGTCTAAAATGAAAGAAGTCAACAGGATGGGTTCCTTCTGGAGGTTCTAAGGGAGAATCTGTTCCGTGTCCCTCTTCAGGCTGACTGCTAGCAATCCTTAGTGTTCCCCAGCTTATAGACACATCACTCCAATCTCTATCACCTCATCTTCACATGGCATTGTCCTGTCTGTACCTTTTGTCTTCACATGGCCTTCTTATAGGCACACCAGTCATTGAACTTAAGGCCCAACCTGATCCAGCACGACCTCATCTTAACTAATTATATCTGCAAAGATGCTATTTTCAAATGATGTCACATTCCTAGGTTTTGGGGGTTAGGACTTCACCATATCTTTTTTTGGAGATAAAATTCAGTCCACAAGAGGGTCCATAGATATGTCAAAAGGTGGTCATTCTCGTGCAAATTAAAAACTACAATGAAGACTATTTTACATACACCAAGTTGGTAAGATTAAAAGTCAGACATAGTAAGTATTGCCAGAGATGTTCAGCAGTGTCTACTGCACTGCGTATGTACCAGTTTACTTAGCCAACTGGACATGCACATATTCTGTGACCCATCAGTTCCACTCCCTACATAAACCCTTGATTCCTAGAAATGCTGTTACCCGTGTGTCAGGAGACATGTTGAAGAAAGTAAGAAAGAATACTGTTTGCAATCACAGAAAAGTAGAACCAATACAAATAACACCAATGTGTAAAACAATAGCTAGAGTGGGTTATGTTCAAACAACAGAACACTATCCCACAGTAAAATGTGTCACTTAGGGCTAACACACCAACATGCGTGAATCTCAAGAGTATGGTGTTAAGTAAAAGATGGCGGTCACAGAACGATACATACAGTATAATGTATAAAGTAAAAATTTGGCAAAATTCACCAATATATTGGTTAGGAATACACACAAAGGCTCATCACAAAAGTCATGAGAAAGATTAAAATTCTGGGTTTGGGTTCCCTAAGGTTCTGGGATAATTTCTGCTTCATGACCTGTTTACTGGGCTTAAATTTTCTTATTCTTTTAACTACTGTATATATATACTCGTCTTGTGTGTAGATATGTCACGCACTCAAATTGTTGAAAAAGAAATAGATTTATTAGAGTATTACCCATAGAAAAGACCAGAAATAGACTTAACAAAGTGCTCTGTTTTCTTCTCACTTTTTTTCTATATTTTCCAATTTATGCAGCCTTTTTTCCTCTCATATTACAAAGTGCCAAACTAAATAGAGAATTACACATATTATGACTAACAGAAACTTACTTTCTGTTAATTTTTTACTTTTGTATTGGAATATAACTTACACAGAGTAAACAAATTCTAAGTTCCTAAATTTGAAGAATGTTTTTCTACATACATAAGTATCCCAGATCAACATATAGAATACTTCCAGCAACTCAACAGGATTCTTCATTCTCCCTTCTAATTGATTCATTCGATCCCCAAACTAGCCACTATGCTGCTCTCTTACCACCTTTCCTTAGTTTTGACACATTCCGAACTTCCTATAAAAGGAATCCTACAGTATTACCCTTTTGTATTTTACTTCCTGTGTTCAACGTTGTTCTGTGATATCTATCCATGTAGGTGCATGTATCATTAATTCTTTTTTATTGGTGGATAATGTTCTTTCTCCTTTTATTTTTAGCACCATTTTTGCAATAAGATTTCTGCCTTGTAAAACCTCTGAAAGTTTTAAATTAATTCGTACAATATCCTATTCCTAGAAAAGAAAATGAAGATCATTAAGTTCTCTGTACCCTGTTGTGCATATTTATGTAAAAAAAATTATTATTACTTCAGAGTCTGAGATTTTTGTCTCTGTTTTGTGTGTGTGTGTGTGTGTGTGTGTTTACCAATTTTAAAAATACATACTAAATTCATGTGGATTAGGCTTTTTATCCCTTTTTTGTTTGGTAGCACTTGTGTGCTATGCAAGTGTATCCCAAGCATAAAGAACTTAGATCTTTCATTTCAAGTGGGGAAAAAAAACAGAAACAGTAGTAGGTGACAATGTGTTACATATTTTGCTGCAGGGAGAAGCTTCATGAAGCCAATAATGAATTGCAGAAGAAGAGAGCCATTATTGAAGATCTTGAACCACGGTTTAATAACAGCTGTGAGTTTTTCCTAATTAGTATGGTTGTTTTTAATTGGAGTATAGTTAACATATTACTAATTGCCACAGTTTTTGTGTTTTTGTTAAGATTTTATTTATTGAGAGAGAGAGAGAGTACATGTGCAGGGGAAGGGGCAGGGGAAGAGAGAATCCCAAGCTGATGCCACACTGGGCTTGATCTCACAACCCTGAGATCATGACCTGAGCCGAAACCAAGAGTTGGATGCTCAACTGACTGAGCCACCCAGACCGGATACCTAGTGATGAGTTTATATAAAATTGTTTCTTTCAGAAATAGGTCCTATTACATATTCTACCAATTAAATAATTTGTCTTACAGAATGAGTATATAATCATCTTTACAGTATTTCTAATTATAGTTTTGAGTTTTTCCTTAACTGTGGATGGTAATGAATATTTTATGCAATTAGCTATTTTCATAGTATGGTTGCATGTAAATCAGCTTTTAATGCTTTTTTTAAATTAAATTTTATTTATTTATTTGAGAGAGAGAGACAGAGAGCACGAGAGGGGGGAGGGCCAGAGGGAGAAGCAGACTCCCTGCTGAGTAGGGAGCCCCATGCGGGGCTCCATCCCAGTAATCCAGGATCATGACCTGAGCCGAAGGCAGTCACTTAACCAACTGAGCCACCCAGGCGCCCTTTATTAATGCTTTTATGTGGAGCAGCACACAGACCTTCCCCCCACCACCACTTTTTCCAACTGTGGTGAAATATATATCACATAAAAATGACCATTTTAGGGGCACCTGGGTGGCTCAGTTGGTTGAGCATCTGATTTCAGCTCTGGTCATGATCTTAGGTCCTGGGATCAGGCCTGTGACAGGCTCCATGCTCAGTGGGGAGTCGGCTTGTCCCTTTTCCTCTCCCTTGGGTCTCCCCTCTCCCTGTTCATGCTGTCTCTCTTTCTTTCTCTGTCAAATAAAGTATTTTTTTAATGACCATTTTAACCATTTTTTAAGTATATAGTTCAGTGACATTTAGTACATTCACATTGTTGTACCAGCACTATCCATTTCCAGAACTTTTCATCGTCTATTTTTTTTTTAAAGATTTTATTTATTTGACAGAGATAGAGACAGCCAGCGAGAGAGGGAACACAAGCAGGGGAAGTGGGAGAGGAAGAAGCAGGCTCATAGTGGAGGAGCCTGATGTGGGGTTCGATCCCATAACATTGGGATCACGCCCTGAGCCGAAGGCAGACGCTCAACCACTGTGCCACCCAGGCACCCCCAGAACTTTCCATCATCTTAAACTGAAACTCTATGCCCATTAAACAGTAACCCCCCATTCTCCCCTGTGCTCCCAGCCCCTGGGAGCCACTGTTCTACTTTCCTTCTCTGAGAACTGTTCTAAGTAACTCATCTAAGTGGATTCATACATTTGTCCTTTCGTGTCTGGCCTACTTCTAACAGAACGTCTTTCATTTTCACTTATATTGTCTCCATGTTATCGCATGTATCAGAATTGAGGCTGAATAGTATTTGATTATACATATTGACCACATTTTGTTCATGCAGTCATCCATTGATGGTTACTTTTTAATTTATGCATTTCCAAACTGAAGTTTTTATTCATAAAAAAAGCTTTTTATAAAAACAAAAAGTTAGGAATTTTTAAAATAAAATTATATATAGGAATAGAAAAAACAATCTCTCAAAGTTTCTACTTATTTTGTCACTTGAAATGCTTTTCAGGTTGTTACAATCTAAAAAAAAGTTTTTTTCTTTCTTCATTCTGTCATTTGTAGCCTTAAAAATTGAAGAATTACAAGAAGCTTTACGGAAAAAAGAAGAGGAAATGAAGCAAATGGAGGAACGATATAAAAAATACTTAGAGAAAGCCAAAAGTGTAAGTATGAGTTTCTGGGCTTCTCCACTTTCTGATTATGCGTCACTGGTCATCCAGTTAAGCGCATGTACAGTGACTTCTCACACCAAGAACTATCAGGAGAAGAACAAAAGAAATCTTTTGACAAAGAAAAACGCCGAGGAAGAAACAGTGATCAAAATAGGTCACCCCACGGAGTAGTTACTAATTACGAAGAGGAAAATGGTCCTTTATGTAGAAAGTAAGTGGCAGTCACCTTGGGGTAGTAATCAAAATGAGCTACATTGATGGTAGACAAGCAACATCTTGTGCCTCCTGATAGAGTATCGTTGTCAATAATATTTAACCTGAATCTAAGCAGTCTTTTAGACGGAACTTTCAGTTCCCAGGGAAAATGAGATTACCGGAACAAGTTAAATAACACCTTCAGGAAATCATCAAATAAATCCAGAATTGGGGGTAAAAGTCAATGTTATGAAAAACAAAAATAGTAATTGGAGTATGGGGGAGCACAAGAGGCTCTTCTAATTTAAAAGGGCCCAAAGTACCAATGTAATGCATTAATATTTGGGTCCTGAATTGAGGGTGGAAGGAGCAGTGGTTTATCAAAGACGTTTTGGAAACACCTGTGGAGATGTGGATTTGGACTGAATAGTGACGACTTACAGAATTGTTCATTTTCTTACAGATGATGTTGGTATTGTGATTGTGTAAGAGAACGTCCTTAGTCTAAGAAGATGCATGTTGAAGTACTTAGGGGTTATGTGTTCCCAGGTCTGCAGATTACCTTACAGTAGGCTCCCAAACAAGCTTGGGTTGGGGAGGGGAGAGAAAATGTGGCAGTACAGCAATTGGTGAATTGGAATTAAAGGAAATGGATTTTTATTGTTTCCCTCTTTCAGTTTTCTATAGGTTTGATAGGTTTTGATAGTAACAGTATTGAGCCAAAAAGCAAAAAGACCGTTCCCAGAAGACAGCTAGTTGGCCAGCTAGAATTGCATCATATGCCTATGCCTAAGTCAGGCCACTGGCAGAGGAGGCAGTGGGGTCACAGGGTCCATCAGGACCCGTTCTCTTATGTATAGGGCTGCTCAGAGGCAGAGGGTAGCTGAGCCATGTCAGCCACATCCGAGGAAAGGGAAGACACCTGTCAGTAATGGCTGCTACAGTATTATTTATTTATTTTAAGCCAGAATTACTTCTTTTTTTTTTTTTTAAAGATTTTATTTATTTATTTGACAGAGATAGAGACAGCCAGCGAGAGAGGGAACACAAGCAGGGAGAGTGGGAGAGGAAGAAGCAGGCTCACAGCAGAGGAGCCTGATGTGGGGCTCAATCTCATAACACCGGGATCACGCCCTGAGCCGAAGGCAGACGCTTAACCTCTGTGCCACCCAGGCGCCCCGCCAGAATTACTTCTTATAATTAATTCTTTTACATAGCTAAAAGTTTTATATAATCGAAAGTTGTAACAATTGAATATTATTTCATACATTCAAATTTTAGAGTACCCTTTTAAGACAGCTTTATGATTCTTACAAGGTTTATCCTTGGTTTTTTCTTTTAAAGAACTGCTTCCTTAGATGTTATGTTCTTTAAGTCTGAAACTTTAAAATTTTTTCTTTGGGGGAGCTTGGGTGACTCAGTCAGTTTAGTGTCTGCCTTCAGCTCAGGTAATGTCCCAGAGTCCTGGGATTGAGCCCCAAGTCGGGCTCCCTGCTCAGTGGAGAGTCTTGCTTCTCCCTCTAACCCTCCCTCCTCTCCTGTTCTCTCACTGTCTCTCAAATAAATAAACAAAATCTTTAAAAAATTTTTTTTCTTTGTTCCTCTTTGCAGGTTATCCGTACTTTAGACCCTAAGCAGAATCAAGGAGCAGCACCAGAAATACAAGCTCTTAAAAATCAGCTCCAGGAACGGGACCGACTGTTCCATTCTTTAGAGGTAGTTTGCTATACTATACTATACGATAAGACGTTTGGGTTTTGATTCTTTATTTTCTGGGAGCCTTGCTATATACAGCTGTGTCCATGAATTTAGATAACTAGTTGTATTTTATTGATATTGAATTGTTTTTCATCTTTACGTGTTTACGTGTGCTTGTTTTTTAGAAAGAATATGAGAAAACAAAGAGTCAAAGAGAAATGGAGGAGAAATATATTGTTAGTGCCTGGTACAATATGGTAAGAAAATAACACTTCAAAACACATTGCAAAGTCAGTGAATAAGTAATGTTTATTACACTACTTGTATTATGGAAGCAGTTCTACCCAATGAATCTGAAAGTAATTGCTATCCTAACACACACTAACCAAACCTAATGCTGATCTTAGGATTGAAAAGGAGAAATGAGAACCACCATAAACAGGGTTAGGACGTATTGAACACATCATTATTCCTAGAGGATAGAAAGATAAATGACAGTTTGATTTCTGGCTCTGAGAACCATTTTATTCTAGGAGGAGGGGACTTTATATCAAAACACAGATGCAGTAGCGTTTGTTTTGTGGGACTATTCTGTTGTCTTCGCAGGAGTGGTACTTAGAGTGAGGTGATTTCTCTACAGGGTTTGGGAAATGTTCATGCTGTTAAAGCCTGAACAACTGAAGGTTTTGAAATTGAATTTTCCAACTCAAAAAAATGTTTAAAATATTGCAGGGGAAAATAAATGCTTGTCAACATTCTGGGCTTCAGTAAGATTTTCTGGATTTGAAGAGTGTGCTGTACTTTTTTCAGTATTTTTGTCCTAGACTTCCCTTTTTTCTTCATTGTTTTTCTTCCCAGTAGGACCACTTCTGCCTTGTCAAAATGTTAGTTGCTGAAGACAAGAAATTGAACCATATTTTTTTTCATCATCCTCCCCTCCCCCACGCCCCTATAATTATCTTGTGGTTGTTTCTGTTTTACAGTTGTGACTGATACTGTGTCTTAAAGGGTAATATCCCAGATCTCCTAATAATGGGATTTGATCTTTGTCAAAAATTCATATAATTTCATGACATGTCCACATTTATTTTTGTCGTGGTTAAAACAACGTATTTCAAATTTTATCACAACTCTAAAAAACAAAGGAAATCAAATTGGGTTTAGAATACTATTTTGGTTAACAAATATAGATTTCTTGAAAATTAAAAATTAAAAAATAAGGAAAAACTGTCTATTTAAGGAAGTTCTCTGAGAACTAGTTCTGACTCTACTTTAAAGGTTAATGTCAGTGACCTTGGAACTCTGCCCCTTAAACTTTATTGGTCATTTCATAGATTTGATTGATTTGTATGACTTCACGTATTGTGGTTATAGAACTGAATTACCTATTCTGTGACATGGTATTACAGAATAGCCCTACTTTTCAGCTCTCAGGGAGTAAAGGAATAAAGGCACACTCCCAGAGATTTCCTCCCTCCTGTTAAGGTGGGCCCAGCAATTGTATATCCTCTCCCTTCTAAGCTAGTAGGCCATCCTACTCCAGTCTTCAAGAAAGACTCCCTGCTCTCGGTTGGGCCCTCTATTGTGGACTGTCAGGAATTTTTCTTAATTTGTTTGAGAATACAAGCCTGCCTGAAGTGAAGAAAAACACCCTGGTGGTATGTATTATACCTAGTGTGGCCTTCCTCCTTAAGAAACAACATGTACATTTGTGTTTTCCTCTCAAAATAAGCCGTGTGATTTCCACAACCCCATGTGAATCAACTGCTAGCAATCAATTGCACTCTTTGTTCTTGGGAAATCAGCTTATACATTTGATTTGAAAAGGAAGTATGATTGAATATGGGTAATGTATTCCAAAATTCTGTCTCTGTTATCTGGTGTTTTGGTTATTGTAAATTCAGAAAATTAAGCCTTAATTTTTCCAAGAGAAGATTTGTACCTAATTGTTGGAACTAAAATGTCTCTATAAGATTTTAATCTATAATGAGCAGAATTAACATCCCTAATTGTGCCTCATGATGCAACGTGACAAATTCTGCATGATGAAATTTTCTTTCGTGAGAGTATGTTCTATCTTCTTCATTGATTGCTCTTTTTTCCTATGTTGAATAGGGAATGACCCTGCATAAAAAGGCGGCTGAAGATAGACTTGCTAGTACAGGTTCAGGGCAATCATTTCTGGCTAGGCAGAGACAAGCAACCAGCACAAGAAGATCTTATCCGGGCCACGTTCAACCCGCCACAGCAAGGTAGACAAGTCTTGTCATCAGAACAAAAAAACAGCCTGCATTCAGAGCATACTTCTGTTACATATGACGACATTTCAGGAAATTCAGCCAGCTTATTTTTTGTCTCTTTTATGTTGATATTTAGTTGTTTCTCATTAGAGGACTTTCTCTCTCCTGTATCTATATTTTAGTTTCTTGGTTCTTTATTTTGTAGTCCTTTCGGTTCCTTTTAATGTGCCAAAAATTTTTAAATGCCCTATTAAAAGTGTTGTATAATAGTGTAGTACTTTTCTTTGTATGAAAATGTCCTTTCCCCAATGGTGTAGGCTTTGTAATGAATTAGATTTTCTGCCAATAATTGATATACAATTTATATTCTTTATTGTGCCTCTGTGTTACCATGCTTTATAAGAATGTCTTTGTTTAAAGGGAATTAATCTTTTTATGATGTATTAATCTGTGTTTTCAATTGTTTTCCAAAGGCACTTCAAATAACTTGCATATTTACTACATAAAATGGTTGGCAAGTGCACTTTTTGCAAAGACATAAATACATTGGCAGAGGTGCTAATCACATGTTACCTAAGGCACCTGATAGATTTATTTAGAGGGAAAAAATGAGTTTTCCACATTGTTTTATAGGAAATTAAATTTGTCCAAAGATTTGGAAAATATTTTTAAAACATACATAAAATTTCATTATTTCTTGCTGTCTTGTTTGCTGACAGAAGATAAATGCATTGGCTAGGTTATTGGGGGGAAATTACAGAAGAAAAAAAATCAGGCAGTGCATTAATTTTTTTTCTCGTTTTGGAATATCCTAGTAACTGAACATCAAATTCTAGCAATGTGGCTGACATTTATAGTTTCATTTGCCCTCCACATCTAAAAGATTCATTTTTCATGTACTTACAAGTAATAGGTAGCCTTACCTTTTGAACAGTTTCCTTCTTGACTTGCATCTCATTTTACTTACTCTTTAGTATAAACCCTTCAATTTCTCAGTAATTCCTAAACCTAACATCTTAATATCAGTCATTAAGATCAATAAGTGACTTCTTGTATGTGATGTTATGACAAGTCTCTTAACATTTTTTTCTTAACTCTATGTACTAGTCCAAGACTTTGCTACTGAATAGATTCCCCTGAGTATTTGGTTGCCTCAGAGTTCTTCGATTTGTTGACAGATTGTAAACCATGTTTATTTCCATTGAGGAACGGCTGTCAAGTAATAATGATTGTAAAGCACTTTGTATAAGGTGCTATATAAATGTGAAATATTATTCATTTGAAAATGAAATGCCTCTGACTTTCCATAGTGACTTAAGAATTTGGTCCCAAATTATATTTAAGTTCCCCTCCAGCCTTTTTCTTGCATCATAGCCAATTTTTTTTTAAAGCAAAAAATTATTGAAATTGGGTTGATTGGTTGGCTGGTTTTGGTTTTAGATTGGTCCTCTAATAAGATTTTATTTCGTGTACTTGCTATTTGAAAGTTCAGGTTTCTTTTAGACCTGTATATTAAATACAAACAAATAACACTAAATCAAGCTACATGTAATTAAGAATTTTCAGAAACTATATTCAGGTATTTGACTTTAAATCCTTACTTTTTTTTAATAAGAAAATTGACCTAAAAATAAATAGTGTTTTCATTTGTCCTCAGAAACTGTACTTGAAGAAAGGTATTAAGAGTATACACAGAAATGACTCCATGCATTGTGCTAATTTTTTACATCAAGTACAGAAGTCTGAGTGCAGTGTGAATGCTTCTAACTGATAAGACTGTAAATCAGGAAGAATCTGTAATAATGGAGAGAACCGCCTGAGTAGAATGCATTGTGGGGTTTCAGGAGGCTAAGCAGACCTCATCAACATAGTTTTAACGATAAAAGATTAAGAACTAGTTAAGATGGTTCTACCCCAACCCCTTATTTCTCAAATAGCATAAGGATTTAGCTGTTTTAAAACAGGACATGAACACTAACTTTGGTAACATTAAAATTATTTGGGAATTACACTACCTGCGGAATAAGATAGATGAAATTAAAGAGTCTATGAGCTGTTCATTAAATGGATTATATCCTGTGAGATGAGAGGTTTTAATTTCAGTTCTCTGAACTGAAGTTCACTTACTGCCCCAGTCCTGGTCTCCTACCAACCTATCAACTCAAGTATATTTCTCTAAACAGGAGGAGAAGGTGCCAGGCTTTTAGAAGCATGTTTACTTCTTATTTTTCTATGGCATCTGTTGCATGCTATTTTTTTGGTGTTTACATTCATAACATTCACTCTCCTTTACCCTTATAGTTTAGTATGCTACTTTCATTACATAGAAGAAATTATATTTCTAAGCATTCTGATGCTTTTTCAAAAAGCAGACATAAAACTTAGCTGTAGCAGTGACAACCCTGTTTCTCTTGCCCAGTTTTGGACAGGATTTATAAATTGCTATTTCTCCAGTAACGATTAATAATTTCTCAGGAGGTTTGTGACGATGCATGCATGGTCTGTCTGGAAGTTGAAAGCCACTGGGCGCTTTATCTAGATGTGAGCTATACTGTGCTATAGTTTTACAAACTCCTTGAATACAGTAACTTCATGAAGCCACAGTTCGCTCGGACAGTGGAGCTAGCCCTGGCCTCAGCAACAGAGTAAGTACAGTGTTACTGCATTAGGTTGGGGTGACCCATCCCCGCAGTGTTGAACTCTTTATCAACAAAAAGCTTATTTTTCTTTTCCTTCTAACCAGGGTAAGAAAGTACAAAGTAAATAACTTAAGAATATGAAAGAATAACATTTATGTTCTGCAGTGTGTATTTACGAAGTTTGTAATAAAAAAAAGAATCAACAAATATCGTAGTTTACCACATAGAAAAAGAATAAATAATACAACTGTACATATCTTCAAAGAGCTTCAAAAACTCAATGATACCTTTTTATCGTGTGTCTAATTATTTGATAATAACCAAGAAAAAGAAGTCCCTAAATAAAGGACCCATGTTCCAAAATTGATTAAGATTGAATTATTTGTTTGATAAGCCCTAGCCTGGCAAAATTGGCTTGCTGGGATGTGAGATGATTAGATTATAATAGGATAATTTTGTTGAAGTTTTAGTGTTTTGTTTATATAGTAAAAGCTCAGTTGTACAAAATTAAGCTAGGTGTTCTCCAGTCAGAAACATTGGCCTTTTATCTCATTAGTCCCTCACAGGCATGAAAATCCACACTGTGCAAATAGATCAGCAATAGTGATTGTTCAGTAAAAGATGAGTTAGGCTGAAGAAAAGATAATTTTATTAGCTACTTTACTCACATCTCCTTTTGAATACCAGCTTTGTTTATTTTTGTTAGCTAATGATAAATATTTTTGAGTGTCTCTTGTTCTCAGACAAGCATTCATCTTTTCAAGGTAACACCATGTTAAAAATTTGAAAATCTCTATCCGAGTATGAGAAGTATCTTAAAACAAAAATCTAAATTTTTAAAATTATCTTAACTCTCTGCACTTAATTCCCAGATGTCTAGATCTCAGACTTTGGGATGTTAACAATTATCCCCAGTTGGAACACGTGTAAACCAGCTAGTGTAAACCTAGCTAGTTCATAGCCCCGTGGATCAGAACAACTGTGATCCTAAAATGAGAGGAAAGTGCTTGGTGTCTTGCTTTTTGCTAATTGCAGAATAACATTAAGACAAAATGCTTTTTGTTGTCTGTGCATTAAACTGTGGAAGGGAACTTTGACTTCTTACCCTTGTATTATGAAGGGATTCTCATCAAGTCCTTGTAGCGTCATACTTCTCCACAGTGAAGCCAGTGTGATACCCTGAAGTCGATGAAGGAGCGTATTAAACAAAAGAAATGGGGTGTCAGAGTCTTTGAAAGTTACTTTAGTGTGCTTTTCACTTTCCCTTGTCGTAAGTTAAGGAGGTCTCCAGTCAATAATGATAATCTCTTTCTCTATAGTCCCAGCTGTTGACAGCAGCTTATTTTAGCAGTTGTGCAAACCAGTTTCGTTACATTTAAAAGTGGTCTCAGAGCTTATTCTTTGTAACTATAATGATTTTAATATTTTATATCACGAAGTTTTTATACAAGGAAGGCTATTCTCAATGTACCTGTCATCTAATTTTTTACTTTATAAAGCATATTTAAATAATAATTGGTGTATGTTCCTTTTATTGAAAATTTTGAAAATGTTTTATTGTCCAGTTTAAGCATCATAATTTTATTCTAAAGTTTTGTAGTAAAAACTGTTCATTTCTCAGAAACCCAAAAAACAAAATAATTTGCTACTGACACAGCTAATTTCTGCCCTTCCCCATTCCCCAAAATCACAGAAATATTAATATTTAGCTTCCTTTTTATAAAATGAAGGACAGCACAAATGTGATGACATCCATCTCTTTTAAATCATTGATTATGTTCTTGGGGAGAAGGAATGTATTGATTATGTTGTTAAATAGCCTTTTATCAATCCAATCCAACTCACGTGTGTTATCTATGAAATATAAAAACTTATGAAGTTTATTTAATGTGATCTTGAACTAGGATTCTTCACATTGTGGTTAAATTGATAGAGAAAGGGACATTCGTTTGAGAAACAAGAGACCTGAACCTAATTATGGCAAGTATATGAGTTTTGACAATTGTAGGGGGTCTATACATGTTTCCTAGCAATTATATATCAACAATTATATGATGTCTCTCTTCAGTATTTTTCTATTTTCCAGTATTTTCCAGCAATATTCTGAAAGATAGGCTTGTATGCTGTATTTATAAGTGAGCATAAAAATCTGAGAAAGTAACAGAAGGCTGTTAAGGCAAATCCATTCCTAGAAATTAGAATGGATTATCGGGATAAGAAATGGCCTGATTATAAACAAATATCCAGATGGATGGAAGTACTAATACAATTTAAAAAAACTGTCTTAACAAATGTTCCTAAAGTGATAGCTTACATAAAATCTTCTGACTTTCTTAACATGATCATTAAATAAAGAAGAGTAGACAAAAATATAATTTATTTTCTGTTCGTCCTTCCCTTCAGTAGGCATTAACTGGGCATACAATACAATATTCACTATACGTTTATCAGTGGAGGGGAAAGCATCTATTTTTATTTTGAAACTCTCACCCATTTCTAAATCTAAGATAGTGACTTGAAGCCATTAAAGGTACTATGATTTGATAAGATGAGAAGAAATCTGTGGTGGCTGAAAATTACTACCAACTTCTCTAGGTCTGCTGCTTTATCTAGTTCAGAAACCTTAGGCTCAATTCTGTGTTCCTCCCTAATTAGACATAGTAGCCCACCGACAAAATTTTGTTTAGATTGAAGGCAAGAGTAGAGATTTTAAAAAATATATTCAAGAGGGTCTTTATGTACCTGGTAAATTGCCGCTAGGCTCAGAATTAGATCTTTATAGCGTCTTGAAGATGAAATCATCAGGAAAAGTGTCTGTAGCCTCAAACTTTCAGGCGTGTGGGGCTATCAAATATCCTGAATTATATCTACTCAGAGCTTAAAGGAAGAATTAACTATCATGACAAGAGTCATCTCAAAGTGAGAAAAGGGAAACTACCAAAGCATGTGTGGCTTTAGTGTATGTGGGGGACCTCTTAGCAGGTGTTATCACTTAAGAGATCTCAAAGTTGACAAAGGAAAATAATTAGCTTAGCAATTATATTGCTAAAATCAATAAAAGGGACTCGTGTTTATTCTTGGTGTATTTGTCAACCCATGGGCAGTGATTACTGTATATACATTCTATAGTGTGTTTATGTGTGTCACTATTAGAGATGAGTGTCTTTAATATTATTTACTGTTACATCTAATCATTTATGTATTATTTATACTTTACTGCAAGACTCACAGCACTTTACTAATATTAGATAATTACTTTTCTTCTACTTTTCTGTGGCATTTTCAATTTGTATCTTTTACCTAGGGTTCTTTTCCTTATTTTGGAGCACTCACAAAGAAAAGTGTGAAAGATCACCCAAAGAAATGGGCTCTGCGTTCTTCCTGAAATGTCTAAAGTGGGATCTGAAAATCTAAGTCTAGAGATCTATTTGAAGCTGAATTGGGGCTACTAGGCATTAATTACTTTTTATATTTCACATTAATAAGACTTATAAGTCAATACTCATGAAACCAAGTTGTCTCAAATGCCAACATATTTGAAACTTTTTGTTTTCTGGAGTTGCATTAATAAAAAGTAAACAGCCTTCTAGTTAATCAGAACATGTTCTAACCTTTGCTTTGCCTCCTAAAATATAAACCTATCAATTGCCCTTCACTTTCTTTCATAGTTTCTTCATCATTGCCTAGACCCAAAGACAGAAAGAAAGCCAAGTTCCTGGAGCTCTAAAGTCAGAGAATCTGGGAAAAGGTGGAGGTTAGCTGTGGGGAAAAGGCAGACGCTACAGCTGGCAGAATGCTACAGAAATATTCTTCGTTCTGCTGTAACAGATGTGCTTAATGAGCTTGGCTATTGTTAAGTTCAAATAGAGCAAAGTGTTCAGCTTGTTTTTATTGAGAGGTATCTTTAAGAGTCAGGACTTTTCCACTTGTAACTTGAATATTCAAATCATTGTCCAAAAGTAACTGAAATATTTGTTGTTAGGTAAACATTGACACATGGTTACTGCCAAAGAATAGGAAGATTTACTCATATGAACATTCTATTAGAGTTTTGTTTTGTTTTATGCTTTTACATGAGACAAATGCTTTTATAGTGTGAAAAGTTTTGGTAGTATTTTCTTCTGCATTACCCCCTGTTCTCCTGATGCTCTTTGCTTAAGCAAGTCACCTAGAAGAGATTGTAACACTGAAATAGAGAAGTGTGGACTCTGACCTTTGAGGGAGGATTTGCTTTTGTCTCCCCAAAGTAAAAAGTTAAAAATGAAATACCCTCATACACACACAGAGAAAATAAAATGTTTTGAATATCTACTAATTAGTTGTTGAATGGATAAGTTCTCTTCTAAATGCCTTTATCATCCAGTGGCTTTTTGCTAATTTACGTAAGAGTAGATTCTAGACCTACATTTTCCAATTCGTTAGCCATTAGCCACATGGGGATTTAAATTAAAATTAAATAAAATTAAAACTTTGGTTCTTCAGTCACCTAGCCACATTTCAAGTGCTTTGTGCTGCACACAGATAGTGGTTACCATATTGGACAGCATAAATACAGAACATTTCCATCATTGCAGAAAATGCTTTTTTACAGTGCTGTAATGCCCAAAGAGAAAATATAGACAAAAATAAAAGTATTCAATTAACTTACAATAACTCTTAGATTTTACTGCCATAGTTGAAGAAAGCTGTGTCTCTTATAAAAAAATTAATACCAGCCCTTTTTAAAGACATTGGAAAAATCAAAACACCATTCTTTGAAACTAGTATTCAATATATTTTTAAACAGATTCTCAGCACTTTACTTTTCAAGTGATATAATTAAATCATTTCATAAATCATAACTTCGTATCTTCAGGCTCTTCTCCCCTTTTTTGTAGTCTTTTCAAATTGATGATACATAGTTTCTGACACATGTAGAGCAGAAACTAGTGAATTCTTTATTCACAAATACAAATTGTTAAACATTTATCCTTCTGTTATTTTTAAATACATGTAGATCTAATGAAAGTGGCGAAAGTTTTTTTGTTTCTGTCCCTTTAAACATTTTTTTTTTAAAGATTTTATTTATTTATTTGACAGAGACAGCCAGTGAGAGGGAACATAAGCAGGGGGAGTGGGAGAGGAAGAAGCAGGCTCCCAGCGGAGGAGCCTGATGCGGGGCTGGATCCCAGAACACTAGGATCACGCCCTGAGCCGGAGGCAGACGCTTAACAACTGAGCCACCCAGGGCCCCTGTCCCTTTAAACATTTCTCCCTAACATTGCATTTGATTATCTATCCCCTAAAGGCACATCACGATCCAAATTACTTCTTTGGTTTTCTTCTTAGTTTCTTGCTCTTAATAGCTTGGATTATGAATCAAGTTCAGTTTCATGTATAAAGCAAGCATTTTATTCTAGTGACTTGAAACATTTTTAGTATTTATTATTACACTTCTTAACATAACGAAAGGATGTATATGGCTGCATCTTTGAGTTTTTTTAATGAAAATAAGGGACTAATCATATTTCTTTTGAGTCAGCTTGGTGCTTAGTTAAAACTATCCTGTTAGAAAGTCATGATGCTTTCCTCTTCCTTTTTAAATGTTTTAAATCAGGCAACAGACTCAATCCAGTAGTGTCAAATTCCAAGGAAATTATGAAATTATTATTGTTCAAGTACAGATGGATAAATGGTGTGCTTTGAGGGTCTTTTTGTTTTTTGTTTTTTTCTTGTTGGCCTAATTTAATGTGTGTACTACAGAGACTCCTGTTAGTTAAGGGAAATTTTCATTATGCTTGAAATAGTATTTTAGTATAAATACAGGAAATGACTGTACACAAATGCCAATCAATAATATGAGGCCTTTTATTTTTTTTAATAGTAGCCTTTTGTTTTTTAATAGCCTTAGTTATTTAAAATTTAGTTGCACTAAAATGTCATCGCTGTCACTAACTTTGCTGTGTACAGGTTACGTGTAATTCAGAATGCTTTGCACTTAGAAGAATATTTTCTAGGTTTATCTTGTTTTGCAGTTTTCATGTTTTGACAATTGCCCCACCATTTATAACACCCAGTTTTTGGTTGTGTAATGAATGGTAAAATTCAAACATATCTAATAATTTAATAATTTGCCTTATTTTGATTAATAAACTCTATCAAAGATTTGAGGATAGAAAAAGGCTTTTTTTTCCTATAGTATTTTTTAAACTTTTCAGACGAGCTGGAAAACACCTTCGTACATTGGAGTTGGAGTTGTATTGATTACAGTCCCGGCTCTAAAGCCTTATACTCATGTCTTAAGTATTAGCGATTGTTCTATGAATGTTGTTAGTTTCCTATTTGACATCACAGTTATCCACCTTGCAGTGTAGCTGTTGCAAAAAGGGTATTACTAGGTATATTCTTATTTCTGGTTGACTATTGAATTTATAATTTGATGACTTCATTTTTTGTCACTGTAATCCAAAAATGAAATAAATCCACATAGGACTCTAAATTTCTCAGTTCACAAATGGAATCAATACAGATACGGCGACATTGTACATAATGGCATCCAAGGATTTTTCCATGTGTTTACCAAGCTTACCAACCATTTATTGTATATTAGATTGGTGGGTTTTCTCACTATTTTTCTGAGGTGAAGGACTCAGCCTCAGTAAGAAATTTTCACTAAAATCACAACATAATGTCCAATAAACCACCAGAAGACAGATTTTTAATTTTTTTGAAATATTATATTGTATTTCCTTTTGATATCACTTATTCATTTTAATTTTATGACTGCCAACTTGTTATGGTATTAATTATATGTATATGTTTATATGTATGCATATAATATATGTATATGTATATGAAGAATAAAGTTAAGATTTGGTCAAACTATATTTTCCCATTCAAGTACAAAAATGTTTTCAAGGCTGCAAAAAGTGTACAGTTGTTAAACAAGTTGTAAATAAAGACTTGTATAAAAATTCAGTGTAGATTTTTTTTCCTGCTCTTAAACCATGATAAACACATATTTAATAATTGCCTAATAGTATGCATCCACTTGCCTTTGGCACTTGCCATAGTGTCCTATCAATTTAAAGATTATGCCACTGATTTATTATAAATCAGGAATATTCCTTGCAGTTTTTTTCCAGTACCTATCATAGATTGTGTTTTGACTTAGGCTGGTACTGAATAGTTGTAAGCTGATTATCTAAAGTTCTTAAGGGATAAAAACTAAACATGGCTTCCACCCTCTTAGAGTTATCGTGTGAACACCGTCAATCTTAAGAACAGCAAGAACCCACGGCAGAGTAATTGCGTTCTTTAACAATGTAAAGCATTATTGTTGGAGCATCCTATTTAGGTGACTAAAGCCCCTTTTCCTGCCTTGTACACCCTTAAAATTTACCCTTTCCCCATCTCCACACTAAACATTATTGAAATACAACATCTTCAGTATCGGGTAAAGTGGCAATAGCAGTGTGGAAATTGATTACGTTAAAATAATCAGCTAAGTAATTTCAAAGTGAAATTAGCACCAAGATTAAAAAAAAAAAAAACCTATGTAGTTGAAATAGTGCCCATTTTACTGTCAGATAAATACAAGTTTTTTTCACTCCTTACCGTGGGGATACCATACTAGCATTTATCGAGTGTCTCTTCTGGGTATTTAATACTGAAGCAAAGGAGAAAGGTAGGTTGAATCACAAAAAATAAACCAAAAAATGTTTTTGCCTTCAAGGATTTGGTCAAATGAAGCACAACACAGGAAAGTTCCCTAATAGAACTGTCATGGAGGTGAAAGCCTACCAGTCTGCCTAAAATACATTTATGTACTATTCAGGTTATCGCTGCATTACAAACCACTTTAAACAGCATAGTGTCACTCTTGCATCTGAAGACACTGGGCTTCTCTCAGTAGGGACCCCTCATTCAGTCTCGGTTAGATGATGGCTGGGGCTAGAGTCATCTGAAGGCTTTCTATCGCACATCTGATACCTAGACTGATAGTGACGGAACACCTGAGGGCTGACCAGAACACAACCTCCTGACATGACTCGTTTGGACAGTCCCAAAACGGGGTCTCAGGCTGGATGAACTTACAACACAGCTAGCTTCCTCGGAGCGAGTTCTCAGAGACCCAGGTGAAAGCTTCAGAGCTTCTTAAGACGTAGCCTCGGAAACTACACAGCATCACTTTTGTCAAATTTGTCACAGACTAGAGCAGGTTCAAGGGGCTGACCAAATTCTCCACTTCTCAGTGCAGGAACGACCAAGTTAGCCTAGCTGCTGCTGTTCGGCGCTCAGGCAGAAGGAGGATTTCTCCTATGAAGATCCTATTCTGAAGCCATCAGTCCCTCCCTGTTTGCCAGTGCCTGTGCCAAGCATAATCACAGAGGTACAGATAGTCAGGCACATAACTTCAGTGTGAGCAAAACCTGAGGTAGACGACAGAACTCCGATAAGTTTAAAGTCACAAATATGCTCATATTTCTTTAATTGTGTATAAAATGGGCTGAATGTTTCTACACTTTGATAGTTAATTTCTAGAACTGTGTTTTAAGGAAATTGTTGAGAATATAAATGTCTATGTGTCTGCACAATACGTGCCTTCTAAAAGACGTGTTTCCAAAGATACCCACCCCTTGAATTTTCAGTTTTTCCCCTTTAATGAATCATTCCCATTAACATACAAACATGCTGTTATTTCTCATATCTTCTTTATCAATGAATTATTAATTTTTAACAATATTTTTAAGTGCATAGCTTTTGACCTATATACATTCATGATGAATCCATCACAGTAATCAAAATGAGCATATCTATCACCCCAAAAAGTGTTTTTAGGCCCCTCCAAGGGGGCCTTGGTAATCCCTCCAAGTCCTCCTAGGTCCCCTGTACCTATCCACATCTCTAGACAACAATTTATCTGCTTTCTGTCACTATAGATTATTTTCCATAGTCTATAATTCTAATGCAAGTGGAATCCTATAGGATGTACTCATTTTTTTCCTGGCTTTTACTCAGCATAATTTGAGATTTCTTTATATTGTGTGTATCCATAATTCATCCTTCTTTATGACTAAATAGTATTCCATTGTATGAGTATTTCACAATTTTTTTATTCATTCACCTACTCGTGGACATTTGAGTTGCTTCCAGTTTGGGACTACTGCAAATAAAGCTATTATGAATGTTTCTTCACAAGCCTTTGTGTGGACATATGCTTTCATTTCTCTTTTGTAAACACCTACAGTGGAATGGCTGGGTCATACGGTAGGTATGTACTTAATTTTTTAGAGCTACCAAACTGGGGGTGCCTAGATGGCTCAGATGGTTGAGCGTGTGCCTTGGGCTCAGGTCATGATCTCCAGGTCCTGGGATCAAGCCCTGCATTTGGCTCACAGCTCAGAGAGCAGTCTGCTTCTCCCTCTCCCTCTGTCTCTGCCCAGCTTGTGCTCTTTCTCTCAAATGAATCAATTTTTAAAAGCTTTAAAAAAAATAGAACTACCAAACTGCACTACAAAGGGGTTGTATATTTGACCTTTCCAGTAGCAGCGAATGAGAGATCCACTTCCTCTATGTCTTTGCCAAGACTCAGGCCTTTCTTTTTGATTCTACTCATCCCCATGGGTGTTAGTAGAATCTCGTTGTGGTTTTGTTTGAACAGTCTTTTTGTTTTGTTTTAATTTTAGCCATTCTAATAGGTATATATAGTATTTCGTGGTGTTAATTTGTATCTTCCTACGGACCCATAAAAACCATTTCATTTTCTTATTTGCCATACATCTTTTTAGATAAAATGTTCAAATTATTTTCCAAGTTTTTATTGGATTGTTTTCTTATTAAATTTTGAAAATTCTTCATATATTCTAGATTTAAGTCCTTTATGGGAAAATTGATGGGTAAATATTTTCCTCCAGCCTGTTGCTGGGTTTTTCATTCTCTCTCTTTTTTTTTTAAAGATTTTATTTTATTTATTTGACAGAGACAGCCAGCAAGAGAGGGAACACAAGCAGGGGGAGTGGGAGAGGAAGAAGCAGGCTCCCAGCAGAGGAGCCTGATGTGAGGCTCGATCCCATAACGCCGGGATCACGCCCTGAGCCGAAGGCAGACGCCTAACCGCTGAGCCACCCAGGCACCCCAACGTACAGGTCTTTGTTATCTTTTGTCAGATTTGTCCTAAATATTTCCTAATTTTTGATGCTGTTACAAAGGATATTGTTTTATAATTTTGATTTCCAGTTATTCCATGCTAACACATAGAGATATATTTGCTCAAATTTTGGCTTACTTTTCTCTCTTTTTTTTTTTTTGTATTTCATTGATTTCTGTTCTAATCTTTATTATTTCCTTTCTTCAATTTACTTTGGTTTTTCATTTGCTCTGTTGTCTAGTTTCTCAAGGCAGAAGCTGAGGTTATTGGTTTGGAACCTTTCTCATTTCCTAATATAGGCCTTTAGTGTTAAAAATTTCCTTCTCACTAGTCCTTTAGCTGCATCCTACAGATTTTTATATACCATGGTTTCACTTGTCATCGAGTTCAGGATATTTTCTGATGTTCCTTTTGATTTCAGCTTTGAACCATGAGTTATTTAAAAATACGTTATTTTGGGGCGCCTGGGTGGCTCAGTCAGTCAAGCGTCTGCCTCCAGCTGGGGTCATGATCCCCGGGTCCTGGGATCAGAGTCCGGCATCAGGCTCCTTGTTCAGTGGGGAGACTGCTTCTCCCTCTGCCTGCTTCTCCCTCTGCCTGCAACTCCCTCTGCTTGTGCTCTCTCTCTCGCTGACAAATAAGTGAATAAAATCTTTAAAAAAATAAATTAAAAATGTGCTATTTAGTTTCCAAACATTTGGGTTTTTCCAAGAATCTTTCTGTTAGGGATTTCTAACTTAATTCCATCATGGTTAGCGAGCATGCTTTGTATGACATGACTCTTTTTTAAGTTATTGGGACTTGTTTTATGACCTAGAATAATGTCTATCTTGGTAAGTATTCTGTGTGCACTTGAAAAAATTGTGTATTCTGCTGTTGGGTGGAATGTTCTAGAAATATTGATTAGATTAAGTTAGTTGAGAGTGTTCTTCAAGTCTTCTATTGCATTACTGATTTTTCTGTCTACTTTTATACGAGTTTTTGGGAGAAAATTGTTGAAATCCCACTATAATTATGGATATATCTTTGTAGTACTATCAGTTTTGCTTTATCTATTTTGAAGCTGTTATCAGGAAAATAAATACTTTGAATTGTTATGTCTTTTTTAATTAATGAACCCTTTTTTGCATTATGAAATGAGGCCCTCTTCATCTCTACTAATTTTCTGTGATCTCAAATTTACTTTGTTGTTATTATAGACATTCCACCTTTCTCTTAATTAGTGTTAATATTATATATCTTTTTGGAGCACCTAGGTGGCTCAGTCAGTTAAGCGTCTGCCTACAGTTCAGGTATGATCCCAGGGTTCTGGGATCGAGCCCTACGTCGGGCTCCTTGCCCAGTGGGGAGTCTCCTTCTCCCTCTCCCTCTGCCCCTCCCCCCATCCTTTATCTCTCTCTCTCTCAAATAAATAAAGAAAATCTTTAAAATATATATGTCTTTTTTTTTAAGATTTTATTTATTTATTCGACAGAGATAGAGACAGCCAGCGAGAGAGGGAACACAAGCAGGGGGAGTGGGAGAGGAAGAAGCAGGCTCATAGTGGAAGAGCCTGATGTGGGGCTCGATCCCATAACGCCAGGATCATGCCCTGAGCCTAAGGCGTCTAGACGCTTAACCGCTGTGCCACCCAGGCACCCCTAAAATATATATGTCGTTTTAAAAATATTTTTAAGTAAGCTCTACACCCAGCACGGGGCTTGAACTCACAACCCTGAGATCAAGAGTCACGTGTTTTACCAACTGAGCCAGCCAAGTGCCCCAGTATATCTTTTTAAGTTTTGTACTTTTTATCACCTTTCTACTTTTAACTTACTTGTGACTTAATACTTAGTTTCTTATAGAAGCATATAGTTGGGTCTTCCTTTTTTTTAAAGATAGATTTACTTACTTACTTACTTACTTACTTACTTACTTACTTACTTATTTTAGAGAGAGAGAGCCTGCAAGTGGGGGAAGGGGCAGAGGCAGAGGGAGAGGAAGAGAATCTCAAGCAGACACCTGCTGAGTGCAGAGCCTGATGCAGGGCTGGATCTCACGACCCTGAGATCATGACCTGAGTCAAAATCAAGAATCAGATGCTCAAACAACTGAGCCATGCAGACGGCCCTGGATCTTCCTTTTATATCCAGCCTGACAATCTGTGCTTTCTAGTTGTGTGTTTAAGCCATTTGCATTTAATATGATTATTTATATGGTTAGGTTGCAATCTACCTTCTTGGCTGTTTGTCTTCTATTTTTTCTATCTGTTCTTTATTCCATTTCTTTTCCTGCCCTCTTTTGGAATAATTGAGTATTTTTGTATTCCATGTCATCTCCTTTGATGACTTAATTGTTGTAATTTTATCGTGTTATGTTAGTGGCTGCTTTAGGATTTATAGTATACTTCTTAATACAGTTTAATTTCAAGTGATACTATACTCCTTCAAGTATAGAATAAGAACTTTGAACAGTATACTTCCATTTCATCCTTCCCAGCCGTTATGCTACTACATTTTAATTCTACATTTGTTATAAGTCCATAATACATTGTTGTTTTTGCTTTAAGCAGCAAATTGTCTTTTGAAGATGATTGTATAACAAGAAAAAGGGGTCTTTATATTTTTCAATACAGTTAAAATTTGTGGTGTCCTCCTTTCTTTTGTGTAGACCCAAAATTCTGTTTTAAATCATTTCCTTCTGGGGCACCTGGGTGGCACAGCGGTTAAGCGTCTGCCTTCGGCTCAGGGCGTGATCCCGGCGTTATGGGATCGAGCCCCACATCAGGCTCCTCTGCTATGAGCCTGCTTCTTCCTCTCCCACTCCCCCTGCCTGTGTTCCTTCTCTCGCTGGCTGTCTCTATCTCTGTTGAATAAATAAATAAAAAATATTTAAAAAATAAAAATAAAAAAATAAAATAAATCATTTCCTTCTGCTCGACAAATGTCCATCAACATTTCTTGTACTGAAAAGGCTACTGCTGATGAATGCTTCCAGCTTTTGTATATCTGAAGAAGTCTACCTTGCTGCCGTTTTTTCATGAAATTTTCAATGGGTATTTTCTTTCAGCTTAAAGAAGTTGGTCCACTTTTCTCTACCTGCAATTGTGAACATTGCTACAGAACAAGTTAATCCAAATTAATTAAAGGCTGCATAAGACAACAGATATTTATTATTTGACAGTTTCTGTGGTTCAGGAATGCAGGTGCAGCTTAGTGGGTGCTTCTGGCCAAGGTGTCTCACAAGGCTGCAGTCCAGGTACATGCTGGGGCTGTAGTTATCTCAAAGCTGGACTGGGGACAATCTACTTCCCAGTTTACTCACATAGCTGTTAGCAGGCTTTAGGTCTTGTTTGCTATTGGCCAGAGACATCAGTTTCTTGCCACATGTACCTTCCCCACAGCACAGCTCACAACATGGCAGTTTGCCTTCCTCAGAACGAGGGCTCTGACAGACGTAAAGGTGTGGGGAGGGATGTAAACATGTTGGAAGTCACAGTCTTGTAATCCACAAACTTTCTTTTATGTTCTTCTTTTTTAAAAATTTGAGAGAGAGCCCGCACACGCAAGAGTGCCCAAGCAGGGGAAGCTGCAGAGGGAGGAGGGAAAAGCAGACTCCCCGCTGAGCAGGGATTTTTTTTTTTTTTTTCCCCAAGGCAGGGCTCAATCCCAGGATCCCAGGATCATGACCTGAGTTGAAAGCAGCCACTTATCCAACTGAGCCAGCCAGGTGCCCCTACAGTTTTGTAATGTGTTGGGACATACATTCCATCCTTTTGCCATAGTTATTCATAAGGAGTTAGTCATGAGGTCCAGCCCACATTCAAGGGGAAGGGATAATACAAGGGCCTGAACACCAGGTTGGGTCATTAGGGACTGTCTTAGAGGATACCTGCTGCAGCTTCCAGTAAGAATCTGCTGCCATGCAGGATGCCTGCGTGGTTCAGTTGGTTAAACATCCACCCTTGGCTCAGGTCATGATCCCAGGGTCCTGGGATCAAGTCCTGCCTCATCTGGCTCCTTGCTCAGCAGAGCCTGCTTCTCCCTCTGCCTGCCACTCCCCCTGCTTGTGCTCTCCCCCCCACCCAACAAATACATAAATAAAATATATATACTTTTTAAAGATTTTATTTATTTATTCGACAGAGATAGAGACAGCCAGAGAGAGAGGGAACACAAGCAGGGGGAGTGGGAGAGGAAGAAGCAGGCTCATAGCAGAGGAGCCTGATGTGGGGCTCGATCCCATAACGCTGGGATCACGCCCTGAGCCGAAGGCAGATGCTTAACCGCTGTGCCACCCAGGCGCCCCATAAATAAAATATTTTTTTAAAAAAGAGTCTGCCATCATCTGTGTTTGTTCTGTAAATAGTGTATCTTTTTCTTTAAAATTCTATTTATTTATTAGAGACCACAAGCGGGAGTGAGGGGAAGGAACAGAGGGAGAGGGAGAAGCAGACTCCCTGCTGAGCAGGGAGCCGCACACTGGGCTCCGTCCCAGGATGCTGGACTCTATCTCACCACTTTCACTATTCCCACCCTAATCTAAGTCACTATCTTTCCTGGATTACTGCAGTAGCCTTGTCTCTGGTCTTCCCTGCTTCTACTGTGCCCTTCCATGCTACTGTATTTTGAATGGATGAAAGGCAATCCATTCCCAACCCAGAAGACAGTGACCTGTAAACACGTAAGTTATGTCACTCCACTACTCAAAATCCTTCAGTGACTTCCCATCTCACTGGAGAGTAAAAGCCAAAATTCTGTAAGGCCCTACATCAGCTTTGCCTTAACATTCTGACCTCATCACCTAGAACCCTACCCTTGAATCACTCCACTGCACCCACACTGGCTTCCAAGATTATGAACACTTTCCTCAGTGTCTACAGGTATTTACATTGATGCACTCTTTTATCACCCTCAAATCTGTATTCAAATGTCACCTATAAAATGAGGGCTCCCTATCAACATCAGTAGAAACCCACTTCTGGGGCACCTGGGTGGCTCAGTCATTAAGCATCTGCCTTCGGCTCAGGGCGTGATCCCAGCGTTCTGGGATCGAGCCCCACATCAGGCTCCTCTGCTATGAGCCTGCTTCTTCGTCTCCCACTCCCCTGCTTGTGTTCCCTCTCTCGCTGGCTGTCTCTCTCTCTGTCAAATAAATAAATAAAATCTTAAAAAAAAAAAAAAGAAACCCACTTCTGTTGGCACTTTCTACCTCTCTTTACTGCCTAGTCTTGTTAGTATCTGTCACTATCAATCTTCAATCAATATTACGTGTTTATCTTCTCTGCCTCACTAGAGTGAAACTACCATAAGAGCAGAGGTGTTTTGTTGTTGATTTCTTTTCATTGCTCTTGAGAATGGTAACTGGTCCACGGTGGTCACAAAATGAATGCTTATTAGATCATGTTTATTAATATGAAGATACTTATTGAAAGAAATAATAACAGTGAAAAATTATAAACATTAAATATCCAACAATGGATAAATGATTGAGTACTACATACACCATCTAAAAAGAAGATCATGCTGTTATTAAAAACTATCTGCTTCTATGGAGGAAACCAGCCTACACATTTTATTTGGCAATATATTTTAACAGTTGCTTCCAGAATGTTCCAACAGAAGCAAGCTGCCTTGATAAAACTGAAGTTGTCTTTCTTCTCTCAAAATTTCACAAAGCCCTTACAGAAAGATGAGTTACGGCTTTCTTTACTTTTTATTTTCTTTTATGTAAGCTCTACACCCAATATGGGGCTTGAACTCATGACCCCCAGTCCAAGAGTCTCATGCTTTACAGACTGAGCCAGACAGGTGCCTCCAGAAAATTGTTTTTTTATTTTTTTATTACTTTTTTTTAAAGATTTTATTTATTTATTTGACAGAGGTAGAGACAGCCAGTGAGAGAGGGAACACAAGCAGGGGGAGAGGGAGAGGAGGAAGCAGGCTCATAGCAGAAGAGCCTGATGTGGGGCTCGATCCCATAATGCTGGGATCACGCCCTGAGCCGAAGGCAGATGCTTAACCGCTGTGCCACCCGGGCACCCCAAATTCCTTTTTTTTTTAAAGATTTTATTTATTTATTTGACAGAGATAGAGACAGCCAGCGAGAGAGGGAAAACAAGCAGGGGGAGTGGGAGAGGAACAAGCAGGCTCCCAGCGGAGGAGCCTGATGTGGGGCTCGATCCCATAATGCCGGGATCACGCCCTGAGCCAAAGGCAGACGCTTAACCGCTGTGCCACCCAGGTGCCCCCAGAAAATTGTTTTTAATTCAGCATAGTTTGTATGTACTTTTCTACAAAGACATAGTTATGACAATACACATTGTATATTTGCTGAGCATTTTGGTGGTTTCCAGTTTGTGGCTATTACAGACAATTGTTCATGTGTTCTGATGCACAGGAGTACACATTTCTTTGGTGTATATATCTAAGAGTAGAATTACTGGGTCATAAGAATATGTATTTTCAACTTTCCTACATAATGCCAAACTATTTTCCAAATCAGAGCAGTCATTTGGAATTGTTGAATTTTTCATTCTTGCCAGTCTAGTGGGTGGCTAATGGTATATAAAAATGTTTTAAATTTACATTTTCCTGATTATTAATGAGACTGATCACCTTGTCTTATATTTATTTGCCATTTGGGTTTCCTCTTTTGTGCAGAAGCTGTGCAGATCAATTCTATTTAGGGTTGTCTGTATTTTTATTTGTGGGAATCCAATACTTATTTTGGATTTAAGCCCTCTGTGACTTCTTTTACTCTCTTAATGGTATATTTTGATGAAGAGAAAGTTCTTAATTTTAAAATAATCAGATTTATTTTTTTCTTATATTATTATGATGTAATGTATTGTTTAAGAAATTTTCCTGACCTAAAGCCTGAAGATTTCCTCCTATTTGTTATCTAAGACCTTTATGTCTTGCCTCTCACACTGAGGCCTATATAGTGTGAGGTAGGGATACAGGGTTTTTTTCTATACAGATGCCTAATTGTCCCAGCACCATGATTCAGAACAATCTCCTTTTCTCATTCCTTGCAATGGAGGCTTTGTCAAATCTCAAGTATCCATATATATTCATGGATCTGTTTGTGAGTTCCCTACGGTATTCATTACATTATTCGTCTATTTCTGTACCAATATCACACTCTTACGTGCTGCAGCTAAAATATTAAAATTAATAGAAGTTAGCAAAGTTAATTTTACTTCTGTATACCAGAAACAGAAAAGACAACTCTAAATCAACAAAGTACAAAGAAACTATAAAACTTTCAAAGAAACAATAGAACTTCATGAGAGACCTAAAAACCTAAATAAACCAAGATATAGAATGTTCAAAGATTGGAGATTTAATACAGTTGTGATTATCCCAAAATTGATCTATAGATTTATTACAATTGCAATCAACCTGTCAATGAGATGGTGGTTTGCTTATTTGCTCTTTTTTAAAAAAATTTTTATAATATTTATTTGAGAGAGAGAGTTCAAGAATGTCTGTGGGGGGAGGGGCAGAGGGAGAGAGTCTGAAGCAGATTCCCCACTGAGCAGGGAGTCCGACCTGGGGCTCTATCCCATGATCCATGGGATCACAACCTGAGCTGAAACCAAGACTCAGAGGCTTAACTGACTGAGCCACCCAGGTGCCCCATTTGTTTGGTTTTTAGTTGGACAAATTGACAAATTGTCAGATGGAAAAGTCAGAGATGCAGGAAGCAAATACATTTATCCTTTCCCTGGCAAACATAAGGACTTTATGAGAATCTATTGACCCCTTAACCAACTTTTATGCTACTGCTTGCATGCATCTAAATTCCATACACTTGTAAACTGCACCAGACATTAATACTATGATTTTATATCAACAATTATTTAGGTTTACCCACATAACTATTTTCTTTGATTTTCTTTCCTTCCTGTATCTCTGATTTTTCCATCTGAGGATATTTTTCTTCTGTCTAAAGTACATGCTTTAGAAGATCCTTCTCTTGAGGGTGTGCTAGTATCAAACCATTTAGTGTTTGTTTATTTGAAAATGTTCTTATTTTGCCTTCTTGAAGACTATTTTTCCTGGACGAAGAATTCTATGTTAGCTGATGTTTTCTTTCAGCACTTTCAGGATATCATTCCACAGACTTGTGCCAATGGCTTACTTTATAATTGGGTCCCACTCAATCATTTCCTTTGTACCTTGTATGACTATCTCTTGACTAGGCTGCGTGCAGCCACAAGTGGTCCTTTCTTGGTGGTGGGGCAAAGCAGCCAAAAGACAAACACAGGCTCCAAGTTCTGGCAACCAAGATCAATCAGTCATCATCTACTTTACCCCTCTTATCCCTTCTCCCCCCTTTCTCCCCCTCTCTCTAGCTCACAGTTTTCAGGTGCTAGGTCCAGAAGTGCAGTCAAAGTCCTGAAGGTATCATCCTTTCTGATTATAGCTGAGAGAGAAAATGATGAAGCCTAAAGACCACTGGCGGGGGCGGGGGGGAGGTTTGAAATCTCAGGCATTTAACAAAATCCCTAGGCACCTAATAACTATCAAACTTCTGGGGAAATATCTGGAAGAGTGCAATCAAATTAGTATCATCATGTAGTTAATAACAGCTATATCAATGAAAAACTCTTATCAGTAATTCCTAAAAATAAAATAATTAATTGGTGATGAATTATACTCATGAAAGAGGTAAATATTGTGGTATTTAAAATAGTTACCAATAGGGGTGCCTGGGTGGCACAGTCGTTTAAGCGTCTGCCTTTGGCTCAGGGCGTGATCCCAGTGTTCTGGGATCGAGCCCCACATCAGGCTCTTCTGCTGGGAGACTGCTTCTTCCTCTCCCACTCCCCCTGCTTGTGTTCCCTCTCTCACTGGCTGTCTCTGTCAAATAAATAAATAAAATCTTAACAAAAAAAAGGGTTACCAATAAAGCTGTTAAAATTGATAAACAATTTGCACTACAACTTATCACTTGGTAAGTAGTTTTATTTATACACATATTGTGATTTATTTATATTTTTTAAAGTAATATATTAAAAATTTTTTTTGATTGCTTGATTTACATATTGAACATGACCATACTGGTTGCTAATCAACCCTGGCTAGGCCTGTCTCCCCAGCAGTTATGGCACTTTAATATCCTCGGGAGACCTGATGACAAAACGGCAGACTGCACCACGGACTGACTACTGCAGAAATTCTCAATCTGGGCTGCATGTTAGAATTACATAGGGGAGACTTTAAAATATACTGTTGCCAAGGCCTCACTCTAAACCAGTGAAATTAGGATCTCTGGTGGTAGGGGAAAAGGTCCTCAAAAAATTAGACATAGAATTATCATATGATCAAGCACTTGTCCCACTTCTGGGTTTATATCCAAAAGAAGTGAAAGCAGGAATTCTAACAGATATTTCATTATTCACGGCAACTAAGAGGTGGAAACAACCCCAGTGTTCATTAACAGCTGGATAACAAAATGTGGTATATACATACCAATGGAATATTATCCAGCCTTTAAAAAGGTTATTCTTTTTTTTTTTTTTTAAAGATTTTTTATTTATTTATTTGACAGAGATAGACAGCCAGCGAGAGAGGGAACACAAGCAGGGGGAGTGGGAGAGGAAGAAGCAGGCTCCCAGCGGAGGAGCCCGATGTGGGACTCGATCGCGGAACAACGGGATCACGCCCTGAGCCAAAGGCAGACGCCCAACGACTGCGCCACCCAGGCGCCCTAAAAAGGCTATTCTGACACATGCTACAACACGGAGGAAGCTGGAAGACATAATGTGAAGCGAAATAAGCCAATTACAAAAGGACAAATACTGTATGATTCCACTTCTATGAGGTACCTAAGTAGTCAAATTCATAGAGACAAAGTAGAATCTGGTTACTAGGGACTAAAGGGAAAAGGTGTTCAATGACAAATATTCAACCAAGTAAATTTTAAAAATCGAATTGGCTTTATTGAGTCATGAATTGGGTAGCATCCCATCTACCAAGTAGGGAGAGCTCAGTCAAGCTGTAGAAAAGGAAAGGTTTTTAAAGGTAGAAAAGGAGAATCAAAAAAGGAGATTAGCAAAGAATCCATTGTTTTAGGCATGGTTGAACCTCCTGAGGGAACAAAGTGGGTCTGTCGGTGAATTTCCTAGTGCTGACCAGTAAATTCCATGTTGACTAGTCAAAGGTTATGTTCCTGGCCAGGTTGGGGGGGGGTGTATAGAGAGGCAAAAACTTCAGTTAGGTTAGATATTAGGTCTTGGCTTGCTGATGTGGGGCTCTTAACATAAGTGGTTTCATTTGGGGCCTGTGGTTTTCTTTTCCTTTTTTTTTTTAAGATTTTATTTTATTTTATTTTATTTTATTTTTTTTTAAAGATTTTATTTATTTATTTGACAGAGATAGAGACAGCCAGCGAGAGAGGGAACACAGCAGGGGGAGTGGGAGAGGAAGAAGCAGGCTCACAGCAGAGGAGCCTGATGTGGGGCTCGATCCCATAACGCTGGGATCACGCCCTGAGCCGAAGGCAGACGCTTAACCGCTGTGCCACCCAGGTACCCCTAAGATTTTATTTTTAAGTAACGTCTACACTCAACATGGGGCTTGAACTCACAACCCTGAGATGAAGAGTCCCATACTGTACCGACTAAGCCAGCCAGGTGCCCCTGTGGTTTTCTTTTTAACAGAGGGAATGGGGAGTTATTTAACGGGTACAGAGTTTCAGTTTGGGAAGATGACAAATTCTGGAGATGGATGGTGGTGACGGTTGCACAACAATGTGAACGTACTTCATGCCACTGAACAGTACACTTAAAAATTATTAAAAAGATAAATTTTATGTTATGACTATACTACCACACACACACACACACACACACACACACACACACACACACACCTCAAATTCTTACCACAGCCCCTGGCTTTTTCTTTAACCTTTTTCTTTAAACTTATCACCTACCAATTCCTTCCCCTCATTCTCAGGACTTCAGTGATACTGGCATCCTTGCTGAAACAAGAACACAGCGAGTATGCACTCCCTATCTGCACTACGTGGCATGCAGTTTCCTCTTTCAGGTCTTTGCTCAAACAGCCCCCAGAGGGGCACCTGGGTGGCTCAGTGGGTTAAGCATCCTACTCTTGATTTTGGCTCAGGTCATGATCTCAGGGCTATGAGATGGAGCCCCACGTGGGGCTACATGCTGGGCATGCAGCCTACTTAAGATTCTCTTCCTCTCCCTCTGCCCCTCACCCCCCTTTCTTTCTTAAAAAAAAGTTTGAATATGTTCATTAATAAATTAATAGAAATGGATGCATAACTTTCAAACCAGTAGAGAAAAAGGAACAGTTTTGGTCAGGGCTAAAAAGGTGCACAGAAAGAAAGAACAAGAAAGCATTACACAATAAACACAAAACAAAATGGCATGAATAAGAATAACCATATCAGCTGGAACAATGTATGTGAAAGGGTTAAACACAGTCTCAGCTCCCTCTCTCCCTCTCTCTCTGCCCCTCCCTGCCTCCCACCCCTGCACTTGCACTCTCTCTCTAAAAAAAATAAAAATAAAAATAAAAACAAATAGCCCCCAGAAAAGCCTTCCTATTATAGAGGGTGAAAAATAATTCTCCCTCTACCCTTCTGAATTCTTGGCCGTGACCCTTGCAATAAAAGATTAATAAGAGAAAAACAGATTTATTAACATGTATGCCTCAGGTATACATGGAAGATACCTAGAAAAAAATTAGTAATTCACTGAGGTTGCTTAGAATTCAGGCTTAAATACCATCTTAATAGAAAGTGGGAACGTAGCCCTCTCCAGAGAATAAGTGATTTTTAGGAAAGATGAATGGGCCCTTAGAAGAGTAGATGGGAGGTAGGATAGTTTGACAAAATTTGTCTGGGTGTGGCCTCCACTTCTACTGTGGAAACCCCAGGAATGGGGTTTATGACAACTGAGTTTCTTTTAGAGGATCTGTCTTTAGGCAGATAAAGGGAGCTCAGATAAAGCTTCTTCATTTGCGGTTTTTCAAGTGCCTACAGCTCAAAAATAATCAGTATACCAAAGCAGCATATTTTGGAGTGTCCTGAATACCTACATATTTTAGGGTGACATTCTGTTGCCCTTCGTTACAATGTAAACTTCGTGACTACATGGACTTTATTTTACACTGCTGTGAGCAAGCTACATGATAGGTGGTCAGCAAACAGTTGTTAAAATGAATGTTTGCCTTTTCTGTATCATAAACACATAGCATTTGTATAATTAGGATTTTAATTTCAAAAGACAAAAACCCTGTATTAAATTCTGCGGCATCAAGTCATCATCCAAAAGAAAAGTGTGCACAAGGAACATAAAGGCCCTTAAAAGGTTAATATTAAGCATTGGAGGCCAGTTCCCTGATAGAGGCGAGGGAGAGGAGCTGAGTCTTCAGCTGTGGGCCACCTGCCCTTATCCACTGCTTCAAAGACACTGTCCAAGAGAAAACAGAACCATCTCCCATAGCGAGGAGATCTAACAAAACCAACACGTCCCGAAGTACCAACTACAAGCATTCGGAAAGGCCCACACACGGGATGACGTGCGGGAAAGCTGGAGCCCTTAGGGAGAGTGGCTTTCCCTCACACGTGGCCAGGTACCCATCTCAGACCTCCAGGGCTGGGGCGCCTCCCGGGTATCTCTGGTCTGCATCTCTATGGTAGGAAGCGAGGAAACCGGAAGTGGGCCGCCGCGGGGGTGTGGGGAGGGAGCGAGGGGCGGGGCCGCGAGGGGCGGGGCCGCCGCCGCCACCTCCGCTGCGGACAGAGGCGAGATGGCGGCAACTGAGGGGGTCGGGGAGGCTGCGCAGGGCAGCGAGTCCGGTCAGCCGGAGCCGCCACCGCCCCAGCCGCACCCTCCGCCGCCCCAGCAGCAGCAGGAAGAAGCTATGGCGGCCGAGCCCGGAGAAGCGGTGGCGTCCCCTATGGACGACGGGTTCCTGAGCCTGGACTCGCCCACCTATGTCCTGTACAGGTAACGCCCACAGCAGGGCCGCCGCACCCGAGGCCCTTCCCCCGAAGGCGGGAGCTCCACCCGGCCGGCGGTTCCGGGTCGGCTCCTCTGGCCTCGGCGTGTCCGGCCGAAGTTTCCGCCGCTTTCTTGTCCGGCCAGCCCGGGTGGAGCGGGCGCGCTCGGAACCCTAGCGCTCTTTTCGGGGTTGCTGTTTTCCGGGGCCAACGCTGACACCGAGAGACAGAGGGGAGGCCAGACATCAGATAGCGTAGAAACTGCAACTCACTGGACAGCATTCTTTCTTAGGGAGTTTAGGTGTGATTCAGGAATTTAAGAAATCTCCCGCTCTCTTGCATGCTCCCACAGCTCTAAGCCTGATAATAATCTGACTGAATACCGAAGGGTTTGGGTGCTGTTTAATAGCCTGGGAGGAAATAAGATTTAAATATAAATAAGGTCCATATTTGCTCGCTTTAAAAACAACGTGTAAGGGCTTCCCGTGGTTGGTTCTGTTAAAGTGGAGAGAGCTAGTACAGGATCTTTAAGGACTGGGACATTTTCATTCAGCATTTCCTTTAAATATTGTAGCGCCTTCCATCAGACAGACACCGAATTTAAGCTGTAAAACTGAAAAGGTCTACATCACCTCGTACATAATACAAGTGGTATATAGTAGGCATAGTTGGGTACTTTGTAACGTTCTTGCTTTTTCTCCCCAGCCCCTCCCCTAGAAGTTCTTTGCTTTCTGGTAATGCCAGTTCCTTACCTCCAGTTGAACTTGCAAAGAAATTGAGAAATCCTTGTATCTTATTTTTCTTTTGTCTTATTTTTTCTTATGCAGTTCTGCGTAAACCCGTTAGATAGCTTATTTGCCTTCCTTGGTTTTATGAATGAGTGAAAGTCACTATCCAGATTTTGTTATTGCAGTTGTTTTACACATTTAATTTGGCTGTGGTAGCCCCATAATCCTCACACCTCCTCTCTGAATTGTAAAATATTCAGCTGCTTCACTTGGCTGTGTCTGATTTTTCAGTGACTAAATGACAGCCTTACCTTTCTCATGCTACTACCCCAAGTTCTAGGTTTCACCACTCAGGTAATTGTTTCCCTTGTATTTCTTCTGATACAGTGGACACAACTTCAGGATTGTCTGGATGCCACAGAATCTTTGCTTTCAATAGCTGATCAGTATAGAGAATTAAAAGATGGGTGAAAGGAAAAGAATATAAATAAGAGAGTGGTTAAACAAATTTAGTCATACTGGGCATTTTGCACAGAAATGCCTATAGGCACCTATTGGTGCCACTATGTTATTTTAGCATTGATAATGAGAAATAGTATTCATTGAATGCTGACTATATGCATTTATTATATGCTGTATTTATAACATGGCGTAAACATTTAAGCATATGGTAATATTGTGTATTTCATGATTATATACTATATACTAATATTTTAGTATATATATGTAATATACTTACTATTTATGTGCTTACTATTACACATATTTCAGTGCTTAACATATTATCCCAATCCTTCAAACAGCTTTCTAAGGTTGGTTAGTAATAGCTTCATTTTATAAATGAAGAAACTGAGGCCCAGAGAGATTGTGTAACTTTCTCAAGATCACACAGCTGATAAGTGGTAGAGCCTACATTCTGACTCAGACAGTTATTAGATTCCAGAGCCTGCTCTCTAAAGACCACCTGGACCACCTCTGTATAGTAAACTAATAGTGCCTCCTTTGATTTTAAAATGTAAGTTCCTAGTAAACTGTTACTCACTTTTTTTAAATGGTAACTCCAAAAAGTCTTATTAGACCAATGAATTAAATTGATTTCTAATTTAAAACTATTGTGTGCTTACTGCAAAACATGTTTCTCCACTTAACATAAAAACTTCAGTTTTGAGAACTATTGATTTATTAGCTTATTGTATTGGGCAGATTATTCAGTTTATTTTTATGTTATTTTTATGTTACTTTAAAAGTTTAATATGTAAAGTAAAATGGCAAAACTTGGTCATGAAGAATCCAACCATGATTATATTAAAAGATTTATAAGTTACTAATATTAATGGAAGTGTAGTTGTTGCCATTTTTAAAAACATCAGATTTCTTTTTCTTATGTGTTTGAATACAGTCACTGAAAAAAACATATATATATTTCAGGGACAGAGAAGAATGGGCTGATATAGATCCAGTGCCGCAGAATGATGGCCCCAATCCAGTGGTCCAGATCATTTATAGTGAAAAATGTAAGTTTATTTTTCATTAGGAGAAGGTCTATAAGTCAAACTTAGTAGCAGAGTTGAAATTAACAGTTATATGGTTAGGTGACAGATTTTTGTCTAATAAAGATCTAAATGACAAGCTGATACTGATACTCGTTTTTTAATAATTCATTTTCACGGTTAAAACTTTTACTTTGTCCAAAGTTCTAAGTGATGAATGCTACATTATAATATGTAATAGATACTTGTGATTGTGCTTTTCATTTACCGTGTCATTTGCATACAAGATAAAACATAAATGAGTTACTGTTTTATGTAGAATAAACTTTGGTTTGCTGAAACTTGTGTATTTTGAAATATATTTCAGCAATGAAGTGTTAGGCTTAGTCGGAATACATTTACTGATATTAAAATGAGTGGATTATTTTCTTTGACAAAGTATCATTCTTTCGTAATGAATGTGAATGAAAATGCTTTGTAAATTGAAGGTCATGCAAATGTTAATTGTTAGTTGTTCTTCTAAGAAAGGGTACATGAATAAATTGGAATGCTAGCTTTGTGTTTTTATGTGTGTGTGTTTGTATATTCTGAATTCTAATGGTTGTGGTGGCCCCATAATTCTCAAACCTCCTCTGTGGGGGGGGTGTGTGTGTACGTGTATGCGTGTGTGTGTGTGTGTGTGTGTGTGTGTGTGTGTGTTATGTGCACATTTCGGTTAAGCCTTTGTTATCCAATATCATTCCTTTTTTACAAAAAGCATTTATTCTTTTGATTATGAAGTAATACCAGGAAATGTTTGAAAAGGAAAAATGATGGTATGAAGGTTTGACTTACCCAATATAAAAATGGACTACTAAAAATAACATGTGGAACTGGTGCAGAAATAAATAGATTAATAAGAAATCTAAAAATAGATCAGTATAGATGGGAACTTAATATGTGATTAAAAGGATATCTTATACTTGTCTGAAAGGATGGATTAATCAAATTGGTTTTGTAGCAGTTGTCTGTGCATTTCTATATAAGCAAATTTATATCCTTCTCATGTCTTACGTGAAAATAAATTACAGATGAATTAAAGTTCTAAAACACAACTGTAAACATACAAGGAATAAGAAAATAATCTTTCTTTTGGTGAAGAAGGTGTTATTAGGCAAGATGTAAAATTCAGAATTAAGGAAAAGATCAGAAGGTATAACTGCATTAAAATGCAAAACTTTCACACTATGAAGAGAGACGATATTTAGAGATAATTCACTAGAAGAAATAGAAATATCTGTGAAGAGATGTTAACCTCACTAGTGATCAGAGAGATGAAAACCACTTTCAGATTCATTAGGTACCTATAACAAAGATATTGGAGAAATTGATACAATTGTACATTTGTCTTGGGGTTAAATAATTTAATAAAAGCTTTTTTTGCAGGGTGAAAAAGATTAGCATTTTAAATTCTTACATATATCATGAATAGAAACCACAAAGGAAAAGATAGAGAAATATGACCTATCAAAATTGATAGATGAATGTATCAAAATTTAAAATCTGTACAGCAGAAGACACGCATGAGCAAGTTAAAAGGGAAGCAGTAGTATGGGAAAAGATACACCATATGAAACAGGGTTGTTCAGAACCTCATAAGAAATTCCTACAAAAGTTTAAGGAAACAGGCAAACATAAAAAAATAGACAAAGGGTATATGAACTGGTAGTTTACAGAAGAGAAAATTCCATTGGCTTTTAAGGTGGGGGAAGTCCATTATCATTAGGAATGAAAGATATACAAATAAAATGGGAATTTTTTTTCCCAACAGTGCTTTAAATGATAAAAATTAAAACTGTCTTACGATATCAGGTATTAGGGCATATGAACAGATCCATACATTGCAGATGGTAATTTCCATGTTTAGCCATTTTTGAGGTTTGGTTTAATCTAGCAAAATTGGAAAATGCTTCTATTGTATACCCTTGAAATAACTGCTTCTACAGATATACTTTGGGTACACTCTGGCATACGACATAAGAAGACATGTAGTAGGTTAAAAACACACACTTCAGAGTCAGACCAACTGGTTTAAATTCTAACTTCAGCATTTTACTAGCTCTATAACCTTGGACAAATTATTTAACCTCTCTATACCTTTATTTCCGCCTACGTAAAATGAGGATAATAATAGTAACTATAGTTGACCCTTGAATAACAGGAGGGTTAGGGGTGCTGACCTCCCCCCCCCCCCCCCCCCCCCCCCCGCCACCAGCTCAGTTGAAAATCCATGTATAACTTTTGACTCCTCAGAAGTTTAATTACTAATAGCCTACTGTTGCTGGGAGTCTTACGATAATAACATAAATAGTCAATTAAGACAGACTTTGTATGTTAAATCTATTATATACTGTATTCTTAAACTATGTTAGAGGATACGAAAGTGTTTTTTAAAATCATGAGGAAGGGTGCCTGACTGGTTCAGGCAAGGAGCCTGCTTCTCCCTCTCCCTCCCTGCTCCCCCCACTCACCCTGCTCATGTGCTCTCTCTGTCTCTCTCTCTGTCAAATAAATAAAATTTTTTTAAAAAAGCTCTTCAAAAAATTCATAAGAAAAATATGGTACTATACTGTTTGGAAAAGAATCTGCATATAAGTGGACCTGTGCAGTTCAAACCCGTGTCATTCAAGGGCCAGTACTTTATATAGTGAATAAATTATAATTATAAAATAAAAGAACAGTGTCTGGCTCAGAGTAAGCACTATATATGTTAACTATTATTATTTGCAGCATTTTTTGAAAAAGCAAAATATTGGAATCCACTTATATAATCTATGTTTTAGAAAATGGATAAATGAAGTATATCATTATCATACAGTTGAATAACCATTAAGAGGAGCTAGATCTTTTATAACATGGACAAATCTCAGAAACAATGTTGAGGGGCGCCTGAGTGGCACAGCGGTTAAGCGTCTGCCTTCGGCTCAGGGCGTGATCCCGGCATTATGGGATCGAGCCCCACATCAGGCTCCTATGCTATGAGCCTGCTTCTTCCTCTCCCTCTCCCCCTGCTTGTGTTCCCTTTCTCGCTGGCTGTCTCTATCTCTGTCGAATAAATAAAATCTTTAAAAAAAAAGAAACAATGTTGAGTGACAAAAGCCACATAAGTTTTAGAAACTTTGAGTATGACAGTATATCAAATGTGTAATTTTTAGTTAAAAGAATATTTTAATATTGAAAACTACAGAAAAAATCTAATGAATATAAAATTCTATTTATATAACCCCAGATTCATTTATGAGCCTGTCAACTTGACATGGATAGCTGTAAGTCTGAGTATTCTATTCCCACTTGTAGAATTCTGTTTTGAAAAAAAAAAAAGCATTCACATGTAAATTATGCCATGTTCTTTATATGGAATAGTGGAAAAAGGGTGATGTAGATGTGTATATGTTGGCATGGAAGAACATACCATTGAGGAAAAAAATGCCAAAATGGAAAATAGTATGAAAAATATACCAATTTCATTAAAAATAAACAATGGTAACTGGCTGTCTCAGTCAGCAGAGCATGCAACTCTCAATCTCAGGATCATGAGTTCAAGCCCCATGTTGGGCATAAAGATTACTTAATAAAAAATAAATAAAAAATTTAAAAAATAACACCTATACACACACACTTAGAAAAATATTTGGTAACAACCATTACCCTTGATGGAAATCCAGTGCATTGGGGAGTGGCATTGGAGTGAGAGAAATTTCATGTACTTTCGTATTGTTTACAGTGTTTGCATGGAATATATATTTCTTTTTAATTAAAATTTTTTTAAAGTAATCCATGCTTATCCTAGAAAATTTCGAGGATGTTAAAATCAAAAGAAGACTCTTACCATCAAGAAATAGCCACTGTTACCTCAACAAAGTAGGTGTAGAGGAAACTTACCTCAGTATAATAAAGGCCATATATGAAAAATCCATAGCTAAAATCATCCTCAAAGGGGAAAAACTGAGAGCTTTTCTTCTACAGTTAAGAACAAAATAGGGATGTCCACTCTCACCACCTTTATTCAGCACAGTACTGGAAGCCCTAGCTACAGCAGTCAGACAAGAAAAAGAAATTAAAAATCATCCAAATCGTCAAGGAAGAAGTAGAACTTTCACTATTTGTAAATGACATGATACTATATATAGAAAACCTGGAAGCCCGTCAAAAAACTGTTTAAACTAATAAACAAGTTCAGTGAAGTTGCAGGATACAAAATCAATGTACAGAAGTCTGTTGCATTCTTATACACCAGTGATGAAGCAGCAGAAAGAGAAATTAAGGAATCAGTCCCATTTACAGTTGCACCAAAAACAATAAGATACTAGGAATACACCTAACCAAAGTGGTGAAAGACCTGTACTCTGAAAACTATAGAACACTGATGAAAGGTGCCTGGGTGGCTCAGTCAGTTAAGTATCCAACTCTTGATTTCAGCTCAGGTTGTGATCTCAGGGCTGTGAGATTGAGCCTTGTGTCAGGCTCTCCACTGGGCATGGAGCCTGCTTAAGATTCTTCCCCCCGCCCCCTCCCACTGCGCACTCTGTCTCAAAAAAAAAACCAAAAACCCACTGACGAAAGAATTTGAAAATGACAAAGAAATGGAAAGACATTCCATGCTCATGAATTGGAAGAACAAATATTGTTAAAATGTCTATACTACCCAAGGCAATCCACGCATTTAATGCAATCCTTGTCAAAATAGCAACAGCGTTTTTCACAGAGCTAAAACAAACAATCCTAAGATTTGTGTGAAACCACAAAAGACCCTGAATAGCCAAAACAGTCTTGAAAAAGAAGAGCAAAGCTGGAGGCATCACAATTCAGACTTGAAGTTATATTACAAAGCTGTAGTAATCAAAATAGTATGGTACTGGGGCACCTGGGTGGCTCAGTCAGTTAAGTGTCTGACTCTTGATTCCGGCTCGGGTAATGATCTCAGGGTCATGAGATTCAGGCTCCATGCCTGATATGGAGCCTGCTTAAAGATTCTCTCTCCCTCTCCCTGTACCCTCCCCACCCCCAGTCTGGCATTCATGCACACACACTCTCCCTCTCCTTGTACCTTCCCCACCCTTGGTCTGACATGCATTCACGCACTCTAAAAAAAAAAGAAAAGGACAAAATAGTATGGTATTGGTGCAAAAATAGACACATAGATCAGTGGAACAGAATACAAAACCCAGAAATGAACCCTCAATTGTATGGTCAATTAATCTTCAACAAAGCAAGAAAGAATATCCAATGGGAAAAAGACAGTCTCTTCAACAAATGGTGTTGGAAAAACTGGACTGCCTTCTTACACCCTTCACAAAAATAAATTCAAAATGGTTTAAAGACCTAAATGTGAGACCTCGAACCATAAAAATCCTAGAAAAGAACACAGGCAGTAACTTCTTTGAAACTGGTCATAGCAAGTTCTTTCTAGATATGTCTCCCGAGACAAGGGAAACAAAAGCAAAAATAAACTATTAGCTCTTCATCACTTCCGCACAGTGAAGGAAACAGTCAATAAAATTAAAGGGCATCCTATGGAATGGGAGAAGATATTTGCAAATTACATATCCGATAAAGAGTTAGTATCCAAACTATATAAAGAACTTAACCAAGAAAGCACATAATCCAATTAAAAAATGGGGAGAAGACATGAACAGACATTTTTCCAAAGAAGACAGATCGCCAACAGACACATGAGAAGATGTTCAACATCACTTCACGTCAGGGAAATGCAAATCAAAACTACAATGAGATAGGGCTCCTGGGTGGCTCAGTCGATAAAGTGTCTGCCTTTGGCTTATGTCAGGATCCCATGGTCCTGGTATTGAGTCCGGGATCAGGCTCCCTGCTCAGTGGGGAGCCTGCTTCTCCCTCTGCCCCTCCCCCTGCTCCTTGTGTTCCTTCATGCAGAAATAAATAAGAAAAATCTTAAAAAAAAAAAACTGCAATGAGATAGCACCACACACCTGTCAGAATGGCTAAAGTCAACAACACAAGAAACAAGAAGTGTTGGTGAGGATGTGGAGCAAGGGGTACGTGCACTCTGATACTTCCAGCAGCATTATCTACAATAGCCAAATTACGGAAGCAGTCCAAGTGCCTATCAACTGACGAGTAGATAAAGAGAATGTGGTATATATACAATGAAATATTACTGAGCCTTAAAAAATAATGAAATTTGCTATTTGCAACAACTTGGATAAAGCTGGAGAGTGTAATGCTAAATGAAGTAAGTCAGAGAAAGACAAACACCGTATGATTTCACACATATGTGGAATTTAAGAAAACAAATGAGCAAAGGGAAAAGAGAGACAAACCAAGAAACTGACTCTTAACTACAGAGAACAAACTGATGGTTACCAGAGGGGAGGTGAGTGGGGGGAGGGGTGAAATAGGTGATGGGGATTAAGGAGTGTGCTTGTGATGAGCACCAGATGTTGTATGGAAGTGACGGATCACTGTATTGTCACCTGAAACTAATATGAAACTCTATGCTAACTGACAAATTTAAAAACTTTTTTAAAAAAAGAATGTTCTTGATGATGTAGTAAAAGTTACCAGTTTAAAAAAAAGAGAGAAATAAGCACTGTTAATATTTGGTATGTAGCCTTCCACTCCTCTGATTATGTTTCCACACAGTTGGTTTTATGGTATGTATATGTGCATGTGTCTATGGTTTATATGTAGATACTTGTGTGTATATAAACATATGTATACATTGTATATAGAGTTAATGTGTTCTAAGCATTTTGTTATAACTTGAAAATTATTTGGGAGCTTGGTTCTTAGTGACTGCAAAATGTTTTATGGATATTTGCCACTTATGTTCTTTCTAAATTTTATTCTGGTATGATTTAAATTCAGCTTTTTAAAGATAGAGTTTAGAAGTAGGTAACCTTTTTATGTCTCAGAATTTGTGAAGAGCTATAATTGTTCCTGTTTCCTGATAACTTCACTTTTGGGGTTGTAGTGTAAGGAAATAATATGCACACATGAAAATACATATATATGCATTATATATGTAATTTAAAAAAATTTTAATGCAAAGTCATTGGAAGCTTAAAGCAGTGATTTTTATAAAGCAAAATTGAAAATCTGTGTTGCCAAGAGTAACAGAATGGTTAGGCAAACTAGGATGTTTTGACATGGTTTGCATACATACCTGTTAAAAAAGTTTTTCAATTGTCAGTAGCTGGAAAATTGTATACTGTAAGAAAAATAGCATAGCATGTCCACATACATTTTTAATTGTGGAAAAAAGCGTTGAGGAGTGTTTAACACATGTTTTTTTTCAGTCTGTCTTGGGCCATAATCTGTTCTCTGCCTTAATCTGTACTGTGTTGAGGACATTTCAGCTGCAGTATCTGCTAGTTCATTGTGATTAGTGGCATAGGCTTTGATGTCAGCCTAGATTTGGGTTTAACTTTTTTTTTTTAATTGTATTTTATTTTAAGCAATCTCTACACCCAACGTGGGGCTCGAATTCACAATCCCAACATCAAGAATCACATGCTCTATTGACTGAGCCAACCAGCCACCCCTAAATTTGGGTTTAACTTCTCTCTGCAGGGAACACTGAGCCAATGTGAACTTGTTGATCTCTCTCAGTCTCAGTTTGTCTTGTAGAAAATGGGAATACGCAGGTAATATTTGCCAAAGTGTAAGTTTCTTCAGTTAGGAGATTAGGAAAGATGAGAAATTTTGATATTGTCAGTGAGGGTGTGGAAAAAATAAGTTATTCATACGTTCTTGGAGGGAATATATATATTGGTCAGATCTTTAATGTGACAAAACCTGTCAGCATCAACCGTGTACATCACCTTGATGCAGTTAATTCTACTTGTGGGAGTTTATCATAGACATGCTGAATTTGCGCGTGTGCATACGGTGATACTCAGGACAGCATACGGTTTATATTCAGGACAGCAAGAGAACGAAACATTCATTTATAGGGGATGAGTTAGATAAAATTTGAGTACCATACAGTGAAATGCTCTGCACCTATTGGAGAAATATGATAAACTTTGTAACAGAGAATACAGTTGAAAATTATGTCTTCTCCTCCCTGTTCCTCAGTATATTCATAAATAAGCGTATGTTTTTAACAATGAATAGCATGCTGCTCTGCACCTTACTTTTTTCACTTAACAGTCTTAGCAGTTATTCCATATCTGTACGTACCAGAGCGGCCTCGTTACTAACAACTGAGTAGTACGTCATTGTATGGGTGTGCCATAATGGACTTAGCTCATTCTTCATCATTTGTTTCCAGTTTTCATTTCCTTTTTTCAAAGCCAGGCAAATTTAACAGTGGGGTATTGTATACCAACTTTAGTGACACTAAAAGTTCTGATTAACCCATGACCATCAACCAGCCTTTTAAAATTTTTTTATGTAACCAAACACTCCAGTAAATTTCTTTGGATGTTTTGGGTACATATGGAAGTATATTTTTAAGAAAACTTCCTGAAGGGTCCCCTGGGTGGCTCAGTCAGCTAAGCGTCTGCTTTTAGCTCAGGTCACGATCCTGGAGTCCTGGGGTCAAGCCCTTTGTCGGGCTCCCTGCTCAGCAGGGGGTCTGCTTCTCCCTCTCCCTCTGCCTGCTGCTCCACCTGCTTGTGCTCTCTCTCTCTCTCTGTCAAATAAATAAAATCTTGAGGAGAAAAAAAAAAAAAAGAAACTTCCTGGAACTGGAATTGTTGAGTCAATGAGTATGTAACTTGCACTACTTTAATAATGTATGAGCGAAAAAAGCAAGGCCCAGAACATAGAGTGTGATGTGGTCTCATTTATTTTTTTTATCTTTGTGAAGATTTTCTTTTTAAGTAATCTCTACACCCAACATGAGTATTGAACTCACAACCCCGAGATCAAGAGTTGCATGCTCTGCTGACTGAGGCAGCCAGGCCCCCGATGTGATCTCGTTAGTGTAAAAAATGGGAGGATGTATTTAGAACATATATTTGGAAGGATACAGTAGAACCATTAATAGTGGTTGCTTCTTTGGAGTTGAACGGAAATTTAGTGTGACTCTCTTTGTACTGTTTGAATTTTCTACCGTTGTGTACATTGCTTTTTCAGTTTTAAAACTGATCAAAATATAATGTGGGAAAACGAGGTAAGTGAATATATTTGAATATACGCACTCTTAATTTTACTTTAACGTGTAACATCTTTCAGAGATTTGGAGGCTGGCATTAGCCCCTGTACATACGTGAGCAGGAAACATAGTTACACATATATTGTGGCTATGACACTAAAGCATTCTCAGGGTGGCATTCACAGAGTCATTTGACTTTCTTTTGCTTATTGTTATAAATGATATAAATTCAGTATCTTTCCTCATAAGGTATAACAGCACTTTGTATTAGAGTGCTAAGTTTAAACAAGAAAGGTAGTGCTAATGCAGTTGTGTGCTCTGTCCCCAGTTAGAGATGTTTATGATTATTTCCGGGCTGTTCTGCAGCGTGATGAAAGAAGTGAACGAGCTTTTAAACTAACCAGAGATGCTATTGAGTTAAATGCAGCCAATTATACAGTGTGGTAAGTACTGCTCATCATTAATCTTCCGCATTTAAATGTTTCATGTTTTAGTTCAGATGGTTCTTTGAACTAAACTTGTTATCATCATAATAATTCACACTATGAGTTTAAAAGTCAGAGGCTGAATGAAAAATGGCATCCTCTTGTCCCCTTCCTTTTCACTACCAGTGTCCCCTCCCCAGAGGTAAGAACTCTTAGCTATTTTTTCTTAAGTTAACCTATATATTTTAAATTTGCTGACCCACTTTGTAGTATTTCAGAGTACATTCCTTTTAACAGATTGCCTTTTTTTTGTTCAGTTTCGTTTTCTTCGTGCCAGTAAGTAATTTGTCTCCCAGGCTCTCTGATATGTGTAAAATGTGTTGTTACTGCTGAACACAACAGGTAATCCTTCAGCTCCTTTTTTTCTTCTTCACCAGTGTGTGCACTGCACATCTAGTCTCCAGCTCTTTCATGCGTTCGGTCTCCTGTCTCCAGACCTGACCTCTTTTTCTTTCTTGATTTACTCTCTCATTTTATCGACCACATCCTTGAGTAGAAGAGAACTTATAAAAGGATGCGTGGGAAATCATTTGTGAGATTTGATATATTGAAAAGTGTTGTTAGTCTCTTCTCAACTTTGTTAGTAGAATTCTATATTAGAAATCATTTTCCTTCAGAATTTTAAAACTGGTTTTCCATTTCCTTTAGCTTCTATTGAGAAGACTCCTGTTATTTCGTTGAAACATTTTTAGTAGGTCCAGAGAATTTTTTTATGTTTTTTTGATAATTCCTTTTCTCTTTCCCTGTTTTTTTTCTCTTTCTGGAATGCTTTTTTTTCTTTTTAGTTGTATGTGGTACCTTTTTGATTGCTTTTTCTGATTTTCATTTCTTTGTCTTTTCATTTATATTTGAGATATTTCTCAACTTTATCTCCTCATTTCTATCCGCACTCAAAAATTTCTAATTTCCAAAGCTCTTTTTTGTTTTCTGAATATTTTTTAAATAGAATCTTGTCTTTTATTTCATAGATGTGTGATATATTTTCATTTCTCTGGTGTTTGTTTTGGTCTCTTTCTTTCATGTAAATATTTTTCTCAAATCTTTGACTCTCCTTTCAAACTTATAATAGAGGCAGGAAAACTCCTCTGATTGGAAGCTCTGTATGTGGCAGGACTTGTCAACTGGAGGGCTTCACTGTGAGGTTAGTGAGTGGAGATGTGGCTGTTTTGTGTGAAATCTTCACATGTCAGCAGTTCTAGATCTTTTCTTGTGGTTTGTTCCTCTAAAGAAGAGTCGTCTGATTATTACCTGAGGAGAGTGTGTTTGGCTGCCATAGTTTCGGGGGTCAGGCAGGGGAAGATTGGTTGGGGTGGGGGTTTTCAGCTGTTTAGTATATTAGTGGTTTAAATTTCCCAGTTTCTAGTCATTTTCCTCTTGTGTCTGGTATTCCTTTCTGCTTCAGTTTTTTCCAGAGAATAAAGCCACTTGTGTCTTGCCAGGTTTTTAGAAAGAACCACAGTTATTCTCCTGTGTGTCTCCTTTACTTTCACACAAAACACTTCACTTCTGACATTTCTGGTCACCAAATGACTGTGGGTTTTTCCCCTACCACGCAGTTCTCTATGATACTAGCTGTGTGTCCTACAATTTAACTCAGTTCTGACATTGTCTAACTACCTCACATTGAGATAACATCATATCCCACTGGTTAAGGGCTCAATCCCACAAGACTGCCCCCTATTTCAGATGCTAATCGCAAATCCAGTTGTCACGTATGCTTCTAACCAGTGGGCTATAAATCAGAGGTTTCCCTGACCCCTTCCTAGAGTTCAGTTAATTTGCTAGAGTGGCTCACAGAACTCAGGAAAACCGTTACTTATGTTTACCAGTTTATTAAAGGATGTGATAAAAGGGTACAGATGAACAGCCGGATGAGATATATAGGGCAAGATCTGGGAGGGTCTCAAGCTCAGGATCTTTTGTCCTTATGGAGGGCATGTCCTCTCCCAGAACATGGATAAGTTCACCCACCTACAAACTCCAGACCCCCTAGTATTGGGATGCGGTGGAGGTTCCCTCATGTAGGCATTATCAATTATTAACTCTGTTTCTAGCCTCTCTCCTCTATCTAGACAACTGGAGGTGGAGTTGATAATTTCAAGCTTCTGATCAAAGTTTGGTCTTCCTGGTGACCAGGAACCACCTAAGGAGCCCACCTAGAGTTGCCTCAATAGAATGCTTCTAGTGCTCTTTTTTTTTTTTAAAGATTTTGTTTAAATATTTGAGGGAGCAAGCAAGCACACAAGTGGGGTGAGGGGCAGGGGGAGAGAGAGGAGCAGACTCCCCGCTGAGCAGGGAGCCCGATGTGGGCCTTGATCCCAGAACCCTGAGATCATGACCTGAGCCGAAGGCAGATGCTAAACCGACTGAGTCCCCCAAGTGCCCCGCTTCTAGTGCTCTTATCACTTAGGAATTCCTGAGTGTTCCAGGAGCTCTGTGCCAGGAACCAGGGGCAGAGACCTATATGTATTTTTTATGTTACCTCACACCAGGCCAGTGATGCCGTCGCCTCTCTGCTTAAGGTTGGGGGAGGGATCTTGGCTATTAAGGGCTCTTTCTAGACTTTATACTGTTTTTAACCCCATCCTTGATTCCCAGTCTTGAGGATACCTGACACCTGATTTCTGAACCTTTCTTCTTCTGTTGACAGTTAGGCTTTTAGCACTTTGTTTTTCAAAGTCAGTTAAAACTTGTCTGTCAACTTACCATTTTCCATAATTTTGTTGACCTCTTCCCATTGTTGTAATATCCCCTTGTCCCTAATTCTCTTTGTCCTTGTGGATATTTACTGTTTTTCATTCCCTTGCTATCATTTTTGTGGGGTTTTATTAGGGTGTCAGGATAAACTCACTCATTTAATCTACCATGTTTCCTGGAATTCTTAGTATGATATTCCATCATTTTATATCTAGTATGCGTTCTTATTTTTTAAGAAATTCCTGACCATACATAACACAAAGTAACTTAGAATACATTTTAAAATTTCCTAAGTTTATTTGCAGTTTTTTAAAGGCAGTATACTGGATAACCTTACTCATGTAAACCAAGCTGCTTCTTATGTTTTATTAAGCCTAATTTTCCTCAAACTAATAAAATAGAGAAATACCATTATCAGTCCTATTTAGCATTTCATTTTAAAAGATACTTTTAAAGCAGCTGTTTGTCTCTTATTATACATTGAGTTGGAAATTTTGAAGTAAAAACAGACCAGAACTAATAATCATGTTTTTAGAGAAAAGGTTTTTTTTAAGTGATTTGATTCTGCCTTGAAGAAATTAAGAGAAACTTGTTTCATATATAAGTAGCATATTTGCGGTGGCTCTAAAAATAAAATATTTGATAATGTTTGTAATGGAATTTATCATATGAATGATATATCTAAACGAATAAGCTGTACCATATAAGGAAATATTATAGGGAAAGAGATGTCTTTGATTCTCCTGTAGTAGGACACTCATAACCAGAGCATTACCTGAAAATAATCATTCATTGGTTGTCTTTTTCTCTTCTCTCAACATTTGTTGCCTTTCACTATTTTTACTTCAAAATGCTTGATTCTTCTTATTACCAGATAGTTGTATGAGTTTGGACAACCAGATGCAGTTACATTGCTGAATTATTGGTTATATAGAATACCTACCACAAAGGAAGTGTGTCTAACTGTGGTGTTCTACCTTTATCAGATGGTGTGGCTAGGCAGTCTATGTGGAGTAATGAGACAATGCTTGATGTTCCCTCTAGGCATTTTCGGAGAGTTCTCCTAAAGTCTCTTCAAAAGGATCTGCATGAGGAAATGAACTACATCACTGCAATAATTGAGGAACAGCCCAAAAACTATCAAGTTTGGTAAGATGAAAATAGGAAGGAAATATGTCACTATGTTAATATTACCTGCCCAGTGGGTGATGAAATTATAGGGAATTGTTTGTTTCTTTATAATTTTAGTAGTTGGCATTGGCGCTAATGTTACGTGTATCATAGTGTTGTTAGGAGGGTTAAATGAGATTTTTTTTTTAGGGGGGGTGGCAGAGGGAGAGGGAGAGAAAGAGAATCTTAAGCGGTCTCCACACCCAGCAAGGAGCCCCTCGATTTCACAACCCTGAGATCATGTCCTGAGCTGAAATCAAGAGTTGGATGTTTCACCACTGAGCCACCTAGGTGCTCCTAAATGAGATGATTTTATGTTTAGTGCTTGAAGTGGTACCTAACCTCGAGTTAACACTCAAATATGTGTACCGCAATTTTACTTTAAAATTTTGACAACATATGATATTGTGGGGAAATTTTTGAATAAAGAATCTGAAAAAATGTTTTCTATCCAGTATGTTATAAAATGACTGGTATTTGATCTTTCATTCGTTTATTCAAAATATTTTTATTGATGCGGGGAAACAAAGATGAGCCACACAGTCTAACAGGGACAGCACATAATAAAGCCAGTTATCTTACAGTACAGTATGAAAACCACAGTGGTGTAGAGTGTCTTACAGAGTATGTTTGTTCTAGAAACTAAGCCCTAAGTTAGCATAGACAAAACTATAGGGATTATTATAGGTGAGGGGAACAGAACACAGTGGAGGAAAAAAAGAGGTGTTGTGGAGCAGGACAGAGAACAAATGGGAAGAAAGAGTTTGAACAGTCCCGGCATCCGAGCACCCCTTGAATGGAAGCTACTGTGGTTGCTGTCATTTTGGAGCCGGAGGAGGAGGTAATGGTGGTGGGAGTGCTGAGGGTCAGCTTGACGTGCTGAAGGACCTAATTCTTAAGCTTTTCCTAAATTACAGAATTTTCTGGGAACCTAGAAAAATAATTATTGCTAGTGTTCACTAACTTGGGAGATTTCTGAAATAAATTTAGAAGGCTTTCCGTCTAGAATCTTCCTCTTGGTAGTATCTTGCTTTCTTAATATTCTGTAAGATGAATTTTCGATTTTCCATGCATGTAGAATATTCATTCATTCATTCATTCATTCAGCATCAAATCTTTCCCCTTTTCCCATCACTCCTACTCACTTTTAGTATATTGAATATAATGAATTTTTTTTTAAAGAAAAGCTTTTTTGAGATATAATTCGCATATTATACTATTTATTTATTTAGTAATCTCTACACCCAATGTGGGGCTTGAACTCATGATCCCAAGATCAAGAGTCCCATGATCTACTGACTGAGCCAGCCAGGCACCCCTACTATTTACTCATTTTTTAAAATCTAAATTCAGTTAGCATACATATAATACATCATTAGTCTATTTACCCATTTAAAGTGTATCGTTCAGTGGTTTTAGTATATTTACAAATATGTACAACCATCACTACAATGACTTTTAGAACATTTTCACTAATACATTTGTATTAATATTTCAGCTAAAAAAATTATAAAAATAGAACCCAACAGAAAACTCTTAGAAGCATTTTCCTAGTACAGAAACAACTCTTAACGGGGCACCTGGGTGGCACAGCGGTTAAGCGTCTGCCTTCAGCTCAGGGCGTGATCCCGGCGTTACGGGATCGAGCCCCACATCAGGCTCTTCCGCTGTGAGCCTGCTTCTTCCTCTCCCACTCCCCCTGCTTGTGTTCCCTCTCTCTCCCTGGCTGTCTCTATCTCTGTCGAATAAATAAAATCTTTAAAAAAAAAAAAAAGAAAGAAAGAAACAACTCTTAACAAACTCGCAACTTGTCACAGCTACTTGCCAGAGTAGAAGTGAATTCAGTTCTGCCCACGAATTGGTGGAATGAGCAGTTGCTTGTATGTGACGCTGGGGACTTAAGGAAAATTGAAAACCTGTTTATAAGCAGAGGAGCTTCTATACTTGATTAAATAGTATCACATTTCCTATAGTCTGATTATGCCATCTGGGAGTATTTCAAAATCCTTTGACAGGATTTTGTGGTTGTCAAAAGATTACTTCCAGATTTAGCTTGAAATAAACCTCCTTTAAAGTGTAAGTATCTCATTTCATTTTACACATAAATCGCTGTTTTATGTTTCTCAGCTCTTACTTAGTGTTCTGGAATTTTCCCTCTTAGTATTTCTTCTTTGTTACCTTTTCTTTCCAGTATAATCTTGAGAATTAGAGGTGAATTTCTGTTTTTTGAGTGTCCCTCCACATCGTGTATACAACACACACCACTGATATTTCAGTTCTTGGATCTGTTAACACAAAACTTTTTCTTCTCCCTGCTTTAGGNGTTTCTTCTTTGTTACCTTTTCTTTCCAGTATAATCTTGAGAATTAGAGGTGAATTTCTGTTTTTAGAGTGTCCCTCCACATCGTGTAGTACAACACACACCACTGATATTTCAGTTCTTGGATCTGTTAACACAAAACTTTTTCTTCTCCCTGCTTTAGGCATCATAGGCGAGTATTAGTGGAATGGCTGAAAGATCCATCTCAGGAGCTTGAATTTATTGCTGATATTCTTAATCAAGATGCAAAGAATTATCATGCCTGGCAACATCGACAATGGGTTATTCAGGTATTGCCTTTCTTGTTAAAATGTTTTTCAGATTGTTTTAACTGAATTAAATAATTAAAATTACTGTTGAATTGTAAGTATACACCTGAACTAAAACACACAAATAGATCATTACACACAAAATATAATGGCTAAGAATTAGTAAGATACTTAATTAAAACCTGACATCCTTCATGCTGATTAATCTTATAATCTCTCAAGATACATTGGTAAGTAGTTTCATATTAAAGAAGAATAATAGTAATTTGTATTTTTTAGATTGAATTTGCATCACATCTTATATTTGCTAGCAAATTGAATAGAAAAGGTAGTTGTAATTTTCTAATACAGCTATGTTATTTTAATTAACAAGGGCATGGTACCTACTGGGGTTTTTGCATACATAAACTTTGGAATATGATTTTACAGTAATAAATAGTATTTTATTTCTGCCCACTTGTTAAAATTTTATGCTAAGCTCTGAATAGAAGAGACCAGTTACAACTCCCACTCTGGGCATTTATTTATTCCAGCAAACAATTCTAGTGTTGTTTCCTGTGAATTTTTTCCCAGTGATTGCTACTTTGTGCACTATTTGTTATACCAAGAGCAGTTCACAAAATTTTTTTTTTACTTAAAAATTTAAACTTTTCTAAATTTGACTAAAGGGGTACATTTTCTAAAGATATTTGGTATTTTTGTTTTTTCTATGAAATTCTATCCTTTTGCCATTATCAAACAAGAAATATAACTCTTGTTAGTTTTTTCATAGTTAACATCCCCAACTTTTGCAGCATTTGTAAGTTTTGACCTTTTCATCCCTTTCTTAAATTGTTTTTATTGGTTCTCTTCTCCCCATAATTTTTTTTTATTAAAACAGCTTTATAACATAAAAATTTGAATCCAAGTACAGTTGTATTTTTCCACATGTATTTTAATGTAATTTTATCTTATATGTGCATTTTTAATACTTCCCTTTTACTTAATATGTATTCATATCAAATCCATTAAATTAATTTACTGTACTTTGTTAATCATTTTCTGAGTTTGGTTTTTCCCTCCTCTAAATTTTCAAGTTAATGCTTAAGCATTTAGTTACATGCACCTTTTTTGCCTGCGATTTAGTCCCTTAGAGTACTTCTTGGGTCTGTTTAATATGAATATGCCTCTTGATATGTTCTGTTGTCAAGAAGATGGTACCAAATCACAGGCCACTTTGCTCTCTCTTCCTTATTTTTTTTCTTTCTTTGTGACCATTCCCTTGTCTTTGATGACTTTTCTTTCCCCCTCCATTTCCTTGACTTGCAACTATCATTTTCCTCCAAATATGTGATGAGTCCCACATCTTCACTTCTACCTAGCTTTGCTGAAATTTATTTATTTATCTAATTTTAAGATTTTGTTTATTTGACAGTGAGAGAGCACAAGTAGGGGGAGCAGCAGAGGTAGAGGGAGAAGCAGGCTCACCATTAAGCTGGGAGCCCAATGTGGGGCTCGATCCCAGGACCCTGGGATCATGACCTGAGCCGAAGGCAGACACTTAACCACTTAAATAGGCGCCCCCTATTTATTTTTATTTTTTATTAATAATGGGACGTTTCTAGGGGCATCTGGCTAGCTCAGTCAGTGGAGCATGTGACTCTTGATCTTGGGGCTGTTCTTAAAAAAAAAGTAATGGGACATTTCTAATTGGATATTTTTTATTTTTTCTTAGGAATTTAAACTTTGGGATAATGAGCTACAGTATGTAGACCAACTTCTTAAAGAGGATGTGAGAAATAACTCTGTCTGGAACCAAAGATACTTCGTCATTTCTAACACCACTGGCTATAATGATCGTGCTATATTGGAGAGAGAAGTCCAGTTAGTAATCTCCTTGACTTGTTCACTCGTTAAAAGAATATTTGTGTGCCTGTTGTGTCTCAGGCATTGGGGATACAGCAGAGATCAAGACTGCCCCTGATCCTGCCCTCATTGAATTAATAGGACAATGCTTAGATGAAATCTATAAGGACAAATTTATAGCTGCTGCAGTATACCTCTGNCTGTTGTGTCTCAGGCATTGGGGATACAGCAGAGATCAAGACTGCCCCTGATCCTGCCCTCATTGAATTAATAGGACAGAATGCTTAGATGAAATCTATAAGGACAAATTTATAGCTGCTGCAGTATACCTCTACATGGCAGTGTCGCAAGTTTCTTGAAATAGTGTTACTACCACAGGTTGAGAAGAAATCGGATTTCATAGTGTCTAGGAAGCTTTATTTTAAAGCTGTCTCATTGAATTCTGGTGCCCTTTAGATAATAGTTCGCAGAAACCATGTTATTCTGCTGTGCAGGGTTGGTTGTGGGAGGCTGTCCTGTACATTGTAGGATGTTTAGCAGAATTCCTGGCCTTTACACCCTGTATATCGGTAGGAATCCCCGTCGGCCAAGTTGGGACAAACAAAAGTCGCCATATATCCCCTGTGGAGTCGAAGCATCCCTAGTTTAACTAGTTTAACACTACTGCTTCAACGTACAAAACGCTGTTATAAGCTCCAGAAGTGTTAGAATTGGAATGTATATTAGTACCTGTAATCATTAATAGCCACCTCTTTTCTGACTTTGTCTATTTTTGTCTCAATGTCTGTTTTAAATTTGAACATATTTATTGTTTTTATAGCCTGATGAGAACATACTCATAATTTTATTTATACTAGTTGTTCTAGGGGCGCCTGGCTGGCTCATTCAGTAGAGCATGTGACTCTTGATCTCAGGGTCTTGAGTTTTAAGCCCCCACATTGGGCCTAAAGCTTACTTTAAAAAAACGAAAAATGAAAAAATAACAGTTGTTTTAACAGCTCCTGGGAGGAGCTGATGTTTATGACCATCTGCCTTCATCTCTCTTTTTATTACTTCTGTTTGGGTCAGGGCAGGCTAGTTTTCCTTCTGTCTGTTCTATATGGGGTTCTGGTGATTTAAATTAGAAAGAAAAGAGGTCTGTCATCCAGTGTCCTGCATTAACTCTCTGCCCCAGGCTTCTTTCTGGAGCAGCCACATACCCCTCAGTCACGTCTCATGCTTTCTTTTTACTAGTATGCTCTTCAGAGCTGCACTATCTAATGTGGTGGGCACTAGCCACATATGGCTACTTAAGTTCAAATTAATTAAAATCACATAATTCCGTTCCTGAGTTGTGTGAATCACTTCTCAGGGTTCAGTACCCACATGTGGCTAATGACTAGTATATTGGGCAGCACAGATAAAGAATATTTTCATCATCATAACACGTTCTATTGAATAATATTGATCTGTGGGGTAACAGTGAACTTACTGAAATAATTTTATTACTTTTAAACCTAAATAATGGGGCTTGAGTAGAGAAAATTCAGACTCATTATCTAGACCTTAATATATTACTTTTTTTTCTTCTAGAGTTGGTATTCTGTTGTGAGGATTAGGACAGAAGTACTCTAAGGACAGTAAAGGGTCATCCTTTAGACAGTTCAGTAGCTTTCTTGCTAAAAGGTAGAATGCTTCAGGTTATTCTTCCTTGAATTAACCCAGTTAATAATTAAGGATTTCAAATACTATATATTTCTACTTACTTCATGAGGTTAGGTGTAATAAGGTACTTAAAAGTTGAGAATGAAGAGTGAAATGGAAACTTCTCATAGTCTTCAAAGGCAGATCACTGGTTTTCTGTTACCAAATAGAAACAGAAATAATCAGTCAAGAATCTTAAGAGTTTTCCAGGGGCACCTGGCTGGCTCAGTCGGTACGGCATGCAACTCTTGATCTCAGGGTTGTGTGAACCCCGTGTTCAGTGTAGAGATTACTTAAAAATAAAATCTTTAAAAAAATTGTTTAAAAAAAAGAATCTAAGAGTTTTCCATATCTAAGGTTTATCATACCATTAAGATAGGTAAAAAATACTTAAAATGCTAAGAGTAGCTGTAGTTATCTAGAATTTAGGTTGTTGACTAAATTTTTTAACTCTAAAGAACATAGATTTATCTGATTATTTTCTGTTTTTTTTCTTTTATTATGAAAGTAATGCAGCCTAGTTGTAGGGGGAAACTGTTCTGAATTATGGAAAGGAAAACATCAAAATCTCTTATTTTCTCTCTTCCCATACCCCATTCTTCAGAGTGAGCTGCAGTTAGTACGGACCCTTCTAAACCTGTTGCAAACATGTATGCACAGCAATGTAGACAATGGTGGTATACACATTGCTTTTTATCATTTTATATATCATGGCCATATTTTCATGAGTACTAGTACTATTAATAATAGTTACCATTTATCAATTTTTTAAAGATTTTTTTTATTTAGCGGGAGAGAGAGAATATCCAGCTTACTCTGCACTGAGCGTGGAGCCCAACACAGGGCTCAGTCCCACAGCACTGACATCATGACCTGAGCTGAAATTAAAAGTTGGATACTCAACCGATTGAGCCACCCAGGGGCCCCAACAATTACCATTTATTAAGCATTTATTACATGCCAGGAATTCTTTTTTTTTTTTTTAAAGATTTATTTTATTTATTTGACAGAGAGAGAGACAGCCAGAAAGAGAGGGAACACAAGCAGGGGGAGTGGGAGAGGAAGAAGCAGGCTCCCAGCAGAAGAGCCTGATGTGGGGCTCGATCCCAGAACACCGGGATCACGCCCTGAGCCGAAGGCAGACGCTTAACAACTGAGCCACCCAAGCGCCCCGTGGAATTCTTAATTTTCGTAACAACACTGCGAGATACTTGATGAAGAACTTGAGGTTCAGAGTAGTTCTGTAATGTGCCTAAGAATACACAGATAGTAATGGATGGGGCTAAGATTGGAAGCTAGGCAGTCTGGGGCACCCAACTGGTTTAGTTGGTAGAGCATGCAACTCTTGATCTTGGGGTTGTGAGTCCAAGGAGTTGTGAGTTCAAGCCCCATGTTGGATGGAGATTACTTAAAAAAAAAACAAACAACAACAACAAAACCCCAAAGAAGCTAGGCACTCTGACCTCAAAGTGTATGTTTTAACCATTAAAATAGATCATGCTTTAGTGCATATGTATGTGAATAAAATTCTTTAGGTATTGCCAAAATGAAATTAAGAATCTTCTACAATGATTAGTGAAGACATGCAGGGACAAGGTTTGAAAAATAACTGGAAATATTAGCTCATGTAAAAGTAGTTGCAAAAAACCTTTTCATAGTGTTGGATGAGTTTATCGTCACAGTAGTCCCCCTTACCTGCAGTTTTGCCTTCTCCGGTTCAGTTACTCGTGGTCAGCTGTAGTCCGGAAGCGTATGACCCTCCTGAGGACAGCTGTGTGGTGAGACGTTAGGTAGTGTTTACTACACCGCAATGCCTGTCATTCACCTCACTTCATCTTATCGTGTAGGCATTGTATTCTCTTAAGTCCTCACAAGAAGGGTGAGTACAGTCTAAGAAGGTATTTTGAGAGAGACTACATTCATATAACCTTTATTACAATGAGTATATTATGATTGTTCTATTTGTTGTTAATCTCTTAGTGTGCCTATAAATTAAGCTTTATCATAGGTGTGGGTGTATAGGAGAAAACATGGTATATATAGGATTTGATACTCTGTGGTTTCAGGCATCTATCTACTGGGCATTTGGGAACCTATCCTGTAGAGAAAGGGGGAACGACTGTACTCTGTGGGAAAAAAAATGCTATTGTAACAGTAATAAAACAATAAATAAAAATAAATAAAACAGCAATAAAACCAAGATTACTAAATTTTAGTAAGTGACTCATTTGAGCAAGGATATAGTGAAGCTAAGTTCTGTCACTCCCTTGGAATTTGTTGTAATTGAATCTAAATTGGACTTAATAATCTGGTTAAAGGGGAGGGAAAGGGAGTGTCCATTTTGACTGGTAATCACATTGTAGTTAACTACTAATCTGGTTTTAGAGTATAAGAAATATACATTTGTGTTGATTTCTCATTTTTATTCTTTGTCTATATAATTTCCATGCTATTTTTTATTACAGCTCCTAAGATTATGTAGTTCTCCTTTTTGAATGATTTAAATTTGTTGGGCATAAGTAGATCTTAGACTTTTTCTCAAGATTGCTTTACCAATAAAAGGAAAACCTCCTGTTTTAGCTGACATTTTCTTCAAGGAGAAATCTTAAATTAAAGGAAGTCCCCCACATCAGTTTATTTTCCTATTGCGAATTGAGCCTTCACATTAGTTAGGTGTTCTTTCCCAGAATTGGTTACAAATTTACAAGAGGAAGGAACTATATAACTATGAATTGAAAACTGCAGGCTTGAAGGATTCTCTCTTAATTTAGATATGAGCTAGCCCACTAAGATAAATGAAAGCACATATCCAAGCTGTGCACAATCTTATTGAAACTGTTTCTAATTATTGCACTGCTCTTAAAATTATATTTCTTTGTGGTCTTTATCTTATAGGTACACTCTGGAAATGATCAAACTAGTACCACACAATGAAAGTGCATGGAACTATTTGAAAGGGTAAGAGGTTGTTTTGGATTGTTTTATACAAAAAACACCTGCTAATATGATGTATCATGGAATATATCCCATTAATCAGATTCCAAAAGGATACTAAAGAATTTTTCATTTCTCTTGATCTACTGGAAATATATCAGTGTTAGATGGTGACACCCAAGAACAGTGCCTTCTAGCCTTCTCTTCACCTCCCAAGCACATACCAGCAGTTTTTGGAATAGTCCATGACTGAACAATAATACAGTTATAATTGTATTTATGAATCCTATAGTCTTTATGTCAAAGAATGGAATATATACATTTAGTTTCTGTTTAGCTCAGGAACATAGTAAAGACAAAGCAAACTATTTACAAGCAGATTGCACAGATGCATAGCCAACCTTTCTGTTTTCATTTCTAGAGTTCTCCTGTTATAAGTCTCATTCCTTAAATTGACAAGGTTTTACTTGCCTGGCCACTGATACAACCAGGCTCCTTTTTGAGCTTAAAGGTCTCCCTGGAAACTAGGCCCAAAGAACATAAAGTATGGAGCCCATTCACATTTGGAGAGATGTATCCAGGGTTGGGACCTATAATGTCTGGAGAGCTAAAAGAATAAGGAACCATCTCAAGAAGAAACAGAAACATCTCTTGTTGTCTTCCTTCACTTTTTAATTTTAAGAAGATGGTTTATTTTCTGATTTAATTGTGTTGCAGTTTGAGTTATAAATGATCATTTTTAAGTTTCATTATTCTTTATAACTAATTATACTCAGCTCATAATTATCCATAATAAAACTCACACATAATTTAAAAATTTCATTTAGTTTCAACTTCATTCATTCAAAATAAGTCTCCTCTTCTTGCTTATGTTACAGAGGTCATTTTCTCTTGATCTTTCTATTATTTTTGTTCTTCTCAAAATTGAGAATAATTTTTTTTAGGATTTTACAGGATCGTGGTCTTTCCAAATATCCCAATCTGTTAAATCAGTTACTTGATTTACAACCAAGTCACAGTTCCCCCTACCTAATTGCCTTTCTCGTGGATATATATGAAGACATGCTAGAAAACCAATGTGACAACAAGGAGGACATTCTTAATAAAGCATTAGAGGTAAGTCAGTAGAACTCTGTTCTTGGTGTCTCAGAATTTGGTCTGCCATTGCCGCTATATTCATGCCCTGTTCAGCGTGTTCACTCCAGAGTTCAGTGCAGGACTATTTCCACTGTTAGAGCAAAACCCACATCACTAGTGAACACAATATATGATTATAATGATGTATCTCATTTGAACATTATCTGACTTTAAATGTGTTGGCTTAAAAGCATTTGCCCTTGAGATTGATTTACATACTATCTTTAAAGCATTTTTTTTTCATTTTCAGTTGTGTGAAATTCTAGCTAAAGAAAAGGACACTATAAGAAAGGAATATTGGAGATACATTGGAAGATCCCTTCAAAGCAAACACAGCACAGAGAGTGACCCAGCAAGTGTACAGCAATAACACCACTGGAAGAACTCGATGGAATGCTTTATTTTTTTAAGAGACTCTAATGCAGGAGTTTAAAGCTAAAGCGATCATTCCCTTTGCCTGTGGTGTAAAATGTGCATCGCGCAGGTACTGCTTTTTAACAAGAACTAAGTGATGCTCCTTGGGTGCTGCTGCCATTCAGACTAGTAATTTGATTCTTTTAAAGCGAAGTAATTTGTGGGGAGGGAGAAGAAAGAGAAAGTCCTGTGAAGGAACTTTTGTAGACTTACCAACTTTTGCTCTAATCCCTTAGCATCGGCTCCTCCCTAAAGGGAATATGTGTCACGATTTGCAGCATTAATGAAGGCAGGTAACTTGTGTAATGGATATAAGGTCACTTCAATTTCGGTTCAGGAAGCAGGGAATGCAATGTTACATTAGAGCTGCTATGCCACACTCACAGTATCTTGCTAGCACTGTAACCAACTAATGCCAAAAGAATGGTTTTGTAATAAAATTATAGATGTATCCTAAAACTTGACATAGTAGTTTTGTTTTTTTAAATAGCATTTAACTATGTACAAGGGACGTTGTCTCGGCTTAGAAAAGCCACTGAGAAAGAAAATGTTACCGTAAAACTACAGAAACCAGAAGCATGTTCATGTGAAAGGAAATGTTACTAGAATGTTAATTGGTCAGTTCTTGACTTCAGCAAAGTCTACTCAAGATAGTAGACCTACAGGGTTTTATTACGGTGTATTAGATAGCTCACAGAATAATTGATCTTAGAAATATATCCCCAAACCACACTACAGAACCAGGCCATCAAATTGCTGTTGCCTCTTCTGGCATCAGGAAACTGCTGAATGAGGCTGTTCCTCCAGGACTGCCCAACTGTGCCACATGCCATGTGAGCACATCTTCCCTTCCCACATAATGCGGCTCCAAATTAAAGCCTCGCTCACTTCAGTACGTTGGGTTAGAAGGAGCCTAAATGTCATCTAAAACTCTTAACTGCAAAGTAATCTGGAAAATGTAGTTGATAGCTTTCCGGCCTCTACAATTCAGGAAGACATGCTAGAATGGAGTTGAAGTGTTGAACAAGTCAGTTCTCTATACCTCCACATAATTGTACTTTATCGATGAAGAATCTTTATTCAGTGTTCAAAGCACCAAACTATAAAGAAATTTATATAGAGTAGAGGAGGCTTCTCAAGAATTTAGGAAATAATATTTTATCATGTTGTGTGTTTTTGCTGTTTCTAGGCTCAGAATAACTGATTTTCTATTTAAAATTGTCATATGAAGTATCATTTCTATGTAGACAACCTCAAAGGTGTCATTAGGAGCAAAGACTGTTTAGAGAAATTCTTAGAAACTACCTCATCAGTGTCCCCAAATTTATTGGATTCAGAATTGCTGACTCAACAAAGCTCATCAAGACTGTTGAATAAAAAGCATAACTTACATTGAGAAATGTGGCTGAAGCAGACCCAACATTTGCAGCAGCCTAGTCAGTCGCGTGGCGTTTTCTGCCTGAAGTGGCAATTCGTTTATCAAAAGATTGCTTAGTGGGGATGGAATCAGGTGAGGAGGCTCCGGGATTGAAATGTATAATGATGGGAGGCCCTGCTAATCCTAGTGACGACCGTCTCCTAGTGGGCAGCTGGACGCATGGACCCGGCAGCACACTCCTTTCGCTGGACATGAAAGCACATCTGCTTCCCTTCCCACATAGTGCATGTTAATTAGCATGTGGTCCGTGGAGGGGTCTGCTAGTTCAAAACTACTTGCCCGATGACACTGTCACCGTGTTGCTATTTGCACTGTTGGTTCAAAATGGTGGGTAAAACTGCTGGTGCCTTACCACAAAGACAAGGCGGTGGTGTTTAGTAGCTGCTGTGTTCTTCACTGCCGCATATTCACTGAAGAAGGTCTTTGGTGAGTCAGTAATTATTTATTTTACTCACAATACTCTGTCTTTTCAATACTTTGTGTGATTGAACGGGTTTGTACATAAAGCGTATCTTTTTGGTTGTCTTGAAGAAAAGCATTTGTGCAATTGTGAAGGGGGCCAAACAGGTACTTTCCATGGAACACCACTTTTACTTGAAAGAACAGTTGATGAACTGGTTATTCATACTTGGATGGCTGGCATACATTTTCTCAAAAATAAATGAAGAGAGTTTGTCACTTCAGTTTGTCATAGGAAACAACTGAATGTTTGTTGCCAGTGATAAAATTTGAGCCTTTAAGTGAAAATTTTAACCTACCACGGTAAGCCTGGAAGCTTCCTAACACCTACTACAGACCTTTCTAATGAAATCAACATGGTAGTAATTAAATAATTTTTAAAAATTTTGATACTGTTTAACTGTGTCAACAGTTGGGAGAGCTGAATAATGGAAAGAAAATATTTTCCAAATGACCAGTCTGTGAAGGTATCATGCAGAGATAAACACTCCATTCAGATTATAAGACCCATCAGTATAGAAAGTGCATGGATAAGTTTGCAGATTCTATATTGCAACTAGCCTTTGAGAAACTACCACTTGTCAGATTTGGGTGGAGCATCAGAAGTATCACTACTTCGTTGGCACCTGGGTGGCTCAACTGGTTGGGCAGCTGCCTTGGGCTCAGGTCATGATCCCAGGGTCCTGGGATCAAGCCCTGCGTTGGGCTCCTTGCTCCGGGGAGCCTGCTTCTCCCTCTCCTTCTGCCTGCTGCTCCCCCTTTGTGCTCTGTCTCTCTCTCTCTCTCTGTCGAGTAAATAAATAAAATCTTAAAAAAAAAAAAAAAGTATCACTACTTATGAAAAGTCTGTTAAAATATTCCCTTTCCAACTATATATTTGTATGAGTCTGGATTTTCTTCATATACTTCAAGACACCATATTGCAACAGATTCTAGAAGTAGATATGGGGGCGCCTGGGTGGCACAGCGGTTAAGCGTCTGCCTTCGGCTCAGGGCGTGATCCCGGCGTTATGGGATCGAGCCCCACATCAGGCTCCTCCACTATGAGCCTGCTTCTTCCTCTCCCACTCCCCCTGCTTGTGTTCCCTCTCTCGCTGGCTGTCTCTGTCTCTGTAGAATAAAAAAAAAAAAAAAAAAAACTTCCTTTAGAAGTAGATATGAAGATCTAGATTATCTTCTATTAAGTTAGACTAAAGAGATTTGCAAAAATGCGAACTACGATTTTTCTGTTTAATTTGAAAAATGTAGGTTTTATAAAAGATGTTATTCGTAATGTAATAGGTTTATTTTATTAATAAATTAATAAAATTTTAGAATTTCAAATATGGTAAATGTCAATAGATATTACCCACATTAATAAAAGCTGGATTTAGAAAAGAGTGAGACACCACTACGTCTGTCCTCAGGGACTTCAATTTTGAGAGAGGCCAACAGCATGCTATGCGCTTTGGTACCTTGAAAATGTTTATTGGCTATTGAAGAAATATGATTTGGGAACAAAGAAGCAGAAGGGATTATCTTCCTGATGGAGTCAGGAAAGTTTCACAAAGGAGAACAAATTTAATAAGGCCTTAAACTCAATTTTATGATTAGTTATATCCTAAATATTAACTTATAAATTGACAAGAGAGTCCAGAACATTTCCCTCTGGAAGTTATGTTGTAAAAATCGGTGTTTTCCAGCCTGGGTTGTAACCCATTAACAGGCAATTACATCAAGTCAGTGTGTCTGAGCCAGCTTTTTATTTTTTCTAAAAAAAGATATATAATAGAAAATGTTTAATTTCACTGAATTCTCTCATGTTATTTCTTCCTACTTGATTTGGTTTATTCTAATATTTTTCTCAACACTATCAGGATATTATTAACAAGCAATATTGTGTAAGCTTAAGGTTTACAACAACAAGATTTGGTATATGTGTATACTGTGAGGTGACTGCCACATTTAAGGTTAGTTAACACATCCATCACCTCACATAGTTCACTTTTTTGGGTGGGAACATTTAAGATCTCTCTTAGCAAATTTCTCTAGTTTTTTTTAAGGAAGAAGTTTAGGTGATTGATACAAAATCCCCTTTTCACAGTCTAAGCCTTCATGTTAGTATTTTTTAATTGTAGAAGGAACATATGCATGTTTAAAAAAAGACAAACACTAAAGAAAGATATACAAGTCTCTCCCCGCATTCATTCACAGCCCTCTCCCTTACTTCTCAGAGGTAAACCTTTCGCAGTATTTTTTAATCTTGCAGAATATCGTACATGTCAGCAAGGGACATACATACTTTTTCTTTTCTTACACAAATGTATGACATGCAGTGTTTTTGTTTACCTTTTCCAGTTAGCATGTCAACTCTGTCTTTTCACCCATACCAATAGCTATATATTTTCCTCAAGCAACTGCTTTAACTGTTCTCAGAAATTTTGATATTTTGTATTTTCATTCAGCTCAAAGATTTTGTGATTTCCCTTCTTGAGATGGCATCTTTGATCCATGGATTTTTCAGAAGTGTATTGTTTAATTGCCAAGTGTTGGGAGATTTTCCTGTTATACCTCTGTTATTGATTGGTTGGTTTTATTTTGTTTCTAGTGGTTACTCTAGAAACCTTATCACTATATAGGTTTCCTTACCTTCTCCCATTTATGCTGTAGTTGTCTTATATGTTACACCCTCTTTTTTTTTTTTTAAGATTTTTTTTATTTATTTGACAGAGAGACAGCCAGTGAGAGAGGCAATACAAGCAAGGGGAGTGGGAGAGGAAGAAGCAGGCTCCTAGCAGAAGAGCCTGATGTGGGGCTCGATCCCAGGACTCTGGGATCATGCCCTGAGCCGAAGTCAGAGGCCCAACGACTGAGCCACCCAAGTGCCCCTATGTTACACCCTCTCATGTTAAAAACTCCGTCACACAATTTTATCCTTTTTGCATTCAACCACCAAACATTTTAGGAGCTCAAAAAAAAAAAAAATTGGTGGCTCAGTTAGTTAAGCATCTGACTCTTGATTTCGGCTCAGATCATGATCTGGGTGGTGAGATCAAGCCCTGCATCAAGCCCCACATAGGGCTCTGCACTCAGTGGGGAGTCTGCTTGATGATTCTCTCCTCTGCCCCTCCCCCACTACGTGTGCACATATGTGCGTGCTCCTTCTCTGTCTCTCTCTTATCGCAAGCAGGGGGAGGGGCAGAGGGAGAGAGAATCTCCAGCAGACTCCCCCCACCCCCACCCCCAGCTGGGAGCCCCACATGGGGCTCAATCCCACCACCCCAAGACCATGAGCCAAAACCAAGAGTCAGCAGAAAAACAGACAAAAAGCAACAAAGTTTATCTCTGCCTTCTTGGAGTTGCAGCTCCACTGAATCGAAAGGAAGATTACTCTGCTCCAGAGTTTTGGCTCCTACAGTTTTCTGCTGCCTGCCATTTTTGATTCTGCCATTGCTCTTGACACAGGATTGACTGGAGGCTGGGGTGCAAGGGAATGAAGTAAACAGGGAAAGAAAAAAAACAAACAATTTTCTCCACTGTCTCTGAGTTTTTGGAGTTTCTTTTTCTGCTTTATGAGCCAGACTGACGGGTTTCTCCAGGGTCTCTCTCTGCGCATCAGTGCTCACTTCCAGGTTTGGGGCTGTGTTGAGCCAGGTTCGAGGAGAGCAGAGGAAAGACAATAGCATCATGACCCATCAATGGTGCTTCCAATTCCGGCATTCTTTGATCTAGCTGAAGATATCTGCTTTTCAGAGACCCCAAATAGCTGTGCCATGATGTTCAGGTTTTATGGTGGTGTTAGGTGAGAGAGGAGAGTTTTCATGTGTTTCTCCATCTTACCAGGAATCAGCCCTTTCTGTCCTTTGAATCTCTCCTTACTGGCTTTCATAGCTTCTTTGTTCTTTAGACTTTCTCTAATCCTGAAATCTAAGTTTCCATGAGCTCAGATTTGGCTCTCTTCTTTTCTCTGTATGTTCTCTGTCTCGGAGAGATCATCCGTTTCTAGACCATCGCAGGACCCTCTAAGGCAGGTAATTCCTATAAATGGGGGGAATCTTTATTACTGCCCCCCTCCCCAGAGATGTAAGGTCCTACTGGATATTAGCTTGGACTACCATTCCTTTTCAAATTCAAAATGCCTTATCCTTATGCCTACCTGTTCTGTTAATGATGCTTTCTTTCCCTGAAACCTACCTAAAGCCCTTGTGCGGTCAGTTCTGCTTAGAACAGGATACACACATTCCTACATCGCTCTGCTCTGCAAAACCATGAATAAAAACCAGGGGCCTCGGGGCGCTTCAGCGGCTTCAGCATCACCCGGAGGCCTGGTTAAAGCACAAGTTGCTGGACCCCACCTGCCTCCAGGTCTGGGATGGAGCCGAGAATTTGCCCTTCTAACAATTTCCCTGGGGATGTGAAGCATTGGCATCCGGTCTGAGGACTACCGTTTGGAGACCACGGCTTTGCAGTGACCGGGAGCTTTTTGAAAGGTCTAGATCTTCTAGCTCCTCTCCACCGTGGCCAGCACCAGACTGGCGTCCGGACTACAACAATAATAGGTCAACACCTCGTTGTCCGCACGGGCTCACAGAGAAGCCAGAATAGGAGAGCGGTGGGCGCGCCAGAGCCGGAGTCCCGCCCGCGTCGCCTCCAGGTGCGCGGCGGGAGGCGGACGCCAGGGGGCGGCCTCGCGCTCGTCCTGCCGGGGCTGGTTTCCGGCCGCGCCGGCGCAGGAGGCCGCGCGCCCGACCTTTGGGCCGCAGGTAGGCGCGGCGGGCGGCAGGTGGGAGCGGCGCGCGGGCTGGGGAGCGCGGGGAAGCGGCCGGTCGTGGCGCAGCGTCCGGGCCAGACCCGAGAGAGCCAAGGGCTGCGGGACCGGAGGGCGGCGGGGCTTCCTGCGAGGCCTGTCCCTGTTGGGCGGCCCCTCCGCGTCGCGCCCCGCGGCCCAGCTGCACCTTGGCCTGGCGGGCGACCCGGCCCGGCTCGGGCTTCGGCTCCCTCCTGCCGGCGTCGGTCGTGCTCGGGACCCTTCGTGCCGCCACTGCCAGCCGCCTCCAGGCGCGGGCCTCGGTGGTGCGGGTAGCCCTGTGCCGCTCTGTTTCTAAAGGCTGGCTTAGCCACGTGGTCAGTAGTCTTGTCTTCTCCAGCCTTTTTACCTTGACTGTAGCCCCTTACGGCTAAGTAAGCATCCGAAATATTTAAAATAATTATTTTAATGTACCTTGTGTTCTGTGGGCAAGATGGGATTCTGTTCTCAATTATATTGGGTGGCCAATTCGTTTCTTCTCTGGTTGAATTGAGTATTCTGTAAATCGGTAAAAACTAATTTTGTGCTATTTCTTTTCTTTCTTTTAAATGAGCTGTGAGTGTAGAGCAGCGGTTTCCAGTTTTTTCCATTACGAACTTTTAACTATCAATGTGAGAAGTCCTTTGTGTCTAAAGAGTGCCTGAATTTCTCCTACCCAACTGGCCCCACAATCTTTATTCCTTGCAAACCAGCAACTGTCAGTGTCATTTTGCTTATTTCTGGACAACAAAAATAGGCCATTCAGCCTATCCAGAGCTCTGGGCAGCCTACTCCAAAAATGTGCTTGTGAAAGAAAAAGGCCCGTCAGCGTTAGGGTAGGGTTAAAGATTTCTTTAAGAAATGGGCAGTCTGAGGTCCACCCCCCACCCTATGCAGTGACCATCCTATGTTCAATTCGGTCCAACACCTGAGGGTTGCAGGATTTAGAGGAAGAAGGTGAGTTTAAGGCCAGAAAACTTGGCTCCTCCATGTACAGTTTAGTGACCTTGGCTAAGTCACTTCACCTCAGTTCTCTCCTCTGGTAAATGGGAATAATAACAATTATATATGGTTCACAGAATTGGTGTGAGGTTGACACTGTGTAAAAGTTAGTTGAATTTTTGGGTGAGTGGCTTTTTTCTGAGGGTTCAGAAGTGGATGTGAGGTCTTAGGGATAATTGAAAGTTTATTGAGGCATGTAACGTCAGGGTCCACAAGAAATGCATTAAATGGGTAACTGGGTGGGGTGTGTGGGTGGCTCAGTAGGTTAAGCATCTGCCTTCTGCTCAGGTCCTGATCCTGGGGTCCTGGGATCCACCCCACCCCCACCCCGCATTGGGCTCCCTGCTCAGTGGGAAGCCTGCTTCTCCCTCTCCCGCTCCCCTTGCTTGTACTGTCTCTCTTTCTGTGTCAAATAAATAAAATCTTAAAAAAGTGGGTAACTGGGTAGTGATCTAATGTAGATTAGAAAATATGAATTTCTAAAGTTCTACAGAATTTCCTACCTGATGTTGGCAGCCTTTGTTTGGAAATGAAGAAAGTGGTATCCCTCCAAAAGAAAAACAAATTATGTAAGCTTCAGGTCCTATACAGCTGACTTTGCTACCTATGGTAAGATGGGATCATGGCAGGTCCCAGCAAGGGGGTTTGAAAAGTAAAACTCTGGTGAACTTAGACTGAAGGGGTTGCTGGATGAGAGCATCAGAGGACAGGAGCAGGAAGAGAGAAAGAGCAGATTCAGCGGGAGTACGAAAGCAGCAGAGAGGATCCCTGAGTGGTCAGGCAGTCAGTGCGTTTTTCCTGAGTCCCTGCTGTACGCCAGCTGCTGAGGATACAGGGGTGCACAAAGTAGGCAGACAATCCCCTAGGAGCTCACAGTGGAGGAAGAAGGGACCCACCATACTGGAGCCTGGGCATCTCAGAGGGATGACTGCAAGAACGGAGGGAGGCTCCAGGCCTAGCGTGTGGGGTGCAAGGAGGTGTCTGGAGAGCTGGACAGGGCTGGAGCTCAGGGGGCCTTATAGGAGTCTGGACTTGTCCTGAGGACAGAAGAGGATAGTTAGTTGGTTTTAAGCAAGGAGTAATCAGATTTGTGCTTTAGAAAGATCACCCTCTATATGCCAGCGAGACATTTCCCACACGTGCAGAAGGAGGTATGTACGAAATTTGCTTTGCTGGCTGTGGTATAGCTAAACAAGTGAAAATGGCACACTAGAGTTGGCTGTATCTGTGTAGATAAACCTCGTAAACCGCATGGATGTATTCAGTACAGTACTGCTTGCCTACAGCTCGCAAACATGCATGTAGGATGTGCTGTTATTTGTAGGCGCGTACTGGTGGTGAAAATAAGGAGTATGTGTGGAAACGATATTCACCATGGCATGCATCCAAATCCCCAGGAGGACTTGTTAAAACAGATTTCTGGGCCTCACCTGAGAGTTTCTGATTCAGGAGATCTGGAGTGAGGACTCAGGAACTCACATTTCTCACAAGTTCTAGGTGATACTGCTGCTGCAGGTCCCGGGGCCGCAGTTTGAGAACTGATGTCCATCAGCTTGTGGGTGGTGGGTGCTGGTTACTTCTTGGGAGGGAGCAGAATAGGACTGGGAGGGGTCCAAAGGGGCTCCAACTATATATGTAATATTTTATTTCTTTAAAAAAAGATCTTCCAAAAAATATGACGCACTGTTACTTGACAGAGCTGGAGGGGTGTTCATGATCTGATTTTTTAGTTTTTGTCCGTGCTTGAAACATTTCAGGAAAGAAAAGAAAAATCTATTTGCTGTGTGGAGAATGGACTGGAGAAGAGTAAGAAGTGGGGGTCCATGCAGGAAGCTGTTGCGGAAGCCCAGGTGAGAGATGCTGGAGGCCTAGACCAGGGGGTGGTAGCGAGAAGGGGAGAAGTGAGCAGATCTGAGAGAGGTTTGGGTGAGATAATAGAATTGACTGTACGTGATGATTGGTTTAGAGGTTGGGGGAGGGCAGAACCAAGTCACCTGTTTTGTGACTTGAGCAAGTGGGTGGGTTGTATGCCTGTCACAGTGAGGGAACCCTGGAGAAGGGGCATGCTGGTGACAGGAAAGAGCTCAGTTATGGACATCCCAGGCCTTGACGAACCAGCGGAGTGAAGTGTAGGAGAAAGATCCAGGCCACAGTAGAGACTTAGAAACCAATGCCGTCGCCATGTGCGTGAGTGAGATTACACGGAGGGAATGCACAGGATGGAAGGATGGTCTGCGACAGCATCACCCAGTGCAGGGCTCGGCCAGCTTCTACCCGCCACTTGTGTTTGCATGACCTGCGAGCTAAGAGTGCATTTTACCTTTTTAAACGCTGGGGGGGGGGTATCAAAAGAGGAATAATCATTTGTGACACATGAAAACTATATGAAATTCAAATTTCATTGTCTGTAAGTAAAGTTTTATTCAAACACAGCCACCCTCTTTGTTTCTGTAATGTGGGGGGCTGCTTTCACACCCTGGTGACAGAGTTGAATGACAGTGACAGAGAACTTATGGCCTGTCATCGTTTTACACTGCTGCTTGGTGCCCCCCAAGTCACGTGATGCGGTTGTCACTGGATTTCAACTTTTGGCCCCTACACCTACATATTTGCTATCCAGCCCTTTTACAGAAAAAAGTGCTGTTTCTTGACCTAAGGTCTAAGTTGAGCCACACTTGGTCATTTTGACTGTTGTAAAAGAGAGATGGCAGTTGTTTTATCTTCAGGAGCACCTTCTAAGAACCAGGTACCAATGGAGGAAGCCCATGAGACTGTGAGGGCCGAATGGGAAACGTCATCCTAGTTTTAGTCGAAGTCCCTGAAGACAGGAGGGAATGGGCCAGAGAGAAAGGTGCGGGGCTGGAGTTTTTGTGGGAAAGGTGAGCATGAGCCCTCACACCCCGATGGGCGTAGCTGGAAAGACGGGGGGCAGGTGAGCAGATGGCACTGGGTCAAGAAAAGGGGGAGACTTGAGTGAGGCTGGAGCAACTCAGTGGAGCCAGGGTTTGCTGAACGCCTCGTAATCACAGCAGGGATTTGCACAGCAGCATTTTTTTTTAAATTAATTAAAAAAGAACTCCACTGGGTTGTATAAGAGTCCATTACTGCTAAAATTTTGCTTAGAGGAAGCAGTGTTGCTGTGCTGACCCTTCCATGCAGCCTCACTGGGGCTGGGTCGCCGGACGGGTAGAGTTGTCGCGTACTGAGGGTCTGAATGCTGAAAACAGCAGATTGGTGGGGAAAGAGCAGACGTTGTGTTTGGGAAGCATTTTGTTTTCTGTTTAAGTTGAGATAGAATTCACATACCATTAAGTTTGCTTTTTGAAGTGTACGGTTCAGTGATTTTTAGTATATTCACAAGGTTGTGCAGTCATCACCACTAATTCCAGAACGTTTTCATCCAAAAAGAAATCCCGTGCCCATAAGCAGCCACCCCCCCTTTCCCCTTTCACTCATCCCCTAGCAGTCACTAACCTACTTTTGTCTCTGGATGTGCCTCTTCTGAACATTTCATATAAACAGAATCCTATGGTATGTGACCTTTTATGTCTGTCTTATTTCACTTAGCATCAAGTTTTCGAGTTTCATCCATGTTACATCATGTGTTAGTGCTTTATTTCTTTTTATGGGTGATTAATAGTCCATGTATGGATAGATCAGATTTTATTTGTCCATGTATCAGTTGATGGACTTCAGGGTATTTCCACTATTTGGCTCTTATGAATAATGCTGCTGTGGACATTCATGTACTAGTGACTAGGGTTCATATGAATGTACGTTTTCAGTTCCCTTGGGCATATACCGAGCAATGGATTTGCGTGGGTAACTCTGTGTTTGACCTTTCGAGGAACTTCCAGACTGTTTTCCACAGTGGCCGCATCATTTACACTGCCACCAGCAACATATAAGGGTTCCTATTTTCCCTCATCTTTGTCAACACTTGTTCTTGCCTCTTTGATGACAGCCGTCCTAGTGGGTATGAGGCGGGATCTCATTGTGGTTTTGATTTGCATTTTCCTGATGACTAATGAAGTGCAGCATCCTTTCATGTGCCTATTGGCTATCTGCATATCTTCTCTGGATAAATGTCTGTTCTAGTTCTTTGCGCATTTCCACATTGAGTTATTTGTCTTTTTACCATTGAGAAGAAATGCTGTTTTTGAATTTTCCTTCGGACATCCAAGTAGAGATGTCAAGTTAGCAAGCGTGGCGTTCTGGGGAGGCTGGGCCTGGGGCTGTACACCAGGAGCTGTCAGCAGGTGGGGACAGAGAGCACGAGTCTCCACGAGATCACCCAGAGCATGAGTACAGAGGTCTCTCCAAGCCTTGGACGCTCCAGCAGTTTAGAGTCAAAGGCAAGAGGAGCCACCAGAGTTCACCTTCCTGAGAACCTGGTAACAAAGGCGTTTCAAGGAGGACGGGGTGATCAGCCATGCCGGACGCCACCGAGTGTTCAAGCCCGCCACTGAGCTGACTGCTGTGTTCAGCAACAGCGAGGTCACCGCGATGTGGTCAGTGTGGGCGAAGTAGCCGTGGGTTCTGGAGAAAGAGAGGGAGTGATGGAGATAGTAAGCACAGATAGTCTTTAAAGGAGTTGACCAAAAACAGAAGAGAGAAATAGGGCAGTAACTGGAGGGGACAGGGGGGTGACAAGGGTGTTTTCATGGTGGGAGAAGTTAGGGTGCACTGGTAGTGATCGGGTTGCAGGGTGGAGGCAGCGTCCAGAGCAGGTGGGGAGGCAGGGAAGGGTGTTGTTTGCTCAGGCACAGGGCTGGGAGCTCGGGCCAGTCTGTTGTCTTGTCATTGCAGCAGAAAAGGGAGGGGGGCAGGAACCTGCATTGAGGTTGGGGGCTTGAGGCTCTCTAATTGCTTCTGATTTTTCAGGAAAATAGGAAACAAGGTCATCAGCTGAGAGTAAGGTTTGGGAAGGAGCAAACACAAGTTTGAAGAGAAGGGGGCCTAGGCCAACGGCACGAACCTATCAGGTTTATTGACCCATTGCAATGAGTGAGACCACGCAGCAGTGGAACATGGCCTCTCAATCAGAGGAAAAGAGTTATTACAGAATTTGGGGGATGGGTGGAGTTTAGGCAAAATTTAAAGGAAGCGATGTTTTGATCGCTTCACCTCAAAGTGGAAAGAGGTCAAGATCTGATCTGGACTGCAAAGTGGACCCTGGGGCCTGGGGCCTGGGAGACCACACGGTGCACATGGGGGTTGCGCGTCATCTCGCTGCTCCTCTGCGCCTCTGCACCCAGCTGGACGTAGAGGTGACGTCTCTGTGTCAGAGACACAGCTCCCCCAGCGAGAGCGGCATGCTTCCCTATTCCTGCGAGGACTTTAAGCGCAAAGTTTCTGATAGCCTGGGACTTCAGAGAGCAGAGTTTCTCAGCGAGTTAGAAAGCACTCATCATTCAGAGACGGGCGTTGCAGAGACTTTAGAGCTGCAGTGTGAACTGAGGAGAAATGCTGTTTTCTGTGACTTTGCAGCTGGCTTGATGGGTGTCTGTTGTCCAGCTCTATGAATGGCAGGTGGGTTTACTGTCTCCAGGAGAAGGTATGAAAGAGCTGTCTTCTGATTTTCTTCATGGCTGTCGCCTCTCAGGCCTCTGGTGGCAACATGACGTCTCAGAGAGGCCTTCTGGGCCAGCTTCCTCTAGGGCATTTCTCCTCTGTTCGGCTCTATCCTTGAAAGCTCATCACAATATACAAGGGGAAGCTTTTTTGTTTACTTATTTATTGTTTCTCTCCTCCACTGGTTTCTCCCTAAGGTCCAAGAGGACAGGAACCATATCTGTTTACTTACTCACAGACCCCAGTGCCTAGAGCAGGGTTAAGCGTATGGAAACGGCTTCATGCGTGTTGAGTGCATGAATGGCCGGCACTAGGCAATGGAGGTGGGGGGAGTGGTGGGGGGATGCAGGGCCCTGAGCTCAGACCGGCTGGCAGGGCTTCATGAGGGCAGCCAGGCTTTTGGAGGGCTTCCTGCAGCTGCTGCTCCGTCCTGGGGCTCAAGGGCCCGGGGGGCGTCCAGACCCGAGGAGGACCCCTGGAGAAGACCATTCGAGCTATTGCCATTTGTCTATGGGCAGAGTTGCAGTTTTCATTCAGCAGACCTCCTTTTTGGTACTTTGTGGCAGAGTATTTTCAAATCCACGCCTGGGGCCAACCAGGACCCTGAGTGACCCAGGTGTCTGGGTGAAGACCTGAGCTGGGAGAACAAAGACACTCCTGGAAGGTAACACTTCACATCATGGTCGTTTCAGAAGCACAGGGTCATTTCTGTCACTCGTGTCCCCAACACATCCCGGTACTGACACTGAGTGAACACACTGGTATGACCATCTCCCTTGTCAAAGTATAGACACACTTCTACTCGGGTTCACAAATAGCTCCTGCCTCAAGCACCCCGAGTGCCAAGCACCTGACATCTGGGGTCCTTCCAGGCCTCTCCCCTCCCAGCCCCTCCGCCACCCCACAACTAGGCAGTGATTTCCGCCTCCACCATGAGCCTCGCGCCAGCTCCAGTGCTGGAGGGGAACTGGTGGGTGTCCAGCCTTCTCGGTGGTTACTTGGTACAAGGATCACCGGTTCATCGTCTCTGTTCTCACCACCGTTACTCCGGCTCGTGTGCTTCTCAGCTCTTACCTCACACTGCTGCCGGAGCCCTTCACCCAGTCTCCCTGCTGCCGTCTCTTCCACCCCAATACATCTTTCATGCCTGCCGAAGAGTAGCCTTGCTTCTTGAAAATGTTAGGGAGCTTTCTAGTACCTTCCAGGGAATATCCGAACTCCTTAGCTGGGTTCAGGAGGCCATCTGCTTTCTCGCCCCCACCCCCTCCCTATCTAATCTCTGCTGCTCTCCTTTGTCCATCTTCTGTCCTGGCTGCACTGGACTAACAGATGCAGCTTGCTTTCATTTTGCTGAACTGCTTTGGGAGGGACACAAAGTCATACACACACAAACACCTTCCTTCTAAGCGAATCCAGAGTGGATGAACCCAGACTAGCTCATAATGAAGACACTGATTATGGGAACAGCTGACATTGAGCATTTAGAATGAACCTAGTATGCAATACCTTCTTTAATTCTCGCAAGGACCCTAAGGCATGTGGGATCCTTGGGCATAAGAGGCCTGAGGCTGTGCCTTCTTTGAACCCCTTGTCACCCAAACACCTTCATGGGCGGAAAAGCTGGCTACGATTACTTCGTGTTTGGTTTTACATCGCAGGAACCCACGACGATAGCAGCATGGACAGGAAGGCCCAGGACGGCGGCAGAGGCCCCCCCCGCAGAGCGGTGCCCCCAGCCGTGGGGCTGCTGCTCTCCATGGCGCTCATGAACGTGCTCCTGTACCTCTGCCTTGACTGGTTTTTCATCGCCCCTCCTCCCTCTGCTCCGGGCTCCACCCACTGTCCCCACGGACACTTCAGAATGGGGCAGATGGAAAACTGTTCACCGTGGCTGTCCTGCGAGGAGCTGAGGACCGAAGTGAGGCAGCTGAAGCGTGTCGGGGAAGGAGCCGTGAAGAGAGTGAGTGCTGCGTTACGTCCGAGGGGTAATGGGGTGGTCTTTCAGGATGACAACTTGGCATTATGTGTTAAGGGTCCTCAAAATATCCTTGAGCCCAGTGATCTCACGTCTGCGCCTTTATGCTAATCCAATGGGAGGAAAGAAGCTAAGTGCATCAAGGAGTACTTTGCTTTGTTACCAATAGCAACAGAAAGCCAGTAATAATAACTATAAGGAATGGTTAATTATGGTCCAGCTGCTTGATAGAATATTCTGCAGCCATTAAGTGTGTTTAGGAGCCCCATGGAGCGACATGAAAAAAATGAGGGTAAGTGAAAAAAGCAAAATGCCAAATTGTACAATATTGTACAAAATTAGTGTGTTTATGTAGAAAAATGTAGAAATTGTGCTATGGTGAAAAGATTATGGGCAGTTTTTTTCATTCTTATTTTTCAAGCCCTATCATGGTATTATATTGACTTTTTAAAAGTTTTTTTACTTTAAAAAGAGAAACCAAATGGGTGAATTCGGATAGAAGCTTCAAGAGCACTTTGTCCATTCCCGGTGCTGTGGCAGATGAGGCCCACTGACGCGGCAGTGTCTCCAGAGGCCGGCTAAGGATTGTTGCACAGAGTTCCTTTGTGAGGATGTACTGAGTGACTGGCAAGAGGGAGGGGACAGAAAATGCATCCACGGGCCTGCAGCTTGATGAACGGCTGGCTTTTGTTTTGGGAGACTAGGGCACCATGAATGTGGGAAGGAGACATCTTTTTTTTTTAAAGCTTTTGTTTATTTACCAGAGAGAGAGAGAGAGAGAGAGTGATAGCGAGAGAGTGTGCAAGTGGGGAGGAGAGGGAGAAGCAGGCTCCCCACTGAGCAGGGAGCCCAGCACAGGGCTCGATCCCAGGACCCTGGGATCACGACCTGAGCTGAAGGCAGATGCTTCACCGACTGAGCCACCCGGGCACCCCAGAAAGGAGGCATCTTAGAGGAAGAAGTCAGGGAGAAGGGAAAGGAATTTATGCAAAGTAAAACCATAGAAAAAGTAACTGTTTTTTTTTAAAGATTTAATCATTCATTGTAGGTGCTACAGCTGTGGTAATGAATTAAACAAAGATGGTTGAAGCTGTCTAGTTGGGGGATGAGACAATGAGTAAGAAATAGATATGCAATAAAATGTGTTAATGACATGTGCTGGGAAGACAGCAGGGCAAGGAAAGAGCCACGGCTCTCTGCTCTAGGTGGTCAGAATGATATGAGAGTGAGCTGTGTGGATATTTGGGGAAAATATGTTCCAGTCAGAAAGATGGGTACAGCAGAGCCCCCAAGATGGAACATGCCTGGTTGTTCAGGGACCAGGGATGAGCCAGTGTAACCAGAGGGCAGGTTGAGAAGGGAGGTGTAGCACATAAGGTCAGAGAAAGGCCAAGTGGTGGCCATGGCACGTGGGGCTTGGTGGGACCAGGAGAGCCATTGGAGCAATTTGAGTGTAGAGAGAAGGTGTTGTATGTGTGGAGAGGAGACCGAGGTGTGGTGAGGGTGGAAGGTTGGCTAGGCCTTGCAGGGGGGAGATGGTCACAGCTTGACAAGGGTGTTAGCAGTGAACCTAGTGAGAAATCAATGGGTTCTGCTCATGTTTTAAAGGCAGAGCCAGTAGGATTTCCTGATCGATCTGCTGTGGGGTATAAGAGAGGGAAAGGGTGACCACAAGGGTCTTGGTCCAGGCAACAAGAACAGGGTTGTCATTACCTGAGCTGGGAAGACTGGAAGAAGAGATTTTGTGTGCACGAGGTGAATGTGTTAAGGCTGTGAATGAACATGAACATGGAGACACAGATGGTTGGATGTACAAGTCTAGCGTTTGGGTCCGTGGCAGTAGGTGGGAATATACATTTGGGATGATGTTGAAAGCATTAGGATGTGAAGAGACCACCAGGGAGGGATGTGGGTAGAGAAGAGGGCTTACACCCATTTGATTTCTGTCTCCTTCAAAGAGATGACCTTGAGGGCCTGGTCGCCCACTTGTTTCTGTGTTACTGCTCAGATCATTTCTGGATTTCTTTTTCAGAATTGCTCTTTACCTTGAAGGATATATTTTTGGGTAGGTAGCTTTTTTTTTTTTTTTAATGGTTTATTTATTTATTTTAGAGAGAGTGCAGGAGGAGGAGCCAGAGAGAGACGGAGAGAATGTCTTTTAAGCAGACTCCACACTGAGTGTGGAGCCCGATGCGGGGCTCAATCTCACGACCCTGAGATCATGACCTGAGTTTAAACCAAGAGTCGGATGCTTAACCAACTGCCCCACCCAGGCACCCCTTGGGTAGGTAGCTTTGATGGTGGCAAATCGTGTTGTTTGTGGACAGAAAGGAGTTTGGGGAAGCTCTACAAATCATGCCCATGCAAATATGGGGTTTAAAAATGTGGATATTAACTCTGAGTACTGTAGCTTTGTTTATTAAAGTAAAGTGTGACTGTGAGGCCATTACACTGATTTTCTTGTGTCTTTGGCTGAAATTTGCCCTCAGGGCAAAAGTATTTTATGCACCGGATGTTAGTGCCATCAGTGAGGAGTCTTGTCTGTCTCGCCCCCTGGAATCCCAGGGCTCGGGGCCCATGAGGGTCCCCGCACAGGGCAACCTCTCATTCCTCCTCACGGTCACTTACTGGAACAGCTCCCACACATAACGTGTTTTCCATCACTGGGACCAGCTCCTCCGCATGGGCACCCCTCTGCACTGACACCCTAAGCTGGAAGGCATGAGCTTCTCAGTAGGAATTTCTGTAACCAGAGCTCTTGGCATCCTGCTCCCTGACCACCTCCTCTCCTGGCGCCCTTGCTTGAGTAATTCCTCACTCTCATCGGGACGTCGGGTGTGTTGATCCCGCCAGGGTTTCACTTTCTGTTTTCGTTCCTGCACTGACGCAGCCCAGGGACTCTGGCTGTGACCCTCAAAGACAGTCTTGTGCAGACGCGCGCAGCAGCTCCTCTGCATGTCTCTGTCATGCCTGGCCGGGGAGCCCCAGACCCGGTTGACCCCAGCTGAGTGTCTGCATCCGAGTAGCTGCCCCGCAGGTAGAGAGAAGTCCCACAGCCCTGCAGTTTCACGCACGACCACAGACCTCAGCAGTGCTCTCAGCACCGCCCAGCAGTCTTACTCTGTTCCCTCCGCCACTTTTCCTTCCTCCTGACCTTAGCTAGTGGTCTTGTGCATAAGCTGTTATGGAAACAGCAGCTGCCCAAACGGAATTTCTTCATCCTCGGCCAGCAGACCTGTCAGCCCTCCAGCGCAGGTGTCGTGACTTCTCATGTCACCTCTCCCTGAAGCTGTCCACTCTGTCCGGCACCCGCAGTCTTCCCCACTCCGAGGGTCGTTCTGACTGGCATGCGAACACACACCCTTTCACGATAGAAGCCCCTCTTCCTCGGAAGCTCTGTGCACGTTCTGCTTCCTGTGTAATGGAACTGCCAGAGGTCTGGCCCAGAGCTTCTCTCTTCCCATTTCCTTCTTGTCTTCTGCCAGGACGGCTTCCAAACAACCCCCTCTGGAGAAACTGCCCTTATCCAGAGACCTGCAAACCTGGGTTGGCCTTTTTTCTGTGTTCCTCTCACTTGATCTTTTCTGCAGCCTTTGATCTGGTTGACTCCTCTGGCTCTCCGTGCTACCACCTCTTTATAGTGCTCCTGCTCCCTCACTGGCCATTTCTGATTACCCCCCCCTTGCTGCCTTCTGTCCCCTATCTTGCCCCTAAGTCAGCAGTTCTCAACCAGAAGTGATTTTGCTCCTCAGGGATCATGCAACCAACCCCTTCTTTCCCCAGACTGTATTTTTGGTTTGTGTTTGGGATTGCCTGGAACAGTGTGCAACCTTGCCCCTGAAAGGCAGATTGACCTGTTGCTTTTTCTTTTTTTCTTTAATTTTCTTTAATTATAAAAGTACATTCAATTAAAATATGCAGAAGGAGGGGAAGTACAAAGTAAAAATTTCCCTTCTATCTCTAGTACTGCCCATCTCTGATCTTATTCTCCGAGGATAACAGTGGGAGATTGATCCCATTTAGATTTGGAGGGGGGTAAATTTTATTTCATGTGTATCTTTTTATTAAGTTTTTGTTATTTATTTATTTATCTTTTAAAAATTGTTGAAATATTTTTTTATCAGTTACTTTTTAAAAAAATTATGTTCAGTTAGCCAGCATATAGTACAGCATAAGTTTTTTTTGTAGTGTTCAGTGATTCATTAGTTGCGTATAATACCTGGTGTTCATCCCAACATGTGCCCTCCTTAATACCCATCACCTGGTTACCCCATCCCCTCACTCCGTTCCCTTCTGTAACCCTTAGTTTGTTTCTCAGAGTCCAGAATCTCTCATGGTTTGTCTCCTTCTCTATTTCTTCCCATTCAGTTTTCCCTCCCTTCCCCTGTGGTTCTCTACTCTATACCTTATGTTCCACATAAGAGTGAAACCATATGATAATTGTCTTTCTCTGCTTAACTTATTTCACTTAGTATAATCCCCTTCAATTCCATCCATGTCATGCAAATGTTGGGTATTCATCCTTTCTGATGGCTGAGTAATATTCCATTGTATATATGAACCATGTCTTCTTTATCCATTCATCTGTTGAAGGGCATCTCAGCTCCATCCACAGTTTGGCTGTTGTGGACATTGCTGCTATGAACATTGGGGTACATGTGCCCCTTCTTTTCACTATGTCTATATCTTTGGAGTAAATACCTAATAGTGCAGTTGCTGAATCGTAGGGTAGCTCTATTTTTAACACCTTGAGGAACCTCCATATTGTTTTCCAGAGTGGCAATACCAACTTGCATTCCCAACAACAGTGTAAGAGGGTTCCCCTTTCTCCACGTCCTCACCAACATTTGTTGTTTCCTGTCTTGTTAATTTTGGCCATTCTAACTGGTGTAACATGGTATCTCATTGTGGTTTGATTTGTATTCCCCTGATGGCTAGTGATGTTGAACATTTTTTCATGTGTCTGTTAGCCATTTATATGTCTTCTTTGGAGAAGTGTCTGTTCATGTCTTTTGCCCATTTCTTGATTATTTATTTTTTGGGTCTTGAGTTTGAGAATTTCTTTATAGATCTTGGATATCAGCCCTTTATCTGTAATGTCATTTGCAAATATCTTCTCCCATTTCATGGGTTGCCACTTAGTTTTGTTGAATATTTCCTTTGCTGTGCAGAAGCTTTTTATCTTGACGAAGTCCCAATAGTTCATTTTTGCTTTTGTTTCCCTTGCCTTTAGAGATGTGTCTTGAAAGAAGTTGCTGTGGACAATGTCAAAGAGGTTACTCTTATGTTCTCCTCTAGGATTTTGATGAATTCCTATTTCTCATTGAGGTCTTTCATACATTTTGAGTTTATCTTTGTGTATGGTGTAAGAGAACTGTCTAGTTTCATTCTTTTGCATGTGGTTGTCCAGTTTTCCCAGCACCATTTGTTGAAGAGACTGTCTTTTATCCATTGGATGTTCCTTCCTGCTTTGTTGAAGGTTAGTTGACCATAGAGTTGAGGACCCATTTCTGGGGTCTCTGTTCTGTTCCATTGGTCTATGTGTCTGTTTTTGTGCCAAGACAATGCTATCTTGGTGATCATAGCTTTGTAATATAGCTTGAACATTCGCAAATCAATCAACATGATAGAGCACATTAATAAAAGAAAAGAATCATGATCCTCTCAATCGATGTAGAGAAAGCATTTGACAAAATACAACATCTGTTCCTGATTAAAACTCTTCAAAGTACGGGGATAGAAGGAACATACCTCAATATCATAAAAGCCATCTACGAAAAGCCCACAGCGAATATCATTCTCAATAGGGAAAAACAGAGAGCTTTTCCCTTAAGGTCAGAAACAGGACAAGGATGCCCACTCTCACCATTATTATTCAACATAGAACTAGAAGTCCTAGCCTCAGCAATCAGACAACAAAAAGAAATAAAATGCATTCAGATTGTCAAAGAAGAAGTCAAGCTCTCTCTCTTCGCAGATGACATGAAGTTTTATGTGGAAAACCCAAAAGACTCCACCCCCAAGTTATTAGAACTCATACAGCAATTCAGCAATGTGGCAGGATACAAAATCAGTGCGCAGAAATCAGTTGCTTTTCTATACACTAACAATGTAACTGAAGAAAGAGAAATTAAGGAATCGGTTCCATTTACAATAGCACCAAAAACCATAAGATACCTAGGAATAAACCTAACCAAAGATGTAAAGGATCTATACTCTAGAAACTACAGAACACTTATGAAAGAAATTGAGGAAGGCACAAAGAGATGGAAAAACATTCCATGCTCACGGATTGGAAGAGTAAACATTGTTAAAATGTCTGTGCTGCCCAGAGCAATTTACACTTTCAGCGCCATCCCTATTAAAATACTATTGACATTTTTCACAGAGTTGGAAGAAACAGTCCTACAATTTGTATGGAACCAGAAAGACCCCGGATTGCCAGGGGAATGTTGAAAAAGAAAACCAAAGCTGGGGGGACCACAATGCCTGGCTTCAAGCTGTTATTAAGTTTTTAATTTTAATTCCAGTATTATTAACATATAATCCCTTTTAGATCTTTTTTTTTTTAAAGAATTTTATTTATTTATTTGAGATAGAGATAGTGAAAGAGAGCATGAGCTGGGGGAGTGGGGAGAGGAGAAGCAGGCTCCCCACCGAGCAGGGAGCCTGATGCCGGGCTCAGTCCCAGGACCCTAGGATCATGACCTGAGTCAAAGGCAGACGCTTAACCATCTGAGCCACCCAGGTGCCCCCTTTTAGATCTTTAAATCCAAGATCACATTAAAAGAACCAGGTACAGGGGCACCTGGGCAGCTCAGTCGATTAAGCATCGACTCTTGATTTTGGCTCAGGTCATGATCTCAGGGTTGTGAGATGGAGCCTGCTTAAGATTCTCTCTCTCCCTCTCCCTCTGCACCACTTGCACACACACTCTCTCTCTCTCAAAAAACACCTCCAAAACAAAAAACCAGGTACATACTCTGTTAGCCATCTCAAAGACAGAAATACCCACATCTCAAGGGGCAGCCCATTTTCTGAGAGGATTTGGGGCAACAGTACTATTGAGGAAGAAGAAAGATTCCAGTAGAAACAATTCTTCCAGAAGGCAGACGGTCCAGCCATATTACTGTGGACAACCAAAGCATGATTCAGGTCACACTCTGTGTGGCCTCACGTGTCATTCCATGTCCCTGGCCCATGATGATGACACTAAGAGATCACAGATCAACATTAGAGTTTAGCTGCATGTTTTTCCCTTTAAAATTAAAGCGTAGTACATTAAAAAGCCATAAAATTTGGGTTGGATCGCCTCAGAAGAATGGATTTGATTGTTTCTCTTACATTACTCTGTAACCCTCTAGTTTTGTGTAACATTTAGAAGGATCTTATGTGAGCTATTTTTAATGCTTCAGGCTGTTTGGAAAACAGATGTTATGTGAATTGTATATTTATTTATTTTTAGAGAGAGAGTGCACGTGCGAGTGTGCCTGTGAGTGAGGTCAGGGGCAGGGCAGAGGGAGAGAGAGAATCTTAAGCATGCTGCACACTGACCCACACAGGGCTCAATCTCACAACCCTGAGATCATGACCTGAGCCAAAATCAGGAGTCCGACCCTCAACCGCCTGAGCCACCCAGGCGCCCCTGAATTGTATATTTAAAGTATGCAGTAACAGTGTCCACTTGTCAGTCCCTTCGGAAGGCCCACCTCCTCATCCCTCTTCACCTTGGGTCATTCCTGTATGCTCGCTCCCTGGATGCCTTCAGCCTCTTGCCTTTCTCTGCAGCTGAGATCTCTGCCCTGAGCTCTCTAGACTCTTCTGTATAGCTGCCTACCCCACATCTCCACTTGGATGTCAGAAGGTTTCTCATACTGACTGTGTCCCAGACCATCCCCTCAGCCTGCCTTTCCTTTATCCTTCCGCATTGTGGTTAATGACAACTTGCTGGTCAGGTCGCTCAGGCCTCCAATGTGGGAAGAAGCATCCTGACTTCTCTCTTTTTCTCACATCGTGTTGAATCCATCAGCAGGTTCTATTGTCTCTGCACTCAGAAGAGAGCCAGAATTTGACCACTCCTCAGACTTCTACCCATCTCCCCTCCTCCCATCCAGGCCACCATCATCTTGAACCTGGATCATTTGGTAGCCTCCCAAGTGGGCTCTCTGCTTCTGCACTTGCCCCCCCCCAATCTCTTCAGTCTGTTCACAGCACAAAGGCCAGAATAATGCTATTAAATTCTAAGTCAAACAGTATCTCTCCTCTGTTCAAAACCCTCCAGTGGCTCTCTGTCTTCCTTGAGTAAAAGCCAGAGTCCTTTCACCAGCTTAAAACTTGACAAGGTCTGCACCCTCTTCCAGCCTTATTCCTGCTCCATTCCCCTATATCATTCCACTCCAGCCACCCTGGCCTTACTGATGTGGCAACCTGTCGGCCTTCTGCCACCCCAGGGCCTTTGCCCTTGCTGTTCTTTCTGCCTGGGGTATAGTTCCCCCCAGGTAACGTGTGGCTCATTCCTCTGCCTCCTTCAGGTTCTTGCTCAAATGTCACCCCAGTGAGAGCTTCTCTAACCCTATCGGAAATTTAAGCCCTTCCCTGCTTAATTTTTCTTCAAAGCTCATTTATGTATACTTATACGTATCCTGTTTATTTTCTTTATGATCTGCCTCCCGCACTAGAATGTAAATTTCATAGGGGCAGGGATTTATTTCTGATTTTTTTAAAAGATTTTGTTTATTTATTTGAGAGAGAGAGAGAGAGAGAGAGAGCATGAGCAGGAGGGAGAGGGAGAAGGAGACTCCCCACTGATCAGGGAGCCTGATGCGGGACTCGATCCCAGGACTCTGGGATCATGACCCAAGCTGAAGGCAGATGTTTAACCTACTGAGCCACCCAGGTGCCCCTCTGTTCTTTTTGTTTGTTTGTTTTGTTTTGTTTTTTAAGATTTTATATTTAAGTCATCTTTACACCTAACATGGGACTTGAACCCACAACCCTGAGATCAAGAGCTGCACCCTCCACCAAATGAGCCAGCCAGGTGCCCCAACTGCCCCAATTTCAGTTTTTTTATTATCATAAATACTTGTTAAATTTATGAAGACAGATTTGACTACATAACAGCTAATTTTTTTTACCACAAAAACATAAACTAAACCATTTTCTAAAATGTATTCTTTACATTTGTAATAAAGGATCACATGGATAATACATAAAGAGCTCCTAGAAATTAATAAGCATAAAACAAACAACCCCATAGAAAGTTGGATAAAGGGCAACAAACATACTTTCCACAGAAGACCTACAGAAATGCCCACAAAGATGAAAAGTGCTCAGTCTCAGGGAAATACAAATGAGTTGGAACAGTAAAATGTTTTTCGTTCATCAGATTGGTACAAAGACTGATAACATCTAGTGTGATTAAGGCTGTAGGACCTCAGATTCGCTCATGCAGGAGTGGAGAGAGTGCATGCTGGCAGACTTTGGAGGGTGATGATAGCAGCCCATATTCTTCGGGCACCCATCTACTTAACCAGCTTGTAGAAATGCTGGCAGGCATGCAGAGTTGTGAATATAAGGTTATTTATTGTAGCATTGTTGTTAATAAGAAAAAAATTGGAAATAATTTAAATGTCCATCAGGTCTGTAAAAATAGATCACATAAAATCATATTAAAGATTATAGAGCTGCATGGGAGAAGGAACCTGATCTGTCTGACTGTATCCCTGACAAATTTCATGAATCTTTATTATATTTAGTCTTAAAGAAAGAAATGATCATCTGCAAAACCTCACTAGTGTAAATAGTGTACCCAAACTGTGAAATGTTATGCAGCTTTAAAAAGAATGACTTAGATCTATATATATATATACAGACAGGAATGGCTGAGGTATCAGTTAAATGAAAAAAGCAAGTTGCAGTATGATATGTATGTTATAATCTTATTTTGTGTCACCCCAATCTCAAATGCTATTTGTAAAGCGTATGTTAACACATATGAGAGCACACAGAAACAGCTGGAAGGTTACCCACTTAACAGCTTTCCTTTGGGTTGGGGAGTAAAAGCAGGGGAAGGAAGTCTACTCTGTATTTGAACTTTTACCAAGAAGAGTATTCTTGATTAATTTTATAATTTTTTAAAATGGTAAAATTGTTCTAAGTAAGAGTTTTAGAAAGTGTTACAAAGCAACTGAATTAGAGATTCCTGAGAAATGATTCTTAAGCAATCCCTGACTTGCAAATATTTAACTTTTGAAGGTTTCAGGTATTTGAGAGTGATCCCAAAGACTGATACTATTTAATAATAAATAGTATTTAATAATCTTTCATTTATCTGAGGCACAAAAATTTGACACAAACAGGAGTTTAGGAGGAAGTCATGAGGCCTGTGGTTGAACTTCTCCCACCATTTATTATTGAATAAATATATGTATCAGTAAATTGTAGCAGCTTCCCTAGAGTGATCACTGTTTTTATGTGAAAAATGGGCCAATGATACCGAAGCGACCTGCCAGTGCTGGTGGACACTAGGACGAGGTGGGTCTAAGCGAGTGATGGCTGTCAACAAAAAATACGATTTTTGTGTTGAAGTCAAGGGTCAAATTCAGTGTTGACTCAGGTCTATGGGGAAAATGTGTTCCATAGACAAATAAGTGTATATATTCATGAAACTTTCAGTGCATACAGCAGCCAGAGCAAAATGGCTTTTAAAAAACTTCAAATATAATTAACACAGTGTCATATTAGTTTTAGGCATACAAGCAAAATGACTTTTTAATAGAAATGATGATCCAGGGGCGCCCGGATGGCTCAGTCAGTTAAGCGTCTGCCTTGGCTCAGGTCAGGATCCCAGGGTCCTGGGATCGAGCTGCACTTAGCATGTCACATGTCGTCGCACGTTGTAGCATGTCACATGTCGTCACATGTCGCATGTTGGGCTCCCTGCTCATGGGGAGTCTACTTCTCCCTCTCCCTCTGCCCTACCCCCTCCGCTAATGCTGTCTCTCGCTTTCTCTTTCTCTCAAGTAAATAAATAAAATCTTTTTCAAAAAATTATGATCCATAGTGAAATTTCTCAATTTTGGGTTTTTGAAAAGGTCTGAAAGATTTCTCTTTTAAATATTAAAGGCCAACTGTGGGTACCTGAGTTTTTCCACTGATGGACCTCCCCTGGCCGACCCCAAAGAAATCTTCACAGGGCTTTAATTTACCTCCATTTGATATGTTTTTGAGTTCTTTTAAAAAGTGTTTTTATGGGGCGCCTGGGTGGCACAGCGGTTAAGCGTCTGCCTTCGGCTCAGGGCGTGATCCCGGTGTTATGGGATCAAGCCCCACATCAGGCTCTTCTGCTATGAGCCTGCTTCTTCCTCTCCCACTCCCCCTGCTTGTGTTCCCTCTCTCGCTGACTGTCTCTATCTCTGTCGAATAAAGAAATAAAATCTTTAAAAAAATAAAAAATAAAAAGTGTTTTTAAATGTGAAAATCATATACAGTCATTCTGGAAAAGTTGGAAAATACCGAAAGGCATAAAGGAAAAAAATCACTCGGAATCTTACCATATAGAGAAATATTAGTCTATTTCCTTTGATTTCCATGTAATTTCGTCTTGTTTTATGCAGTTAGAACAGTAACATTAAGGAAATTTCGTATCCTTTTTCATTTATGACATTACTATTATCCGTGAAAACTCTGTCAATCTATGCATTTTGCTGACCACACCCTACTCTTGAGTGATCCCGCCATTGCTGGACTCGTCCCCGTTTTTTGATGGACGGGTAAATTCCAGTTTATGCTTTCATAAGTAGTGCCAGATTTTTATTCCTAGAGCTTTTTATCTATTTCACATTACTGCCTTGATAGATTTTAGATTCGATGTTACAGGCACTTGATAAATACTGCTCCAAATTGGTTTCGGAAGCCGTGAGCTGTATTTCAACAGTCGTAGAAAGCCCGGAGCAGCAGCCCGGGGCCCCCAGCTCCCCGCTTCGGAGCCTGTCTTCTCTTCTGCAGTCCTCCCCCTTGTCTTCGGAGACCAAGCAGAAGTTCTCCGTTACAGTCCTTCCTGCAAGGCTTTCCTAGCTAGTGGAGGTGGAGAGCCCGCGGCGGTCCGGGTCAGGCGCTGGGGTGGGGGTGGGGGGCGGCCTAGAGCCTGAGGGGCACTTGAGCTGCCGCTCTGCCGCGGAAGGAACGCAGGACCACAGCCCAGTAGCAGTGTTGTCCCGCCCTAAAACGATTCCTGTTTGTGGTTGACTGGGCTACTTGGAAGATGAGCAGGTGATGTTGTGACGTGTGATGGCCTGGCGGGGCTCGACTCACCCCTCTTCCAGCGGTCTCCCCTCCCACTCGCCCCCCCCCCCCCCCCCCCCCCNCCCCGCCCCCCGGCCCTTTCCCGCGGGGTGTGGGAGCCGGTGCCTTCATCCTGCAGGCCCCTCTCCCGGGGCTCCGCTTCCCATTCTCCACGTCCACCCTGCCCGCCCCAGGAGCCTTCCAGCACGCTGTCCTGATGGCCGTGGCGGCGTCGCCAGCGTCCGTCCCAGGCCCGCCCGGCCTTCCGCACCGGGTGCCCGTGTTTGCTCATCAGGGAGCCTTCGTAACCCACTGAGCGCGGCTCCGGGACGGGGTCTGCGCCCCCCCCCCCNCCCCCCCCCGTTTCTGCACTCTCCTCACCACCTCTGGCACGGGCTGGTGGTCTCCGGCGCGCTGGCGCAGGTGACTCTCAGGGCTCCTGTTCTCTGTGGCTTGTTTAGGTCTTCCTGGCCGAGTGGAAGGAGCGCAAGGTGGCGCTGTCACGGCTCACCAGTCTGGAGGTGAAGGATGATTTCCTGCACGGGCTGCAGATGCTCAAAGGGCTGCAGAGTAAGCACGTGGTCACCCTGCTCGGCTACTGTGAGGACGACAACACGCTCCTTACCGAGTATCACCCCTTGGGCTCCTTGAGCAACCTGGAAGCGACGCTGAACCTTTCCAAGTACCAGACCGTGAACACGTGGCAGCGCCGGCTGCAGCTGGCCGTGGACTACGTCAGCATCATCGACTACTTGCACCACAGCCCCCTGGGCACGCGGGTCATGTGCGACTCCAGCGACCTGCCCAAGACGCTGTCGCAGTATCTGCTGACGAGCAACTTCAGCCTCGTGGTCAACGACCTGGACGCCTTGCCCCTGGTGAACCGCAGCTCCAGGACGTTCGTCAAGTGTGGCCACCGGGAGCTGCACGGGGACTTCGTGGCTCCAGAGCAGCTGTGGCCCTATGGAGAAGACACGCCTTTTGACGACGACCTCATGCCCTCCTATGACGAGAAGATCGATATCTGGAAGATTCCAGACGTCTCTAGTTTCCTTTTGGGGCATGTTGAAGGGAGCGATATGGTCCGGTTTCATTTGTTTGATATTCATAAAGCCTGTAAGAGCCAGACTCCTGCAGAACGACCCACGGCTCAGGATATTCTAGACACTTATAAGAAGGTTTTGAATTTACTCAGAGATACCATGATGTCCCAGACAAGAGAAATGCTATAGAAACCAGTCCTGTCAGTGAAGGACTTTTCAGAAACAAATGGAAGTGACAGCAGCTCTTGCTCTGACGGTGAGGTCCTCCCCCTGCGTCCACATGCACACGTGAGTGCTGTGTTCCTTTCCCGGGGACCTGGGCAGAAGTTGCTGAGGGCACACTGGGTTTGGCTGAAGTCAGGCCTCACTCTCTTGTGCTGATCACTCCCAGCCGAAGACGAGAGAAGCAGGGAATGTAGCCCGAGCTGAAGGAGGTACCAAAAATGTAGCCTCAAAGAGTCTGCCCCACCCTCATTACTGAATATGTAAGCTTGTAAGAAACGTATATAGAAAAGGTTTCTAAATGGCAGGATATGAGAGAAACGTGCAGTACTTTCCCAAAGACTTGTTTTCCTCATTTTTTTAGGTGGTAATCAACATGACCAGGGTCACAGGACTATTTGCGATCTATTTCACATGGTATGATGAGGCCATCTTTAGTATTTTAAATGATCATTTAAATGTTTATTTTAATGAATGTGAAGTTCTATGCCATCCTCTTTCTAAAAACCTAAAGGAGAACTATGATAGCATGCTCTTTGAGGTTTTGAATGGACAAGGAATGTTTAGGACAGCAAGTATGAGGGAAATTACATCTCTGTTACTGCCTTGGATGGTGCCTATGAAATTCCTGTTTACCTTCCAGCTAGGTTTTCTGTGTCCAAAATCAACTATTGTGAACAATTTACATCAACAGTATCACTCATTACTGGAAAGTGTCCCACCCTTCCACTTGAGTTACCTGATGGAATCCTTTAGAAAGTTCCTTCTTGGTCACTGTCATTCTCATTTACAGAGGATGATGGATTTGGTGTGTATTAATCACCACTAATCAGGTGGCTAAAGCTGACACTGAGGGTCAAAGATGCCCTGCAACAGATGCTTCCTTCCCTTGAACTTGAGCAGGTGTCAGAATCACCAGAATCACAGGGAGCTGGGTCCCAACCCCGGAGTCTTTGACTCAGTAGGTCCAGGCAGAGTCTGAGACTTTGCATTTCTAACTGGTGCTGCTGGTCTTGGGACTGCATTTTGAGAGCCACTGTCCTTAACTGTTAGGGAGAGTACCAGAAGCAGTAGGATATAATTAGTATTCTGTCCTAGTCTACCACTTGTGGGGCTGATTGGGTCATCTGGCTCATCAGAGAATATGCTTCCCTGGAGTATTTTAACTGTCACTTTTTTTTTTTTTTTAAGATTTTTATTTTTATTTATTTGACAGAGATAGAGACAGCCAGCGAGAGAGGGAACACAAGCAGAGGGAGTGGGAGAGGGAGAAGCAGGCTCATAGCAGAGGAGCCTGACGTGGGTCGATCCCATAACGCCGGGATCACGCCCTGAGCCGAAGGCAGACGCTTAACCGCTGTGCCACCCAGGCGCCCCTAACTGTCACTTTTTGTTACAAAAACCCCGCCACAGCCAGCCAGGATGGCTGGAATTGAGAGCATGGGTACTAACAAGTGTTGTCGGGGATGTGGAGCATTGGAACACTCCTCCGTTGCCGGTAGAAATGTCATACGGTGCAGCTGCTTTGGAAAACAGTCCGGCAGTTCCCCAGAGAGTTAAAAATAGAGATGTCGTGACCCAGCAGTCCACCCAAGACCGTTGAAAACATGTCTACGAAAAATCTTGTACATGAACATTCGTAGCGACATTCATAATAGACGAAAGATAGAAATAACCCAAATGTTCATCAACTGGTGATAAAGAAAATGTGGTATATCCACACAGCAAGATATTACTCAGCCATAAAGAGGAATGAAGTACTGATATATGTTCCAACGTGGATGAACCTTGGAAACATTCTAACTGAAAGAAACCAGTCACAAAAGACCACACGTTGTATGCTTCCATTTATATGAAATGTCCAGAACAGACAAATGCATACAAATAGAAAGTAGATGAGTGGTTGTAAGGGGCTGGCAGGGGGTCGGGGTAAAGAAGGGGAGGTACTTGCTCATGAGTACAGAATTTCTTTTTGGGGTGCTGAAAGTGTTTTGAGACTATATACTGATGGTTGTAGAAGTCTGAATATATTCAGCTGAATTGTATAAAAGGACAAATTTTATGGTATGTGAATTATATCTCAATAAAAACCCAACCTCTGTGCCAAGGCCGTGTATCCCTTATGACTCTTCACTTGACGTAGGCGGTTATTGTGTGGAGTTGGTTGTCTGACCCTGTTCATGATATAATTCTGGTTTGAGGGTTTTTCTTAGCTTTTGGACTTTGCATTGGAGCAAAACCATCAGTTTAAACAAATTTGTTTTGAAATGTTGACAGTAGAGCTAAAATAAGCAGCGTGGTGTGGGGGAAGGGACACTGTTTGGGCCAGAAGACCTGAGTTCTAATCCCAGCTCTGCCTCTGACAGACTAACCGATTTCTAAAGTGAAAGAGTCAGTGGGAGCCATTTCCTCCACTCTGCTTCCCTTGAGTTCTCTCGGGTGCTTTCATCATGCCAGTGTCAGATGCTAACCAGGACCTGGCTGTCCGGGTTCAGCCGTTAGCTTGTGGAAATCGTGAGAGCAATTTACAGCCTGGCTAAAGCCTAGACGGGGAGTTCATTGCCCAGTTAGCTTGCTGCCTGGCACCCTGCAGAAGTGTGATGAGAGGAGGCCGATGAGGTGAGCTATTCTCAAAGCGTAGCCAAGGATTCAGTGCTTTCTCCCTGCTTACCTGTTCCAAATGTTTAAAAAAAAAAAAATCACCACCACCCTACCACCCTATAGGTATATAATGGGCTTTCTCATTATCTCACGTGATGGTACAAACACTCCAAGCCTCTGGGGGCATCCAGTGATTGTCAGTGATTCCACAGAGACAGAACACAGGGCTGTTTCCCAAGGAGACACCTGCAGATGGGAGCGGGGTGGAAAGCTCATCTCCTGCAGCTCTTGGCAGAAAAGTCTTCTTTGTACCCCCCCTTTATTTATTTTTAAAATTAACATCACTCAATTTCAGTAATTGCTATTCTCTCCTGAGTTTTGATCATTTAAGGGTAATTTAAAATGTGAAACCATGCTTTCCTACCCCTTTGTAATCTTTTGTGAGGATAAACAAAATTAAGTAAATAACATTCTTTGGAGCTCGGCAATGTAGTTTGGAACCAACTCTGAGAAAGGAAGTCAGCAAGAGTACTGCATCCAAGAGTAGTGTTTTTCTTTATTTTTTTCTTTTGCTCCCTGGAATTACCTCCTCTGGAAAGAAAATTTGATTCATTTCCTCCTAATCCCATGTGATTGATCATGGAGTATTTCCCATGGGTAAAGCACAGTACTCATTTTTACCTCTGAAGAGAACCTAGTGCCTAATGAAGACAGCACAGTGTTTCCCCAGAGTGGTGGTGGTGGTGTTCTTGTCTATCATAAACGGACAGGACTAGCTTGTGACTGTGGGGAGCCCCTTAGGGTGTTCTTGGGCTCCGGGATCACCTCTGACCCTCAAGGTTCTTAAAGGCAGTTCTGACGACCAGAAGTTCTTGTAGCCACAGGGTGGCTAAAGGCAGCAGGGTCATTGCCAAGGTTGTATTTGGAAATTTGGAAATAGGCAGATAGCTGAAGAGGACAGGAACTCCGGACCTCAACTCTGAAACTCACAGGGTACCCCCTTCACCTTGGGTTTATTTTTTTCCTATAAGGGTAAAAAACTGTATGTGTAATATGTAAACTATGGCCTATGCTAGACTGTGTTCTTTCTTTTTTTTTCTTTAGCCCAACAACTGTTATTAACCTTTTAAATAGGTTCTTAGAAACTGAAGGAAATCCATAAATTGTCAAGAATCAATTCAAACTGTTCCAGATGCTAGAATTTTCTCATGAGTAAATTTTTGAGGGTTAATTTTTACTTACTTTGTTGTCAGAGTAGGCAGCTTAGGCTTTTATAAGGCTTTCATCAGGTCTTTCCAATAGGGACTTCATAATTTTTTTTCCAGGACTATTTGGATTATTTAAGGACTAGTATTTGCAGAATTATGTCAGGATTCACTCCATCACTACTGGGTTAACATAGTTCAGTTATGTAATTGACCGTATAGCACACGGGTCATAAAACAGGCACATAGTATGTGTGTATAGCTCACATTAAACAACGGTGTATTCCTATAAAACCAAGTAAATTGATTGTTTTTCTTGCAGGTTATCATTTAAATTTCCGGGGGGGGGTGCACAGCTGTGTTGTATCTTACTTTAAGGGGCACCTGGGTGGCTCAGTTGGTTAAGCGTCTGACTCTTGATTTCGGCTTAAGTCATGATCTCAGGGTCATGAGATCGAGCCCTACATTGAGCTCTGCGCTCAGCGCGGACTCTGCTTGTCCCTCTCCCTTCCCCCCACTTGTGCTCTCCCTCTCTCTGTCTCAAATAAATAAATAAAATCTTACAAAAAAAAAAAAGACCATTGGGGGTGCCTGGCTAGCTCAGTTGTTAGAGCATGCAACTCTTGGTCTTGGGGTTGTGAGTTCGAGCCCCACATCCGGTGTAGAGATTACATAAAAATAAAATCTTAAAAAAAAGCAGACTGTTGGTTTTTATCATGTGTTAACCATAGATGGATCACACACATTTATCTCTGCTTCCTTCTGAAACCAAGTTAGAATGACAGTGAAGAAATAAACAGGCATAAACCACATAAGGCCAAACATGAAGCAAGACTATTTGTGCCTCAGAATTCTGGAAAGCTCTAAAATTGGAGAGACCAAGTTCCTTGGAAGGTGAGAGTAAGGAGTGGGCTGAAAGCCACAAGAATTGGTGGGAAGTTCCTGTACAGAAGAGTTAGACTCCAGATTGCCTTCACAAACCTGACAGAGTCAGGATACCACTTCTCAGTGCTCCACTGGAAAGAAGACAATTTCTAGGAAAAGCGAACTAAAGAGCTAAATGAGAACCCCAGATATAACATATGTTGGGGTAAAATTCAATCGTGAAAATGGAGGGATTGCCTGAAACTCTACAGAAAGGATGGTAAGACCCCTCATGGGCATTTTCCACTCCAGTCCACAAACTCCTCTCCCAGGCTCTCAGCCAGGCTATTACTGTGACGCTGAGTCAGGAGACTGGAAGATTTCTCTCGAGAGAAACTGTACCCCCAGTAAGAGGCTTACCTCCCACTGAGACTTCTGGCTGCACCCAAAACCCCACGAGTCAACAGGACACCTTGCACGCACACCTGCATTTTCCATTTTGCTTTTCTGGCTTAGTTTGCTGTTAGGTAGTCTGTTCTCCAGAATCCCCATGAGCTGCAGTACGACGCTGGACACTCATGTCAGCGTTTGGTGTTCATTTCACTCTAACGTACGCTACTTCGGAATTTGTTGTAAGTGAACTCTTGATGAAAGCTTTATAATTATTCAAATATCATACAAAATTGATACTGTCCATGTGTAAATTTTGCCTAGTTTCTATATAGGCTCATCCAATTTTTTCATTAGGATGTAACAGTGTTGGGGTGTTTTGTTTTGTTTTATTTTTGTTTGCTGTAAAACCCTTAAAGTCAAAAGTTGGTCAGAATTTCATTTTTCAAACTGATTTTAATATCATTGTATTAGTCCAGTTTGTTGTCATCTGTGTCATGTAAATCCACATCAAAATGTAAATTATCTTCATTTCTTCTGCAGTTTCTTCTATGGTTGGAATTTAGATTATTTTCAATATGTTTTATCTTTCTCTCTTTTTCCTTGCCTCCCCTCCCCTCCCCTCTCCTCTCCTTCTCCCCACTCCTTCCCTTCCTCCCTCCCTTTCCCCCTCCACTCCCCTTGCCTCCCCTCTCCTCCCCTCCCTCTCTTTCTCTTTTTCTTTCTTCTTTTCTTTTCAGTAAGCTCTACACCCAACATGGGGCTTGAACTTATGAACCCGAGATCAAGAGTCTGCCAACTGAGCCAGCCAGGTGCCCCTTTTCTGTTTCTTTATTAAACAGAATAACAGTGTCTTCTTTTCTTGCACATTTTGCACAAAATTCACCTTCACAGGCACATGGTCTACATGTTATAAGAACGCTTCACTGTCTTTTGTAAACATTTAACACATTTTTAAGGCTTTGAAATGGTTTGTATTTGCTGTGTTTTGCACATCATTCAATAACTTCTTTACAGTGCTGACATACTCCATTATGATGGTTTGCCTTAATTTTCTTGGTCTGGACACTCTTATCAAACTTGTCATTTTTGAAGCTAGACACATCATGGTGCCTCTGAGGCCTGGAACAGACTATGCTGTCTTTCTGGGAGCTCATCGCGGAAACCACAGTAACCTCACTGGAGGGCAGTAAAGATGCAGGGAAGACCAATATGCCAGCAACTATCCTTCGCAGAGTTGATACTTTTGTTACTCTCAGTTGCATTTCCATACACTAACATTCAGAAGGGAAAATTAAAACAATCCCATTTACCATAGCATCAAAACCAATGAGAAACTTAGTAATAAATTTAGCCAAGGAAGTGAAAGGCATGTGCACTGAAAATAATAAGACATTGATGAAAGAAATTGATGAAGATGCAAATGAATGAAAGATACCCTATGTTCATGGAGTGAAAGAATTAATATTGTTAAAATGTCCAAAGTGATCCACAGATTCAATGCAATTTTTATAAATTCCAGTGGCAGTCTTCACAGAAATAGAAAAAAAATCCTAAAATTTGTATGGAATCAATAAAGGACCCCAAATACCAAAGCAATCTGGAGAAATAAAGGTGGAGGCATCACAATTCCTGATATCAAACTATGTTGTAAAACTTGTATAAAACAGTATGGTACTGGCATAAAAATAGACATATAGACCAATGGAGCAGAATAGAAAGCCCAGATATAAACCAAGGTGTATATGGTCAACTAATCTTTGACAAGGGCACCAAGAATACACAGTGGGGAAAGGAGAGTCTCTTCAATAAATGGTTTTGGAAAAACTGGACAGGCACATGCAAAGGAATGAAAATGGCCCCCTATCTTACATCACTCATGAAAAGGAGCTCAAAGTGAATTTAAGAGTTAGATATAAGACACTTGAAATCATAAGACTTCTAGGGAAAAACAGGGGAAAAGCCCCTTGACATTGGTCTTGGCAGTGATTTTTTTTAATATGTCAAAAGCACAGGCAACAAAAGCAAAAATAAACAAGTGGAACTACATCAAACAAAAATTTCCTACGGCAAAGGAAACAACAAGATGTAAAGGCAACCTACAGAATGGGCAAAAATATTTGCAAAACATATATTTGATAAAGGGTTAAAATCCAAAATATATAAACAAAAAATTAAATACTCAGATTTTATTTATTTATGTTTATTTTTAAAATTATGTTCAGTTAGGTACTGTATAGTATATCATTAGTTTTTGATATAGCGTTCAATGATTCATTAGTTATGTATAACACGCAGTGCACATCACAACACGTGCCCTCCTAAACGCCCATCACCCGTTACCCCCTCCCCTCTGAAACCCTCAGTTTGTTTCCCGGGGTCCAGAGTCTCTCATGGTTCATCTCCCTCTCTGATTTCTCCCCCTTCAGATTTCCTTCCCTTCCCCTATGGTCCTCCGTGCTATTGCTTATGTTCCACCTATAAGTGAAACCATATGATAATTGTCTTTCTCTGCTTGACTTATTTCACTTAGCATAATCCTCTCCCGTTCCATGTCAGTGTAAATGGTGGGTATTCATCCTTTCTGAAGGCTGAGTGATATTCCATTGTATATATGGACCACATCTTCTCTATCCATTCATCTGTTGAAGGGCATCTCAGCTCCTTCCACAGTTTGGCTATTGTGGACATTGCTGCTATGAACATTGGGGGTGCATGTGCCCCTTCTTTTCAACATCTGTATCATTGTGGTAAATACCTAGTAGTACAGTTGCTAGGTCGTAGGGTAGCTCAATTTTTAACACCTTGAGTAACCTCCATACTGTTTTCCAGAGTGGCTGCACTAGCTTGCATTACCACCAACTGTATAAGAGGGTTCCCCTTTCTCCACAACCTTTCCAACACTTGTTGTTTCATATCTTGTTAATTTTGGCCATTCTAACTGGTGTAAGGTGGTATCTCATTGTGGTTTTAATTTGAATTTCCCTGATGGCTAGTGATGTTGAACATTTTTTCATGTGTCTTCTGCCCATTTTTTGACTGGATTATTTGTTTTTTGAGTGTTGAGTTTGAGAAGTTCTTTATAGATCTTGGATACGGCCCTTTATCCAAAATGTCATTTGCAAATATCTTCTCCCATTCTGTGGATTATCTCTTAGTTTTGTTGACTCTTTCCTTTGCTGTGCAGAAGCTTTTTATCTTGATGAAGTCCCAATAGTTCATTTTTGCTTTTGTTTCCCTTACCTTTGGAGACATGTCTTGAAAGAAGTTACTGTGGCTGATGTCAAAAATGTTACTGCCTATGTTCTCCTCCAGGATTTTGATGGATTCCTGTCTCTCATTGAGGTCTTTCAACCATTTTAAATTTATCTTTGTGTATGGTGTAAGGGAATGGTCCAGTTTCATTCTTCTATATGTAGCTGTCCAATATTCCCAGCACCATTTGTTGAAGAGACTGTCTTTTTTCCATTGGATATTTTTTCTTGATTTGTGAAAGATTAGTTGACCATAGAGTTGAGGGTCCATTTCTGGAGTCTCTATTCTGTTCCATTGGTCTATGCGTCTGTTTTTGTGCCAAGACAATCCTGTCTTGGTGATCACAGTTTTGTAATATAGCTTGAAGTCAGGCAGCATGATGCCCCCAGCTTTGTTTTTCTTTTTCATCATTCCCTTGGCGATTTGGGGTCTTTCTGGTTCCGTACAAATTTTAGAATTGTTTCCTCCAGCTCTGTGAAAAATGGCAATGGTATTTTAATAGGGATGACATTAAAAGTATAAATTGCTCTGGGCAGCACAGACATTTTAGCAATGTTTATTCTTCCAATCCATGAGCATGGAATGTTTTTCCACCTCTTTGTGTCCTCCTCAATTCTTTCATAAGTGTTCTGTAGTTTCTAGAGTATCGATTCTTTATATCTTTGGTTAGGTTTATTCCTAGGTATCTTATGGTTTTTGTTGCTATTGTGAATGGAATCAATTCCTTAATTTCTCTGTCTTCAGTTACATTGTTAGTGTATAGAAATGAATTGCTGTATGAGTTCTAATAACTTGGGGGCGGAGTCTTTTGGGTTTTCCACATAAAACATCAGGTCATCTGCGAACTAAGAGAGTTTGACTTCTTCTTTGCCAATTTGAATGCATTTTATTTCTTTTTGTTGTCTGATTGCTGAGGCTAGGACCTCTAGTTCTATGTTGAACAATAATGGTGAGAGTGGGCATCCATGTCGTGTTCCTGACCTTAAGGAAAACCTTTTCCCCATTGAGAATGATATTCGCTGTGGGCTTTTCAAAGACGGTTTTTATGATATTGAGGCATTTTCCCTCTATCCCTATACCCTGAAGAGTTTTAATCAGAAACAGATGTTGTATTTTGTCAAATGCTTTCTCTACATCAATTGAGAGGATCATATGATTCTTGTCTTTTATTAATATGCTCTATCACATTGATTGATTTGCTAATGTTGAACCACTCTTGCATCCCAGGTATAAATCCTACCTGGCCATGATGGATAATCCTTTTAATGTACTGTTGGATCCTATTAGCTAGGATCTTGTTGAGTATTTTGGCGTCCATGTTCATCAGGGATACTGGTCGGTAGTTCTCCTTTTTGATGGGGACTTTGCCTGGTTTTGGGATCAGGGTAATGCTGGCCCCATAGAGTTTGGAGTTTCCCTTCTGTTTCTGTTTTTTAAAGCAGCTTCAGTAGAATAGGTATTATTTCTTCTTTAAATGTTTGGTAGAATTCCCCTGGGAAGCTGTCTGGCCCTGGACTTTTGTTTCTTGAGAGGTTTTTGATTACTGCTTCAATTTCGTTTCTGGTTGTTGGTCTATTCAGATTGTCTATTTCTTCCTATTTCAGTCTTGGTAGTTTGTAGCTTTCCAGAAAGGCAACCATTTGTTCCAGGTTGCTTAATTTGTTGGCATATAGTTGCTGGTGATAATTTCTAATAACTGTTTCTATTTCCTTGGTGTTAGTCATGATCTCTCCTCTTTCATTCATGATTTTATTAATTTGGGTCCTTTCTTTTCTTTTGGATAAGTTTGGTCAGTGGTTTATCGATCTTCTTAATTATTTTAAAGAACCAGCTCCTACTTTTGTTGATCTGTTCTACTTTTTTTCTGGTTTCTAATTCATTGATCTCTGCTCTAATCTTTATTATTTCTCTTCTCCTGCTTGGTCTAGGTTTTATTTGCTGTTCTTTCTCCAGCTCCTTTAGGTGTAAAGGCTAGCTTGTGCATTTGGGATTTTTCTAATTTTCTGAGAGAGGCTTCAATGGCTATGTATTTCCCTCTTAGGACCGCCTTTGCAGTATCCCATAGGTTTTGTACTGAAGTGTTTTCATTCTCATTAGTTTCCATGAATTGTTTAAAGTCTTCTTTAATTTCCTGGATGATCCAATCATTCTTTAGCAGGATGGTCTTTAACTTCCAGGTTTGAATTCCTTCCAAATTTTTTCTTGTGATTGAGTTCCAGTTTCAAGGCATTGTGGTCTGATGCAGAGAATAATCTTAGTCTTTTGGTATTGGCTGAGACCTGATTTGTGACCCAGTATGTGGTCATTTGGAGAAAATTCCATATGCACTCGAGAAGAATGAGTATTCTCTTGTTTTAAGGTGGAATGTTCTGTATGTATCTACGAAGTCCATCTTGTACAATGTGTCATTCAAAGCTCTTGTTTCTTTGTTGATCTTCTGTTTATATGATCTGTCCAATGCTGAGAGTGGAGTGTTAAAATCTCCTACTTGTAATGTATTCTTGTCGATCTGATTCTTTATTTTGGTTAACAGCTGACTTATATATTTGGCTGCTGGGGGCATAGATATTTACCACTTTTAGATTTTCTTTTTGGATAGACCCTTTAAGAATGATATAGTGTCCCTCTGGATCTCTTATTACAGTCTTTGGTTTAAATTCTAATTTGTCTGATATAAGAATTGCTACCCCAGCCTTCTTTTGAGGTCTGTTGGCATGATAAATGGTTCTCCATCCCCTCACTTTCAGTCTGGAGGTGACTTTAGGTTAAAAATGAGCCTCTTGTAGACAGCATATGGATGGGTCCTGTCTTCGTATCCAATCTGCAACCCTGAGCTGTTTCATGGGAGCATTTAGGCCATTCACGTTGAGGGTTACTACTGAAAAATATGTGCTTATTGCCATCCTATTGTCTGTACATTCCCCGTTTCTATGGATAGTCTCTGTAAATTTCTGGTCTCTGTTACTCTTGGGGTCTTTCTTCTTTTATAGAACTCCCCCTTAGTATTTCTTGCAGGGCTTGGTTGGTGGTTACATATTCTTTCAGTTTCGGCCGGTCCTGGAAACTCTTTATCTCTCCATCCATTCTGAATGACAGCCTTGCCAAATAAAGTTTTTTTGCCTGCATGTTCTCATATAGTACACTGAATATGTCTTGCCAGCCCTTTCTGGCTTGCCAGGTCTATGTGGACAGGTCTGACGTTATTCTGATGTTCCTTCACCTGTACGTAAGAAATCTCTTCCCCCCTTGCTGCTCTCAGGATGGCTTCCTTGGTTCTAAGATTTTCGAGTTTTACTATTATATGCTGGGGTGTTGGTCTGTTCTCCTTGATCTTGGGAGGGGTTCTCTCTGTCTCTTGGACACAAATGCTTGTTTTCTTCCCCAGATTAGGGAAATTCTCAGCTACGATTTGCTCAAATACACCTTCTAGTCCTCCCTCTCTTCACCCCCTCAGGGATCCCATTAATTCTGACATTGGTACATTTCATGGCATCATTAATCTCTTGAAGTCTGTTCTCATGGATTTTAAGCTGTTTGTCCCAGGCCTCCTCCTGTTCCTTCCTTTCTATCAGTTTATGTTCTAGATCACTGATTCATTGTTCTGCCTCATTTACCCCAGCTGTTAGAGCACCCAGTTTAGACTGCATCTTATTCATAGCATTTGTAAGTTCGGCCTGATTGGCTCTCATTTATGCCCTTAGAGATTCTATATTGCTGCTGATGGTTTTCTCAGTGCTAGCTATTGACTTCATAACTGCTACCCTGAAGTCTTTCTCTGACATCTTGCTTATATCCATATCCATTAGGTCTGTGGGAGAGGCTGTTGTCTCTGGTTCTTTTCTTTGCTGTGAGTTCCTCCTCCTAGTCATTCTGTTGAGGGGTAGTTTGAGGGGATGTACAGAGTCCAGAATATCAACCACAATCCAGACAAAATGTACCCTGGGAAAACCCAGAGGGGTCAGAAGCCACCACCAAAACCACAAAGCCATAATGAAACCCAAGAATAAAATTTATGAAGTTAAAAAATTTTTAGGGGTGCCTGGGTGGCACAGCGGTTAAGCATCTGCCTTCGGCTCAGGGCGTGATCCCGGCGTTATGGGATCGAGCCCCACATCAGGCTCCCATCTGCTGTGAGCCTGCTTCTTCCTCTCCCACTCCCCCTGCTTGTGTTTCCTCTCTCGCTGGCTGTCTGTCTCTGTCAAATAAATAAATAAAATCTTTAAAAAAAAATTTTTTTAATGTAAAGATTTAAAACTTTTTAAAAAGAGAGGGGTGAGGGTAGGGGGGCTCTAATCTCTCAATGTGGGCAAGGTAGGGTGTTTCAGTACTTCCCGAGTGTATTTTGCTCTTTGTTAGAGCACAGTACTTCCCAAAGTTACAGGGAAGATAAAACTGGGATATACATGTAAAGGTAGTATTGAACAGGGAAAAAAGGACTACATTGAAGCTTATATCTGTATATAAAAAAATATAGGTGTGAAAAAGTACAGGTTAAAAAGCTACTATGAAATATGTTGTATTAAACATCTAGTTGGAATGAGAAAAAGGTAAAAAGAAAAAACAGAAGAAACATGAGAAAGAATTAAAAAAAAGGTTGTATCTGAGAAATACACAAGCAGTGAGGCAACATCTGGAGCTCAATATACTATTTTCCCCTGGTGTTGGGGTTTTACAGTTTTGTGGGGACCCTTGGGTGGTCCTCCTCTTGTTCTTCCAGCTCGTCTTCTGGGGGAGGGGCCTGCCTCGCTGTTTCTCAGGCAGCCCTGCTTGGGTGGAGTTGCCCCACCCACTATCAAGAGGCTGGGCTCCCTGGAAACTGGTTTTTGGGGCTTTTGTTCTCTGGCAGCTTTTTGTGCCTTTTTGGAGGGTCAGAGCAAGGAAAATGTCCGCACCCACACCTCTGCCCCAGGGCAGAGAAATCACAGTCTGCTCTTCTCCAAATCCTCCAGAATACAGTCTCCCTTTCTGAATCCGCTGCTGAAATCTGCAGCCTCCCACGGGTGTGCACACCCTCAGTGACCCTCCCAGCGGTAGACTCAGGGCCCCCGCCTGTTTCTGCCCCCTGTGCTTCCAAAACCGCAGGTGGTCCGGGTCCACGCAGGCAGTGGCAGAGGCCCCTGTCTGGGTGCGCCCCCTGCAGCTCCTGGATCCTGTTTGAGCACCGTTATCAGGCCCTTCCCGCCACCCCTACTGCCCTGCAAGTGATGCGCTGTGGTGTTCTATCATTTTCCAGGGCCAGCTTACGGCGGCGGCTTCCTCCCCCCGCGTTTATCTTCTGATATCTGCCCGCAAAATCACAACTCCGTCCAGCATACATTGTGACCACAGATTTTCTGCTTGTAGAGATCCAGATACATATTATTACAGCTCAGGCTGATTTCGTGGGTGTTCAGAATGGTTTGGTAGATATCCAGCTCAATTCAGGGTACCCGTTCAAACGGGGTCCCCTACTCCTCCACCATTTTGCCCCAACCCCAATGGGCACTTGAAACATATACACCTTTATTTTCAATTATTTGTCAATTTACCCCAAGCTGAAAAAGAATCCAGAACATTTTCATCCCCTCAAAAAGAAATGCCACACCCATTAGCTATAATCCCCTATCCTCCCATTCCCCCCAACCTCTACCCTTAAGCGACCACTAAGACATTTGTATGTCTTCTTTGGAGAAATGCCTATTCAAGTTCTTAGCCCATTTTAAAATTGTATTGCTTGTTTTGTTGTTGTTGAGTTGTACGAGTTCTTTATATGTACTGGATATCAGTCCCTTACCAGACATATGATTTGCAAATATTTTCTCCCATTCCATGGTTGCTTTTTCACTACTGATCACGTCCTTTGATGCAAAAACTTTTTAATTTTGATGAAGTTCAATTTATCTTTGTTGTTGTTGTTGTCTTTGCTTTTGGTGACATACCTAAGAACTCACTGCTGAATTTAATGTCATGAAGCTATTCCCCCATATTTTCTTCTAAGAATTTTATTCTTTTAGCTCTTACATTTAGGTCTTGGATCCATTTTGAGTTAACTTTTGTAGACAGTGTAAGAAAGGGCCCAACTTCTAGGGGTTTTTTTGCATGTAGATATCCAATTTCCCCAACATCATTTGTTGAAACATTGTTTTTTCCCATGTTGAAAATTATTTGACCATATATGTAAGTTGATTCTGGGCTTTCTATTCCATTTAATTGGTCTAGATCTCTGTCTTTATGCCAGTACCATACTGTTTTGATCATGTAGCTTTGTAGTTTTGAAATCCAGAAATGTGAAACTGCCAACTTTGTTCTTTTTTTCAAGATTGTTTTGGCTATTTGGTGTCCCTTATGATCCCATCTAAATTTTCGATGGCCTTTACTATTTTGCACAAAAAATACCATTGGGATTTTGATAGATATTGAGTTTAATCTGTAGATGACTTTGGGTAGCATTGATATCTTAATAATATTGCCTTCCAATCCATGAACAGGGCTCATTATGGCTTTGATTTGCATTTTCCTGATGACTAATGATTTTGAGCATTTTTTTGTGGGTACTCACTGGCTATTTGTATATTTTTCTTGGAAAAATATCTATTCAGACATTTTCCCCCATTTTTTTCTTTGCCCATTTTAAATTCAGTTGTTCTGTTGTGTTGTTGAGTTGTAGTTCTTTATATATTTTGTACACAAGTCCCTTATCAGATATATTATTTGCAAATATTTTCTCACATTTGATCGGTTGTCTTTTTATTTTCTTGAAAGTAGGGAGCCCAACACAGGGCTCGATCCCAGCACCCTGGGATCATGACCTGACCCGAAGGCAATGCTTTAACTGACTGAGCCACCCAGATGCCCCAAAAGTGTCTTTTTTTAAAAGATTTTATTTATTTGAGAGAGAGAGAGAGAGGGAGAGTGAGCATGAGTGGGGGGAGGGGCAGAGTGAGAAGGAAAACAGACTCCCCCAGAGCAGAGAGCCTGACATGGGGCTCAATCCTAGGATCATGACCTGAGCCAAGGGAAGATGCTTAGCTGACTAAGCTACCCAGGCACCATGAAAGTGTCTTTTGAAACACAGAAGCTTTAATTTGATGAAGTCCAATTGATCTGTATTTTTCTTTTGTTGCTCATGCTTTTGTTGACCTAAGAATCCATGATCAAATCCAAGTTCATAAAGACTTATCCTTATGTTTTCTTCTAAAGGTTTTATAATTTTTGATTTAACATTAAAATCCTTGATCCATTTTTGTTTAATTTTTGTATATGGTGTAAAGTAAGGGTCCAGCTTCCTTCTTTTGCATTTGGCCATCTAGTTGTCCCGTACCATTGTATTGTATTGACGTGTCTATGCTTTATACTCCTTTGACTCTTCCGCTCCCTGCAGTCTGATCTTTGCTGCTACCCCTACCCCTGCTGTTACCAGGTCACTAATGACCTGGGAGCTAAACTGAGTGGATAATTTTCAGTCCTTTCCTTCTTGAAATACCTCTCGACTTCTGTGATATCACAACCGCCTAGACTTCTTCCTACCATTCTGGCTTCTTCTTCTTAGTCTCTGCCCATCCCAAGTGCTCCTGAAGGTTCTATTCTTAGCCCAACACACATTATCTGGATGATCTCATCCTCTTCCATGGCTTCACTTGCCATCTCTGTACCGATTTTTTCCAAATACTTAATTCTTTACATCAATTTTATTTGCAAATCATATATCTGATAAGGGAAGGTTAATCCAGTATATATAAAGAACCCCTGTAACTCAACAATAACAATACAACCCTCCAACTTAAAAATGAGAGACTGATACACATTTCTCCAAAGAAGAACATTTCAAACTCAACATTTCCCAAGTAACTTTTTTTCTCCAAATCCGCTTCTTCAATATTTCTTACATCTATAAATGTCATACTCTCCATCGGATTTCCCAAGGCAGAAATCTGGTTTGTATATAATAAAATGCAACCATTTTAAGTGTACATCTCAATGAATTTTTTTAAAGGTTTTATTTATTTATTTGAAAGAAAGAGAGCACATAGGAGTGGGGGGGAGGGACAGGGAGAGGGAGAAGCAGACTCCCCACTGAGCAGGGAGCCTGACTTAGGCTCCATCCCAGGACTCTGGGATCATGACCTGAGCCGAAGGCAGATGAGCAATCGACTGAGCCAGCCAGGTGCCCCCCTTTTCTTTTTCTTAACAGTATCTTTAGCTTTTTAAAAATTTTTTTAGGGTCTTTAATTTTTAAAAAATGGTTTATGTACTATTTAAGAAATCTGTCACCTAACATCTAACTGGTTCTTCTTTTAATAAACACTATACAGAGGGGGAAAAAAGAAAAGAAAAAGAAATCTTTGCCTAATCCATGGTCATAAATATTTTCTCCTATAAGTCTCCTGTATTTTCTCCAGAAGTTTTATAGTTTCAGCATTTACGTTTAGGTCTTTCATCTATTTTTTTGTTTGTTTTGTGGCTTTGTTTGTTTGTTTTGTATGTGGTATGAGGTAAGGGTCAAGGTGAATCATATAATTGTAGCATTATTTGTTGAAAAGAATATGCTTTCCCCTATTAAATTCCTTTGGCAATGTGGTGAAAACCAAGTTGCGTGTGTTTATTTCTAGGCTCTCTATCCTATTCCACTTAAAACACACTATCTTTTTTTTTTTTAAAGATTTTATTTATTTATTTGTCAGAGAGAGAGAGAGAGGGACAGAGAGAGTACAAGCAAGGGGCTCAGCAGAGGGAGAGGGAGAAGCAGGCTCCCTGCTGAACAGGGAGCCTAATGTGGGACTCGATCTGGGGGACCTGAGCAGAAGGCAGACGGTTAACCAGCTGAGCCACTCAGCCATCCCCAAAACACACTATCTTGATTACTGTAGCTTTATAATCTTGAAATCAGATGATACGATTCCTGCAACTTTGTTCTTTTTCATAATAATTCTGGCTATTCTAGGCCCTTTGCATTTTCATATACATTTTGGAATCATTTGTCAATTTCTTCACACATGCAAAAAAAAAATCTAAAAAATAACCTGCTGGAATTTTGATTGGGATTGATTTGGAAAGAATTGGCATCTTAACAGCAGTGATTCTTTTAATGTATGAAGATGGTATTTCTCTCCAGCTAGTTAGGTCTTCTTTAACTTTCCTCATCAATATTTATAGTTTTCAATGTTCAAGTCTTTAGTTTTATTAAATTTACTGCTATGTAGTCATTTAAAAAACTCTATTGTAAATTCTATTTAAAAATGTCAAGTTCCAATTGTTTATGTCTGGAATATAAACATAGAGTTTTGTATATCGACTTTGAGTTCTGTGACCTTGCTAAATTCACTTAAGCTTTCTAGTAGCTTTTTTTTTTGTATTTGTAGATTCCTTAAGATTTTCCACATATACAATCATGCCATCTCTGAATAAATATAATGTGTAAGTTTTTAATTTCTTTTTCTTGCCTTATTGCACTGATTAGGAACTCCAGGACAATGTTGAGTAGAAATGGTGAGGGCAGACAATCTTGTCTTGTTCACGATCCTAGGAGGAAAGTATTCAGTCCTCCCAAGTGTCTAGTTAGCCCGAAGTTTTTCATAGATGCCCTTTATCAGACTGAAAAGATTCCCTTCTATTCCTAGTTTGCTGAGAGTTGACTAGGTATTGAATTTCGTCCAGTGGTTTTGTTTTGGTCTTTTTCCTGCACGTGTTCATTGCATGTGGCCACATGGCTTGCTTTGGACAGTAAAATGTGAATGCAAGTCACAGACATCTCCTGAGGGAAGGAGCTTTAAGAGCCCGTGGGGGATTTGCTGCATTATGTTCCCACTACTGCAGGAGTGGTAGAAGCTGCTGTTGGAATGAAGCATCGGGTATAAATGTGAGCAAGAAATGAACTTCGTTGAGATAAGCCAAGAGATTTAGGGGCTGTTTATTAGGGCATCATAGCCTAACAGAGAAACAGATAAACAAATGCACATTATAATGTCAGGTAGAGAAGAAAACAAAGCAGATACAGTGAGATACAGGGATAGAGGAAGTTTTAGCTTTAGATTAAGGTAATGGGGAAGGCCACCTTGAAAAGCTAACAGTGGAGCTGAGACCTGAGTGAAGTGAGGGAGGGAGCCGTGAGGTATCTGGTGGAAGGGTGTTCCAGGTGGACAGCCAAGCACCGCTCTAAGACAGGAACTCCAGACTCTCCTGGCCATGGAGGATTGTGACAAAGCTGAAAGTGCCGTCCTCAAGGAGAGAAGAGAGGATATATCTACCCTGTGGCCCCTGTGGCCTAGTCTGGTTCTGTGGGGACCAGAAGCAGCTGTTGGACAGTAGACAACTTGTTGGCAGTGGTTTTGCCAGATGGCTTAGACACCACTGTCCCTTGAGTCTTGAGATTCTGAACAGTGGGACAAAGAAGAAAGAGGGAGTAACTGAACATTTTCCTGACATTCAGACATAGACACTTGTTTTCTCTGAGAAAAAGGATGTGACTGACCTTTGTGAGACAGTCCATGACCATTATTTTCCTGAAAGTTATTCTCCACCTTAAAACTCATCAACAGCTTGCTATGGTCCTTAGGACGAAGCCCAAACTCAGTTTTGTTTTGTTTTTTATCTTTTATTTTTTTATTTTTGCGAGAAAGAGAGAGAACAAGCAGGGGGAGGGGAAGGGGCAGAGGAAGAAGCAGGCTCCCAGCTGAGCAAGGAGCCCAGTGCAGGACACATGCGGGACCAGATTCCAGGACTCTGGGATCATGACCTGAGTTGAAGGCAGCCACTTAACCGACTGGCCCACCCAAGTCAATTCTATTGACTAGCTCTGTCACAGAATTCCGCTTCAGTTACACTGGGTTCCCGCACTGGGCCCTGCTTTATCTGGGCCTGTGCAAGGGCTGTTCCTTCTATTAGGAACACTGCCTCCCTTTTTTTTTTTTTTTTAAAGATTTTATTTATTTGACAGAGAGAGACACAGCGAGAGAGAGAGGGAACACAGGAAGGGGGAGTGGGAGAGGGAGAAGCAGGCTCCCTGCTGAGCAGGGAGCTGGATCCCACTACCCTGGGATCATGACCTGAGCAGAGGCTTAACCACTGAGCCACCCAGGTGCCCCAGGAACACTGCCTCCCTTGGCCTGGCTAACATCCCTCAAACTTGGTTTAAGTGTCAGTCTTCCTGGGAGTCTTTCCAGTCCAGCTTAGGTGCTTCTGTCAAATGCTATCTTAGCACTTTGTTCTACCAACATAGCACTCATCGTACTTACTGTAGCTTTAAAACATCGTCAGGTAATTCAGACATACAGAGAAGTATAAAAAATAATTTGGGGGTGGTGGCGCCTGGGTGGCTCAGTAGGTTAAACCACTGCCTTTGGCTCAGGTCATGACCGCTCACGGGGAGCCTGCTTCTCCTTCTCCTTCTGCCTGCCACTCCTCCTGCATGTGCTCTCTCTCTGACAAACATATAAATAAAATCTTAAAAAAAAAGTTAAATAGGGGTCACCCATATGCCTATCACCCTTGTTAAGCAATGAAACATTGCCAGCCAAAGCCCACTGCAGTGACATCTTGCTCCCTCCCTACTCCCAACCATTACTTGAATTTAGTGTCTATCTTTCCGTATCTGTCTCTATAGTTTTATTATATACGCATATATTCCTTAACAACATACAGTACTGTTTTTCTGGCTTTACACTTACGTATAAGTTATCACAAAGGTATTTGTGCAAATTGCCTTTTGCCCTCAGCTTTATTTTTGTGACTCATCCATGTTGATACACAAAGATCATTTCTACAGCTGTATACATTCTACCACAATTTACCCATTTTCTCCACTGATAGACATTTAGAGTGTTTACAGGTTTTTGAAATTGCGAAGCACTCCGCTACGAGCATTGTCGAACGTGTCTCCTACGTACGACAGTTTTCCCGGGTATATAGGAGTGCAACTGCGGAGTCATCGTGCCCGCGCGCCCCTAACTTTGCATCCGAGACTGACAAAGAGCATCAAACTGGTGGTACCCCATGGCGGCTTTGGAGGCGCATCTGTCCCTCTGGAGGGTGAACGCCTGGGGGGGCCTGTCTTGCTTACCATGGCATTTCCAGACGGGGGCCAGGGGACGCTAACGCCCATTTGTTTGCTGAATGACAGGACCCAGGAATTGAGCAGAATGTTGCTCAGGGCAGTGGCCACAGACTGGGGCGCCGCGGCCGGTGGCCTGCAGGACCAAAGAGCGCTGCGTGCTGGGAGCGAATCTCGGCTCCTTCCAGTGCCCGGGTCAGCCGGCGCAGGGAGCTGGCGGGAAAAAAAAAAAAAAAAAAAAAAAAAAAAAAAAAAA
>NC_048235.1:29432614-29567842 GCF_002007445.2 Ailuropoda melanoleuca | reverse complement strand
GGCCGCCCCGCCGCGAGGTGAGTGCGGACCCCGCGCCGCGGCGGCCCCTTCCCGCCGCCCGTTCCGCTGGGGGGCGCGGCCAGCTGAGGGGCCGAGCGACTGTCTCCTCCCCCGGGGCGACGCGCCGCCCTCTCCCGGCTGGGGCCCGGTCGCGGGCGAGCGCTCGGAAAAAAGCGGGTCTCCGGAACTAGTTTTTGTTTCCTCTGCGTTGCAGGGAGCGCCCCCGGGCCGGGAGTCTCTCGGTGTCGTCCCGTATGCCCGCTGTCGCAGACACGGCGCGGGTTAGCCTCGCGGGCTCGGAGGGCTAGTGCTGTGGAGGGGCCCGACCCCTTCGTCCAAAAAGCACCCACTCGAACGGGAAACACGCGGGAGGGCCGCGGGCCGCGGGGAGAGCCGCCGAGCGGGGCAGCCCCGCGCCTCCCGTCCGCACGCCCCGAGGCTGCCGGGCATCTGGGTCTCCAGGCGACTCTTGTTTTACAGCGGAAAGCCTTAGAGGGGGAGACCTGTTACTCCCCAAATGCGAAGCTAAATAAGAGACGGACGGGCCGAGAAAGGGGCGTATCCGACGTGCAGTCCTCGTCTACCTTACTGTTTGCGGGGACTTCTGCGCAAACGAAGTCCGCTCCGCGAAGAGGACGGACGACTTGGCGCGTGGCCGGCTGCGCGGGGAGGAAGCTGGAGCGCGGGCCGCTGCCCGGCCAGGCCGCCGTGGTTGCGGAGCTCGCAGCGCGGCAGCCCCGGGCCGCGGCTGGGCGGGGAAAAGCCTCCCGCCGCGCTGGCCTGCAACTCCCGAGTAAACGTCCGACCTCGAATAAGAACTCCGATAGCGGCGGCGCGGGGACGGTGTTGATCGCAGGCGCTGGTTGTCGAAAGCCCCGTCTCGAGCGCCCTTAGGCACATTTTACGGCTAAGGTGATGCGAGGGACAGTTGAGGCCAGGGTTTGCTGGCGCCCTGCGGTTTGCTGGGAAGCCACGAAACAAGGTTCTTGGCCTGGGAGGGGCAGCGTGGAGTATGTTTGCTGGGGGTGATTCTACTGTCGACTGGGGGTGGGGGTGTCGGCACTCAGCTCCTCTAGTGTTTTCCTAATTTGCGTGGTCTCCCAACTCCCCGGGGGAAATGGTGAAAAATACTCCCCTAGAGCCCCCGAAACGGGAATCCCACGGCCCCAGGAGATGATAGTCCCCAGCTCCTCCCCAGAGGATGCTTTATTCAGGGATTATGGGGTCAGTCAACTGCAGCAAACCCTATTTGATCAGGGTTTGGGGAAAGGTCTGCTTGTCCCCTGCCTCTCTTCCCCACCTCTTCCCATCCCGTTTTCTGTATCAGAATAGGGGGGTTTCGGCGTCAGTGCGTGTACTTCAGACTGCCCCTCCTCCCTGGCCAGAATCTTGTAGGGCAAAGACTAAATGAATTTTGAAAAACCATCTTAGCGGATTACATTTTGTACACTGCCTCCCCCACCCCTGACTCTGGCCCCTCTACTCCCCTTTTATATTGGAGGAAACGGACCGAAGAGGTTACGTCATCAGGCCAATCTTAAGTTGTCAAGGACAGATCTCGTGCAATGCCTTTTCTTTGTACTTTAGCACCATTTAATAGCGGTAATTATTTTAGGACAGAGGTGATTTGTAAGTAGTAATTCTGTGGAGTTAGGGAGAACATATTAATATTCTTAAGTGATCCACTCCAGAACCTTCAAGGGAGCTGTGTTGAGAGGACAGCTAGGCTTTTAGTGCCACCTGGAGTTCAGGTTTGGGCTGGACAACTTCCTACTAAGAACTCCATCTTCCTATGAAGACTCAAGTTTACTTAGAAAGAAAAAATAATAAATAGACAATGTCTTTAAAAATTTGTCCCGCAAAGATACTCATGAACAGAGAGCTAGACCCAGAAATTAAATATTTGGAAACAAAAGTCTGATATACAAACAGCACAGTTACTTGGGCACTATTGAAAGGTGACTTTATTTGAGAAAATTGTTTTTTTCGGATGTAATGCTCCTTGAGTGTGGCCCTGGTATTTCTAAGGTCATCAGTATCAGAAGTTGGCAGCTTTTTCTTGAAACTGAGCAGCAAGTTCAATTTAGATGTCATAGTGGATAGCCTGGGAGTGACTATTAGACTATTAATAGTCCTTGTGGTGACTATTAAGACCTGTTAAAGTCTGAATTTCGTTTGGAAATTGAAGAACCTTACTCTACCCACTACTGAAGACTCAGGAATATGAATAAAAGCATTAGTTACTCCAGCTATGAAGGGATGATGATATGTAAAACAATTACAGAGGAAAAGGTCAATGGATAGTGACTATAAATTTGAAAATGAAAACTATCAAAACTGAACAAGGGAAACTAAAGAGAACTATTTGAAAACATGGCGTGACACGTATCTGTGACAGGTATGACAAAGGATTTAACATCTGTGCTATGTAAAGAAATGATACAAATCCTAAAAGAGCCTCAAGACTGAACGGGTGTTAAGTAACAAAAACTCACCTGGGTAAATGTAAAGATCAAATTGGCTTTATTCAGTAATTCATGAATCGGCCAGTATCCCATCTAGCGAATAGAAAGGAGCTCCCTCAAGCTGCAGAGAAAGAAAGGTTTTATTTTTTTTATTCTTTTTAATATTCTATTTTATTTATTTAACAGAGAGAGACAGCCAGCGAGAGAGGGAACACAAGCAGGGGGAGTGGGAGAGGAAGAAGCAGGCTCATAGCAGAGGAGCCTGATGTGGGGCTCGATCCCAGAATGCTGGGATGACGCCCTGAGCCGAAGGCAGACGCTTAACGACTGAGCCACCCAGGCGCCCCTGAGAAAGGTTTTAAAAGGCAGAGAGGGAGAGGAAAAAAGGAAATTATTAGCAAAGAATGCATTTTAGGCCAGGATGCTTTCCTAGGGGTAATGGAAGGGGTCCATCAGTACATTACCTTCTGGTGCTGACTGGCAAGTTCCAGGTCGCCTGGTTAAAGGTCTCTTTTCTGAGAGGTGAAGGTGTAGTTAGGTTAGGTATTAAGTCTTGATGGGGTGTAGCATAAGTGACTTTATTTGGGGCCTGCTGTCTCCTCTTTAACAATTTCCACCTTTTCATCACACTCAGCTTAACTGAGAGGTGTGATCAAAGTGTAAGGCTCTACCCCCGCTCTCAGCTCTGTAGTTCTCAGAGCTTTATATGAAATTTTGATGATCTTCGTGTGGTATCCATAGGTCATGTTGTTTTGATTTGTTTTTTGGGGGGTTTTAAAGATTATTTGTTTATTTATTTTCTGAGAGCACAAGCAGGGGGAGTGGCAAGGGAGAGGGAGAAGCAGGCTCCCCGCTGATCAGGGAGCCCTGATGATGAGCCGGGGCTCAACCCCAGGACCTTGGGATCATGACCCGAGCCAAAGGCAACCCCTTAGCCGACTGAGCCACCCAGGCACCCCTGTTTTGTTTTAATCTTTGTGGGATTCATAGGCCACAATTTCAAGCTTTACTGTCTTTCAGTTGGTCATTCTTTGTTGCTTTCTGATGTTCCTATATAAGGGGATCATTTGCATGGTGGTTAGTGGCTGCAAAGATGTACTGAGAGCTTTTGAGAGAATCTAACACACCAGGGAGACTACTACAATTATTACAAGCAGGATAATTCCCAATGTCTGGAGTGCATTTCAGAGCCACTTGGGTCCCCAAGACCCAAACCAATCAAAAATACCAAAATCTACTAAGTCGAAAAAAGACCTGTTGAAGGAGTCACCTCTGGAAGCCAGGCGGCTTGCTCCGTGATCTTCTGTCTGAGTTCCAGCTTCCCCAGAAGTGTTAATGCAGGTGCAGCAGGTGGTTTTGGCCGTAGTTCAGATATCTCTTTTTTTGGCTAAAATATAACCAAGGGCTCTCCTATTATTAAGAACAACTTTGGATGGAGAGTCTAAGGATCTTCATTGGGCAGCTATTATCTTAGCACTGGATTTTGCAATATCTTTAAGCCTTACGGAGAGGTTTCTGATCATATCCTCGTTGACATGTACTCCTAACCAGTGAAATAGGGTCCTACCAGCGGAAGTGAGTTAGAGTTGTGAATGCCTCCTGGTAATTCCTCTCTGACTGGACAGTGTAAATCCTGGAGAGTGGACCAATGAGGTGTCTTAGTTCATTTGGCCTTAGTTCTTTTTTTTTTTTTTCTTCAAGATTTTATTTATTTATTTGACACAGAGAGAGAGATAGCAAGAGAGAGCATGAGCAGGGGGTGGGGAGAGGGAAAGACAGAGGGAGAAGCAGGCTCCCTGCTGAGCAAGGAGCCCAATGTAGGGCCCGATCCCACTGGGATCATGACCTAAACTAAAGGAGGAGGCTTAACGACCAAGCCACCCAGGCTCCCCTGGCCTTAGTTCTTAGCCCCACAGTTAGACTAAGAGGCATTCATGGTGATAACCACCACCGACAAAGACAAACTCTTCGGGGGCACAAATCACTTCCTGCTATGGTGGTGTGGTTAATGGATTCATTCGCAGGAATCATTTGTATTTGTCTGTTCAAGCCAAAGGGTCAGCTAGGTTTCCTCTTAGCCTAAAATAAAAAGTTGTTCTAAGTTCCAGAAGCTACCCACCTTAGCAGTGGCCTGTGACTTACAGATGATGGCATTATCTTCCCAGGCCAGTGCCAGAGTAAAGGACAGAAAAGGAGGAAGAAAGAGTTCCATGTTTAAAGTATGCAGTCTCGATTGGGCATCTTGGGAGGAAGCATGCTACTTTGATGTCAGCTCCTTCTCTTCCTATTCAGTTTAGTTTGGAGGGCCCTAGTGCTTGTATAGGACCACATGTCGGTGGAGCCTTCCCCACAGCGAGATGCATTTCTGGGGCTTAAGTCCCTGACGTCTGGCTGCCGCCTGGGTGGTAAGGAGGACGTGGAGTCCCTGCCATGAGATTCAAGGGCAGTCTTTGTTTTTGGTGATTCCAATCAGAGGGCTGGGAGAAAATTGCAAACATTAGTTTGGAGAGTCGGAGCCAAATTTTTGAGGAAACTAGAATAATTCAGGATCCAGTCCAATTTATAACAGAACCTCAAAGACAGTTAACAGGATTAGAATCTAATACAGACAAAGGGGTAAACATTTCTTCTCTCTACAATTACCCTCATTTTTAATAGTAAAACTAATTTGTTTGCATTAAACTTTGCCTGATTCTTTTCTTTTTTTTTTTCTTTAAAGATTTTATTTATTTATTTGACAGAGATAGAGACAGCCAGCGAGAGAGGGAACACAAGCAGGGGGAGTGGGAGAGGAAGAAGCAGGCTCATAGCAGAAGAGCCTGATGTGGCTCGATCCCATAACGCCGGGATCACGCCCTGAGCTGAAGGCAGACGCTTAACCGCTGTGCCACCCAGGCACCCCTGCCTGATTATTTTCTTAAGTGCAGCAAGAATAGTGATTGACCATATAAGCTCTTTATTTTTAAAAGTTGGTTATAGTTTTTTTTCTCTCTTTTTAAAAAAATATTTATTTCGAAGTAAGCTGTACGCCCCCCCCCCATGTTTTAATAAAACCACTGTTTTTGCACTGAAGATGACTCAAGAATTCTTTCTTGGCTGTTGGCTCTGGGATCCCAACATTTCACATCAACCTTAGTTCTTTAAAGCTGTTTGGTCATACCTGAGTCTATTCATATCTCTCTCAAATATGACATGCTGGTCAAAGCTTTAATAGTATAGCCAAGGTTTCAATGGTGTCTGTTTACAAGGATCAGACTCATTGAATCTCTGTAAATAACTGTATGGCCATGAAAAGAATACCCAAGAGCTTTCCAATTCTGGAGGAATTAGGTAGGGAGAAAAAGTAAATGTTTCATCTTTGTTTGCAAAGGTATATCTTGTCAATTTGTTGATACCTTAACAGAAGAGAGAAAAAGGTCTCTTAAAATCTGGAAAAGCAAAATGTTAGAGAACTGGCAGAGTTGTAAACAAGAAGTCATAAACAGTAATAATCATCCCTCCTCAGTCCATTCAGTCCTATGTTATGAATTCTTGTCCTACTTGAATACTGTTTTTCCACTAGTTCTGGAAATTCTTTTCTTTCTTTCTTTTTTTAAAAAGGATTTATTTATTTATTTATTTTAGAGAGAGAGAGATTGTGTGTGAGTAGGGGGAGGGGCAGAGGGAGAGAGAGAGAATTCCAAGCAGACTCCCCAGTGAGCATGGAGCCTGACGTGGGGCTCAATCTCATGACCCTGAGATCATGACTTGAGCTGAAACCAGGAGTCGGATGCTCAACTGAATAAACACCCAGTCCCCCCCCCCGCACTTTTGTTTAAAAGATTTATTTTAGAGAGAGAGAAAGAGTGCACGCATGTGTGCGTGAGTTGCGGGAGGGTCAAAGGGAGGGATTCTCAAGCCGACTCAGCCTGAGAGCGGAGCCCAATGAGGGGCTCAGTCCCATGACCAATGAGGTCATGACCTGAAGTGAGCTGAAACCAAGAGTCTGATGCTTAAATGAGCCACCCAGGCGCCCAATAGTTCTGGAAATTTTTACCCAGTTCAGTTGCATGATCTGAAAGTTATCAGAAACCTCTATTCTAGAGTACTTGTCAGATTCTTTTCCGTGAATTTCTCTGAATATGAAATACATTTGCAAGAAGTTTTTGTAAAAGCATCTGAGTAAAACAATAACTCTCTGTAAATGACAGAAGACTTAAAAATGCCTTTTGTTAAAAATCTGATAAAAGTTCATTACAGTGGAATTGACAAAGAAATTTGGTTATTTTTGTGAATACATATTCAGATAATAGCTAGAATTACAAGTGTTAACATTATATCAATACCTATTCGATCTTCAGGAATTTCATACAGTTTCTGGAACACTTATATTAATAACATATATCCATGCAAATATAATCTAAGAAGGTTTAGCATCCTGTTTGACAACGCTTCCCATGTAATTTAACATACCAGGTAAGCTTATTTAGTTTAACATCTTCCCTTTTATAAGGAGAACAAATCGTTTGAGATATTCCAAGGGACCTTCTGGAAAACCCAAAGCTAGTTCAAGGTCAAAGTCAAAAAGACTTCATTTAGAATTTGATTTTGGGGAAGTTTGTTAAAAGTATCAAAAAGCTTGGATACTTCATTAGATAGGACCATAGGTCACTGTGAAATAATACTTAGTTATCCATTTCACCAAGTAACAGACTTCATAGGCAAATACAGAAAGTCAAATAGTTATACAAAGCTGTAGCTATTTTAATACTGAAAAGACTTGGTTTTTTTTCTAACTAAAGACCTGATAAACACAAAACAGAATTTTTGTTTTCTAGGCAGATTATATTAAAGGTGAAGAAAACCCTTTGTTTATAATTTATTAAGAGCAGACCAATAACCTAAAAGAACTTTGTCCTTTTAATGGAGAGAAAAACCAAATTCTTATTTTGCACCAGTGTACTTTTGATATTTAAACTCATTTTTAGGAGCTCCTGGCTGGCTTAGTCAGTAGAGCGTGTGACTCTTGATTTTGGCATCATGAGTTGGAGTCCCACATTGGCATAGAGATTACTTTAAAAAAATGGGGGGTGCCTTGGTGGCTCAGTTGGGCATCTGCCTTCAGCTCAGGTCATGATCCTGGGGTCCTGGGATCAAGCCCCGCATCGGGATCCTTGCTCAGCGGGGAGTCTGCTTCTCCCTCTGCCTGCCATCCCCCCTGCTCGTGCGCGCGTCTCTCTCTCTCTCTCTCACTATCTCTGTCAAATAAACAAAATCTTAAAAAAAACCAAAAACCTCACTACATCTAAAACTAATGATGTACTATATGTTGGCTAATTGAACTTAAAACCCCCTTATTTTTAGATAGATTCATTTTCATCTTAGCCTGACTACACATTAAAATTCCTTTTCAAAGATTCCTTTTCCACAAATCTTTTGCAACTTTCTTTTTTACCATCAGATTTTGCCCTGTGTATTCCCTATGTCCTATGTATTCTTTTTAAAGAAAAACCACCCTGATTTTAGGACAGGTTTCCTTTTTTTTTTCCCTCAACAAAAATACATTTCCATTCCTCATACCTTTTCATGAAGGCACACATGCTACTTTTCTTGCATATGGAAATATTTCCCTTATTATTTCCTGTAGCTTTAATCCTGCATGTTAATTAGGATTCTTTAGGAACTTTAAGAAGTAAGTAATTGTGAACTATCTTTTACATTAGCATTCTGTAAGTTGTCATATAACCGGGACATGGGGTACAAGAGCACCGGCTCTGGGGGTCCCAAACAGACCAGGTTCTGCCACTCACCAGTGACAGAGTCTATAGGCAGAGAGACGAGTAGTGTTGAAACAAGAAAGGGATTTATTTCAGTGAGGCCAACACTGGGACAATAGCAGGCTAGTGTCTCGAAGACTGTCTCCCTGGGGCGCCTGAGTGGGTCAGTGGGTTGGGAGTCTGCCTTTGGCTCAGGTCATGATCCCAGGACCTGGGGATCAAGCCCCACATTGGGCTCCTTGCTCAGCAGGGAGCCTGCTTCTCCCTCTCTCTCTGCCTGCAGCTCTGCCTGAGTGTGCTCTCTCTCTCAAATAAATAAATAAATAAATAAAATCTTAAAAAAAAAAAAAAAGACTGTCTCCAAAGTGCCGAAAATAACTTCCAGGTGTATAGAAGGAAAATATGGGGCAAAGGTCGGTGTGTGCACACAGCTGGGCAGTGAGGGTCTGGTCGACCACTGCCTTAGAGTCAATCAAGGGTGGTGTCTTGCTGGCTCTGGGCCATCCTTATTGTTTGAGGGGGATGTTGCAGAGGATGCCTTGCCTTCAGGGTCCCCCCCCTCGCCCAGCCAAGAGACAAGCTGGAAAGAAGAACCCAACAGAAAGTTTGAGGTCAAAATGGAGGCAGGTGAAGTCCTCTTTCAGGCAGACTTACAAATGTTATGACTTCTAGAAATGTACTTTTTTCATAGAAAATTTCTCAGGGTGGCCTGAAGCATGTTTACTAACAGGCTCAAATATCTTCAGTTCTGTAAAAGGAAGCAAAAGTGGTCAAGCCTATATTCAGTAGTTAATGTTCCAGCATTTTCTTATTTGGAAATGATCTGGATATTCAGTGAATTCAACTTAATTTAGCAAAACTTTAAGGTTTCAAGGTTACCAAAAAGATTTGGGGAAACTATTTTAAATAGTTCACGTAAACATTTTTTTACGTCATTATATCTATTCAGTTTACTTGTTCTTATCAATTATGGTTAGAATACCCATAAAACATCATGACTCAAAAATGACAGACAGCCACTGTCTCTTGTTGACAAATTTAGTAACAGATAATATGAACATATTTGATGAGTAAACCTGGGTAGGATAAAAGTGTCATATTTAATGTTGAAAACTCTAAAGACATACCTATTTTAATTAAACCAACAAACAGTCTTTAATACCGAATGTCTTCCCAGATCATATGAACCTGAAAAAGCATTTGAATTAGTTTCTATTATATTTCTGAGATTTAGAAATACTTAATTTATAAGCCAATTAAATAGATCTCTTTACAAATTAATTTTAGCAATTTAGCAATTTTCCAGAGGTAGAGAATGCCACCCATCTACACATACACATAGACAGACAGACAGACAGACATTAATGTATAAGCAGAAACCTGGTAGTTATTATTTTAAAATTTTTACCATAAGACAGATATGATAATGCAGAACTCACTAGTTTACAAAAGAACAGTCGGATCCTCACTTTTTCTGGCCGATGGAGTAAGTGCAAAAGGTTTTTTAAACAAATTTTTTAGAGAGAGAGCAAGAGGCAGAGAGAGCATGAGCGGGAGGGAGGTGCAGAAGGAGCGGAGAAGCGGGTTCCTAGCCGACGCGGGGCCCAGTCCCAGGACCCTGGGGACCCTGGAGCTGAAGGTACTGCTCAACGGAGCCACCCAGGTGCCTCTCATGTTTTGCGTTTTAATTTTAGTTTTCCCTTGGCTCTTTAAAGGAATAATGCAGCAGTTTCTCAGAAAATCCCTGAGTCTTGTCAACTCTGAGAGGAGCTCATACGGGGGTCCCTCCTTTGAAGGTAGATATGGGGATGCCTGTAAGATCATTGCCTTGGTTGACTTTGTTCATGGTCACGTGAAGTTACTGCAGAGAGAGGATAACTCAAATGAAGGAGGGTGGGGGAGCAACAGGGATCGCGTGAGTTCTATAGCCTTTTGTTGCAGGTACCTCTTCTGTTTTTAATTTTTCATTAGTCTTTTACGATAAATATTTCAGTGGGGCTATTTTGCTATTTTGAAACCTTTGGAGGCTTCTGCATACCAATTAAAATTATGTATCACATTCTGTTTAATTTAGGAATCCTTACTTTTAACTGCACTTCTTAAATGAGCTGATCTAATTGGAACATTACTCAAAATGGCCACTGTAATTCTAGCTTGTCGTTAGTAAGCTTTTGCCATTTTTGTAGATATTTATAGCTTTTGGGACCACAGTTCTTAGACATAAAATAAACGTGCCAGATGGTAGCACACTTCACTCTTTAGAAATTAAGGATCCTGTCTTTATCTTTATTATTATTATTATTATTTATTTTTTAGCTTAGCCTTTGAGGGTCTCAGAGGCAGGTTAATACCTAAGAGGGATGTGCTGTGGGGCTGGGGTTGTGTGCTGTTTCACGGTGTACGTCATTGCACACGCACAGAATTTTTCTTGAGGTTCGCAGGTGACCTAGTGTCAACCCTACTGGTTCTGTGACCCGTTTGTCCTAACACAGGTGTGTTTGGGCTAAGTGGTGAGCACTCCAACAGCTCTTAAACGCTTGACTCGTACTTAACCAATTTTTGTGGCTTTTTTGGCCTCCCCGATTCCCGTGAACAGTTAACCTTTCCATCATGTGTGTATTCGCAGAAACCAGCAGTAGTATCTGAGGAACTGAAACTGTAGACATCAGCCGTAACCAAAGAACTGGGGGCTGGGGAAAGTGTTGAACCAGCAAACCTCAAAGAATGGGGCCTGCAGACTGATTCCAAACAAATGGGAACAGCAGCTGCTCCCGACATGGACTCTGGGGAAGGATTCCCGAAGGAGAGCAGCGGACTAAAATGCCAGCACTTTCCAGTGTGGAATCTGAGAACAGAACTGAAAGCTGGGCTTTGGAAGTTTCTGTGGAATGGCCAGTAAAAGGCCCTGTGTGCACCCCCTGCAGTCCCCGTGGAGTCTTGGGCTGGGAAAAGGGCTGAACCAGCAGACCCCGACAGATGGGGATTGCAGACTGGGGGCTCCCCATGGTGGGGAACTGTGCACTGCTACCAACTGTTCCCACGTGGATCTTGGGACGGGATTGAGGACTGGGGTTTTCCACTCAAAAAGCCTGGAATTGTGGACTGAAGAGCCAGTTAGTTTGAGGGCTTGATGCAGAACGTGGAGCACAGAACCAAGAGAGAACTCACCCTCAGCGCTTGGACGTGGTGAGCAAGACGGTGAACTCAGAGTGTTTGTGGGATACCATGCCTGTGTTTCTCATGTTCCCCGAAGCCGTTGGAAGTCTCCTTCAGTCCCACTGCTGCCACCAAATCTGTTAAATAACAAAAAGACAGCTGTGTAGGAGCGCCTGGGTGGCCAGTGGCGTCTGCCTTCAGCTCAGGGCGTGGTCCTAGAGTCCTGGGATCGAGCCCTTCATTGGGCTCCTCCGCTGGGAGCCTGCTTCTTCCTCTCCCACTCCCCCTGCTTGTGTTCCCTCTCTCACTGGCTGTCTTTCTCTCTGTCAAATAAATAAAATCTTAAAAAAAAAAAAAAGACAGCTGTGTAAATTTAAAAGATCAAATTGGCTTTATTCAACAATTCATGAATTGGGCAGCGTCCCATCTAGCAAACAGTGTAGAGAGGAGCTTCACTGAGCAGCAGAAAAGGAAAGGTTTTTAAAGGCAGAGAGGGAGAGGAAAAAGGAAATTATTCACAAAAATTTGCACTTTTTTCAGCAAAGTGACCCTCCTAGGGGGAAGCAGAAAGGGTCTATCAGATTAGCTCCTGATGCTGACCAGAAAGTTCCAGGTTGCCTGGTTGAAGGCCCCATTTCTGGAAGAAGCTGAAGCCGCAGTTAGGGTAGGTATTAAGTCTGGGTGGGGTTTAGCATAAGTGACTCCATTCTGGGCCTGCTGTCTCCTTTTTAATGGGGGTTGAGTGGTTAAATAAATGAACATTCCAACAATTCACATGAAAGGAAAGTACTGATGGTAAACATTTGGAAAACATTTTCAAACTTGCCAATCATTATTTCAAAACTAAAACAATAAGGAAATTATATTTTCTATGCATCAGGCTCAAAAGTGAGGAAAAAATTGAAAGACTAAAAATCACTGGCCCAGCTTCTAGGGAACAGATCTGTCTACCTTCAGGAGACTGGCCTCAGAGGTCAGGTGCTGGTCAGACTGGCTGCAGTGTAAGTCCTGGTGGCTGGTTGGTGACTTGAGGCAAGTTGTTCCACCTCTCCAGGCCTCAGATTCCTCGTCCAGAAAGTGGAGACCTCAGTAGCTATTTCCTAGGTCTCTTGGGGCCTGGTGCACATTGAAGTGTATGATCTGTGTCAGCTGGGAGCACAGTCTCCGCAGTTGTCGCCATAAGTCACTGCTAAACTGGAGAGGCATTTGGCAATGCATAGCCAAAGCTATTGAAAAAGCTATAAAATTTCACTCCTGGAAGTTAAGGAACTATGTCAAAAGGACAACATGTTAATTTTCAGATGTATATAGCATAATTTCTTACAATAGGAAGAAAGAGGAAATGGGAAGAAATTGGAAATGAAGTTACATGAGAAAAGCAGAAACAACTGGGGAACATATTTAACCACATGTTCCCAACCCGATGAAGCTCTGCGTCAGCTGCATGTGGCCTGACGTTAGAAGTCTCATGTGTCCAACTTTTACTTCGTTTCTGATTCTGCGCCAACCATGTTACATGTATTATCAACCGTAGCCTTCCCAGCGGTCCTGTGGAGTGCACACTACTATGACTTGTGACACGGGGATTTCTGTGAAGAAATTTCTATTTGGTCTCCCCCCCACCCTGCCCCGCTTCCTGCACAGGACTTCTCCTTCTGGGAATTTCCTCTGTGGGGTCCAAGGTGTCTTTGTTATGTTAATGAGGTGACCTTTGCACTGCTCCTGAGGATGGGGCTGGTTGCCTGTGATTGGAGGGTTGGAGCTCTTAGCCCCACAAGGAGCTTCTGGGGAGGTGGGGGGAGGGTTGGAAGGCCTTGAATCAGGTGCTAATGACCGATGATTTAATCAATTGCCTATGTAATGAAGCCTCCATAAAAACTCACAGGATGGGGTTCAGAGAGCTTCTGGGTTGGTGAGCAATTGGAGATTTGGGGAGAGTGGTGGCCTGGGAGGGGACATGGCAGCTCTGTGCCCTTTCCCCTTCTCTTGCCTTATGCGTCTCTTCCATCTGGCTGTTTCTGAGTTGTATCACTTTATAATGTACCAGCAGTCTACTAGTAAAATGTTGCTCTGAGTTCTGTGAACTGCTCTAGCAAATTAATCAAAACTGAGGAGGGGGTTGTGGGAACCTCCGGTCTCTAACTGGTTGGGCAGAAGTGTGGGTGTAACCTGCGCTGGTGACTGGCGTCTGAAGGCGGGGGGCGGGCTTGTGGGACTGAGCCCCTGTCTGTGGGATCTGACACTGTCTCCAGGTAGTGGGTGTCAGAATTGAGTAGAATTGTAGGATGCCCAGAATTGCTTGGTTGTGTGGGAACCTTCGCCCCACAATAGAAACTGAGCGCAGAACCTCTGGACTTTTAATTTATTGGTGAGGAAACTGAGACAGGGTGGGATTCAAATTCGCGTTGGTGTAACTTGGGAGTCCCGACACTTAACCCGCCATGTTTTATCCCTGGTCCCAAACACTGCTTCTGCTAGAAGAAGCTCTTCAGAAGGATGACAAAGAACAGAAAAAGTGATGGGTGTAACTTTATTTAGTCTAGAGGGGGAAAAGATTTGCAGTAGATTATTAAGAGTTATATATTATTGGGGCGCCTGGGTGGCTCAGTTGATTAAGTGTCTGCTTTCGGCTCAGGTCATGATCCCAGGGTCCTGGGATCCAGCCCTCTGTCAGGCTCTCTGCTCAGTGGGAAATCTGCTTCTCCCTCTTAAAAAAAAAAAAAGAGGCTAGATTATTACCTTTCTCATTGTGTTATTAAATAGTTTCTCTCTCTCTCTCTCTCGACCTAGAAGCTAGAGGGCATATTAATTTCTCTTTCATATAATAGTATAAATGTGGAGGTTGGTTTAAATGAAACATTTTGCTTTCACTTTAGCTAATAGTAGTTCTCTTTGCCTACCAAGTTGGCAGGTGAGATTTAGAATGTTCATGGTCGTGGCCTTTAGGTCATCCTAAGAGTATCTAGTAAAGTGGTGAGCTCTAAACCTTGGGAATACAGAGCAGTGGGTCTTTCTCCCTTCAGACTGAAGCTCATCCTCTCTTCTTACTTCACATCTGCTGTAGAAACCAGAAGGAGAAGCCGAAGTCAAAGCCAAGTGATATAAGGCAGAGCTTCTCAACTTTAAAGGGTGGGCAAATCACTGCAGAGCCCTGCTGACCGGGCATCCTGTCATCTCCCGAGCTGCACTCGGAGTGGAGTAACATAGTCCAGGAAAGGTCGGGCTTTGGAACCACACAAACTGGGTTTACACAGTGATTTAGCAGAACTCTGGCCGTGCACAGTGATCAAATCCATGCGAACCTTAATTTCTTCATCTACAAAATGGAGAAAATACCAGCTCATGAGATTGGCATATTGTCAAATGGAAGAGATGTGAAACTAGTAAAGTCGGTGCCCCTCATACTTTAGCACGTGATGAACATGGTCCATTTACACACGGGATGTGGATGGTGTTAACTGAATCCTCGTCTGTAGTAGAGGCATGTGTGCAAAAGGGCACCTGTGTGTGTGTGTGTGTGTGTGTGCGCACGCGCCCACGTGTGCGTAGTTGTTCAGTTGTGTGTTCACAAAGTAAGGGACGAGAGACCCCAGAGCCTCCGAGTACAGGCATTTGAGAAGCACGCCTGTGAAGCCACTGTTCGCACAGGCGCACTTTGTCTCTAACGTGTCTTTCAGGTGCTTTTTCTGCTTTTTTTAAAACTTTTTTTTTTCCTAATTCTTACCAGACTTAGATAAAAAAAAGCATGTAGACCTGAAGATGGACCAGGCCTTGCTGCTTATCCATAATGAACTACGCGGAACAAACCTGACTGTCTTCTGGAATTCCGAACGCTGTTATCACGTAGGTATCATGTTCACGCTCACAATTTTGTTTGCTCTGGGTCTCTTGGGAATGAGCCTTAATGCTCTCATACCTGAAGCCCTTTATATGTTCACTTCAGTTTTCTAGGTAAGGTAACAAATAGGCTGTAGAAAGAATCAGAAGACATATAATCAGGGAGAATGCCTGGCAGTGAGCAACATCAGTCTCTTCTCTTTTCCCCTCCCCACCTTTTAAAAACTCAGTTCTTGGTGAGGAGTGAAAGTGATAGACCATGTTTGATTTTAGTCCTCTGCCTGATGCATAACCCCATTGCTGGACCAGTGAAGGAAGGAGTGAGACACCCGGGTATTCTCCAAGGGCAAAGTAGTGAGGACAACCGGGAGGCTCAGGTTGAGGTGTGGCACTTATTCCAGGGATCTGTCCTCCTGATGATAAAGGATTTATTTATTTTTATTAAGTTTTTAATTTTAATTCCAGTACAGTTAACATACAGTGTTGAGATTAGTTTCAGGTGTACAATGCGGTGATTCAACAACTCTGTACATTACTCAGTGCTCAGGAAGTGGACTCTTAATCCCCATCACCTATTTCCCCCTCCCCCCACTCATCTGCCCTCTGGTAACCATCAGTTTGTTCTCTATAGTTAAGAGTCTGTTTCCTGGTTTTTGCCTCTCTCTTCTTTTTTTTTCTTTGCTTGCTTGTTGATAAAGGATTTATTTTATCTGAAGGTACAGCTCCTAGACCTTGTTGCTTTTTAAATACAAGGCTACTCTTCTATGTAAAATAAAATATTCTCTATTTCCAAATTGAGCATTTGAATGTACTGCTTTCAGAGGAGGAATTTTTATTTTATTTATTTTTAAATTTTTATTTATGTAATTTTTCTTAGTGGGGGGCAGAGGGGCAGAGAGAGAATCTTAAGTGGGCTCCACGCCCAGCATGGAGCCAGAGGTGGGGCTTGATCTCACAACCCTGAGATCATGACCTGAGCCAAAATCAAGAGTCAGATGCCCAACCAGCTGAGCCACCCAGGCTTCCCCAGAGGAGGAATTTTAATGTACAGATTTTCCTCCAATGGGTTGCAACCCACTGTAAGTTGAAAATACTGTGAGATGAAAATGCATTTAAAACACCTAACCTACTGGACATCATAGCTTAGTCTAGCCAACCTTAAATGCACTCAGAATACTTACACTATCCAACGGTGTATCATTTGTTAACCCTCATGATTGCATGGCTGACTGGGCACTTTGGCTTGCTGCTGCTGTCCACCATCATGAAAGAGGGTCCTTCGGCATCTATCTAGCCCAAGAGAAGGTGAAAATTCAAAATTCCAAGTACATTTCTACTGAATGCATATCACTTTCGTAAGGTCATAAAGTTGCAAAACCATAGGGACTTGTTTACTGTAAATAGCTTTAAAAAGCAAACAAAAGAACCCCCAGTATGGGCACCAACTAAAGTGGGGATGAAGCCCTACGTGATCCCTCCTTGTTTTGATTAAGGCCATCCAGAGCTCCATAAAGGAAGGTGAAGCAAAGAAAATCCAGAATGTTAAAAAAAATAGCAACGACAAAGGAAAGATACACCAGCCTATGAGAAGGACCTAAAAAGAAACCTGAAAAAAAAATCAACAATAGGTGAATTTCAAAGCCACAAATAATTCAGAGAATGAGCAAAATGTCTTCTAAAAAGACAATAATGGCCTAGAATTTATGGGAAAACAAGTTCAGGGGAAGAAAAAAGCACATTTCAGGGTATTAACCGTAGGGCAAGTAAAGCATCCTCAGAATAGAAACAAAAAGTAGAATCAGTGATATAAAACAGTGATGCTGGTGACACATCAGAGAATCAGCAAACAGAAGAATTAGCTCCATGTGACTAGTTCAGGAAAAGTATTGTTAAAAGAGCATGAGGGTGCCTGAGTGGCTTAGTCGGTTAAGCGTCAGACTCTTGATTTTGGCTCAGGTCATGATCTCAGGGTCCTGAGATCAGCCCACGTAGGGTTTCACACTCAGCGGGGAGTCTGCTTGAGATTCTTTCCCGCGGCCCCTCCCCCTGCATGCATGTTCTCTCTCTGTCTCACTCTCTCAAATAAATCTTTACAAAAAAAAAAACAAAACAGCATGGAGATAATTATGTTTTAGGAAAATGAGTAAAGGAGTGGTAGAGTTTGCACTTAAACATAATTGTAAAAAATGTCCCATAATTGCAGAAAAAACCTTAGCCTGGAAATTGGAAAGACACTTATGAGCCTGTAATGTTAGATAACCAGAAAATGCTATTGAGACATAACCTTTTGAAAATTCTGAACATTAATGATCATTTAAAAATCTTTAAGCAAATATAGAGGCAGACATTCAAAGGAAAGCAAATTATAATAATCTGTATTTTGTAAACCAGATAATAAATATCTGGGAATGGTAGACTTATAGGTGAAGGATATCAGTTATCTGGTTAGAGAATTTCCTTTCCTCTTTATCTCTCTTCCCTTAAAGTAGAAACACTTAAGATCCATACACGTTGAAAAACACATAAACATTGAAAGAATGTGTAGATTCATAGCTTCGAGACAGCTAAAGATACCTGTGTGTCAGCAAGTGCTTTTGAAAAGAGAACCAAAATTGGAGGAAGGTTAGTATTGTAATGCTAACTATGAGTAATCATTATAACTGACTACATAAAAATAAGATGTAAATGAGAAAAAAAGAAAAGAAAAAGAAAATTGCTTTTTAGCATCCTAAACAGTATTCCTCAGGGGATCTGGAGGAGGCAGGAAGGGAAAAGCAGCGAGTGGGAGACAGAAATCTGGGCTTTCATTGCAGTGAAGGTGATCTGTTACTTTTGACTGTTAATTATTTTCAGACATAAATTAGAATAAGCAAGGCCATTTCATTTTTTTTAACTAGACATGTTCTAAAAATAAAAAAATAGTTAATATTACCGTATCTTTAAAATATTATTAAAAAATATACAATATGGAAAATATATAAATGACAAAAGACAATAAAAGTAGAGGAAGGAATTCAGGGTGAGCAAGTCTAGACTAATTGCAACAAATACAAACGGATTAACTTGAATAAAAATAAAACTCATTTGTATTAAAATATTGTGAATAATTTCAAATTCCTTTTGGAAAAAGGAAAGTTATACATAAATACATTGACTAATAACATATTGAAGACTAAAATCTGCGACTATTGTACTTTAAAAGAATACATCAAAAAGAAAAAGACATATGCACTGTTACTTTCATGAGGTAGACCTGGGAATAGAGGGGGCCAGTCAGGCTTTAGCATTTGCATAAATGATAAATGAAATGTTAATACTAAAATAGACGCACACCAATAAAAAGGCTTGGGATTGAGATGGGCCCCTACAACACATAGAAAGTAATGGTAGGGGGCGCTGGGGTGGCTCAGTTGGTTAAGCATCTGACTCTTCAGATCACGATCTCAGGGTGGTGAGATCGAGCCCCGCATCGGGCTCTGCACTCAGCCTGTAGTCTGCTTGAGATTCTCTCTCCTTCTTCCTCTGCCCTTCCTGCTCATGCTCTCTCTCTTTCTCTCTCTCTCTCAAACAAATAAATGAAGTGTGCCTGGGTGGCTCAGTTGGTTAAGTGGCTGACTCTTTTGATTTTGGCTCAGGTCGTGATCTCAGGGTCCTGGGATGGAGCCCCACATCGACTCCCTGCTGAGCTGGGGAGTCTGCTTGTGGATTCTCTCACTCCTCTACCTGTGTCCCTCCCTGTGCTCGCTCTGTCTCTAAAAATACATAAATAAATAAACCTTTACAATAAATAAATCTTAAAAAAAAAAAAGAGTGGTGGTAGAAACTACAGGACAAAACTGTGGTGAGAAATAAGCATTCACTGTTATCAGACTCATTAGGGTTTAGGATTGAATGGGTGAACTGAACCAGACCAGAAAGTGGTAGAGTGGAGTGGTTAAGAGCATGGATTCTGCAGCCAGGGTACCTGGTCTGAATCCTGCCTCTGTCACTCCCTGCCTGTGAAGATGAGAGAAAAATTAAAATGAGTCAAGAGATGATTTTGTTTTGTTTTGCTTTTGCTTTTTTAAGTAGGTTCCACGCCCAGTGTGGAGCCCAGTGCGGGGCTTGAACTCACAACCCTGAGATCAAGACCTGAGCTGAGATTAAGAGTCAGATACTTAACCAGCTGAGCCAGCCAGATGCCCCAAGAGAGCAGGGAGCCTGATGCAGGGCTCAATCCCAGGACCCTGGGATCATGACCCGAGCCAGACGCAGACACTTAACCAACTGAGCCACCTAGGAGTCCCCGCCCCACCTTTTTTTTTAAGAGAGGGAGAGCGTGCGGGTGGAGTAGGGGGAAGAGGAACAGAGGGAGAGAGAGAATCTTAAGCAGGCTTCACGCCCAACACAGAGCCCAATGTGGGGGCTCAATCTTACAATCCTGAGATCATGACCTGAGCCCAAATCAAGTTGGAAGCTTAACCGACTGAGCCACTCAGGCGCCCCAAGAGATGATTTTTTAAAAATAAAAGTTACACAATTGATAAATTCTTGATAAATAGAAATTAATAAAATTAGAAATTAGGATATGTATAACCACTGTAATTAAAATAATTATGGTCAAATGAACAGTTTATAAGCTGATAAATTCAAAACTCAGAATGATTTACTTCAAAAAATATGATATGAAGATTGATTCAAGAAATTAAGAACATAAATAGATCAGCCACTGATTAAGAAATCTGGAAAGTTATAATGAATTTCTCCATCTAGAAATATATAATTTTTTCTACATTTTCAAATAATAAAGAATTACCAGTTTTTACAAACTAACCTAAATATAAGCTCCCTCCCCCCTGAAAATGATGGCTCAATATCTGATTTATTCTGCTGTATAGATAGGGTGTTAATCTTAAAATCTGGCCAAGACAGGAAAAGACATGCAGGTCATACTTTTTAATCAATGTTGGTGCAACACTCTTAAATAAAATTCTATCAAGTAGAATAAGTTAACATATTGAAAGATTTATATATGATGACTTACATTTTTATCCCTGAGGATAAAGTTCATGAATAGAGTTCATACATAAAGGCAATAAGGAAATTTTAGGGTGAAAATACAGGTTAAATGGAGAGATAGCCAATATACTCTGATACGAAGACTAAACATAGAAAAAATGGTGGTATTTCTCAAATTAATTCATACCTTTAACACAGTTGCTGTTAATGTAGCAATGGCTACTTTATAGAATCTACGTAAATCATTCCCACACTGATAGGAAAAAGTAAATGGGCAAGAAGATCGACGGCTGGCCTGAAAGAACAGGCAGTATGGAGGCTTGCTGTACCAAATAAGATGCATTACCAAGTCGCAACCACGTGTGTAGCTGAAAAAGAGAAAGGAAGACCAGTGGGCCAAAGTAAATACAAGAAGTAGAATCTAATTTACATGAGAATTTAACCTAACATGTTACAACTGAAACCATGGGGAAAGTATTTAGAATTAATATATACCATTTGCCAACTACTAGGTGGATTCAAGTTAAAAGAACCTCCACAAACATAAAAAATATAAAAAAAATACATTTTTAAACTAATGAATAGAAGAAATAGCAGGCCAGATTAGTATGTATACTGTATAAGACATTAAAAACTTGTAATTAAAAATACGAGAATATAACAAGATGAAAAGGAAAGCACTAGAATGGGGAAATATTTGAGATAGTTAAAAGTTTAATATTGCAGTATGTGAGGACAGATTTCTAAGATTATGTTCAAGGGGATTTTGTGTCTAACAGATGGTTCTCACCATAAGACATATAAAATAACAAAAGAATATTGGATTATTTAATCTACTGATAATTTAAAATATAATCTTAATGCTGTGATATCATAAATATTTAGTATATGAACAAAAAGAGGAATGATTTTTAAATCCTGGTAAGGCTAATGAGAAACAAATGTACTGTAATTTTTCTTATTGAGTACTGTTTGGCCACATATAACAAGAACCATTAAAATTATTTTTTTAAAAAGATTGATTTATTTATTTGAGGGGGAGTGCAGAGGGAGAGGGAGAGAGAAACCCAGGCCGACTCTGCACTGAGTGCAGAGCCTAACATGGGGGCTCGATCCCGTGACCCTGAGATCACGACCTGAGCCAAAACCAAGGATTGGATGCTTAACAGACTGCACCACCCAGGTGCCCCTAATAAAATGATTATTTTTTTTATCCAGTAACCTTATTTTTGGAAATGTATTTTAGGGAAAGAATTTAAAGGAATAAGAACATCATGTGTAGACCTTTGAAAACAAGATAATTTATATAAATTATATATAATATAAATTATAAATATAATTATACTGTGTCTTTAAAAACATAATTTATATAAATGATACACAAAGAGATAAAACAAAAAAGCTTGGAAAGCAGCCAGAATACTCACAATTTTAGTATTTAATGGACTATAATGCAACCATTAAAAATTTTAAATATGCAAATTAGGTGGAATCCTGGAGATTTACTTGTATGTAATATGTAAAACAATGGAATGCAAGACAGTATATGCTGTATTTATTACTTAGGTGAAAAATTTACACATAGTGATATAGGCAAATTTTATCTCAGTTATTGGAATTTAAGTGTTTGTTATAAGGATGAAGGAAAGGTCGTCTCAGGAGTTAGATGGATATTCATATGCGCCGACAGTCAGCAGCCTGTCAGACTCAGAGCTAACAGGTGCTTGTGTTTCTGTTGTACAGTGCTTGTTTCAGGTTCTGGTGAATGTTTCCTGGAGTGGGAAACCTGGGAAGCCTAGCATTGCCGCAGTGGCGGTGAGCACCCAGCATGGATCTCTCCTGCAGCTTAATGACACCTTGGAAGAGAAAGAAGTTTGTAGGTTTGTACCTGCTTTGATGTGACCCTATTGACACCTGTGGTTTCTGTCTAGTTTTTGTTCCCTATTCGGTTTTTAGCGTTTCCTTCCTTCAGAGTATTCTTTTTATATCTTTCCCAGTCAGCCCTCAGGAATGCCTGTCACTCTGCCTTGATGACATTACCATAACCCAACTCCTTATGTCCTAATCTAACCATTTTTCCTTATTTTGCCCTATCTTTGTAGGCTGGAATACAAATTTGGAGAATTTGGAAACTATTCACTCTTGGTAAAGCAGGCACATAATGGAGACAATGAAACTGCTTGTGACATAGTTGTCAACAAGAATCCCATTGACAGTAACCTTCGTATGTATATGCTCTTTGTTGAATTTTTGTTTTAAATTTGTGTTTTAAAGGTTTTAGTTTTTGAGTACTGTTTGCAGCACTGTATACTTTAAAATCTGGATTATAGGTTATCTATCTTATTTAGTTATGGTATATTTATAATGTATTGATTGTGTCATTGGTGTATACCAAGAAAATGATGTGATATATAAGAAAATTATATGATCAACATATTCTCATAGATGTTATTTAGTTTAATTATGAAGCATAAATAAGCCAAAAAAAGTTAATGCAATAGAAAGAAACTAGAAATGGGGCAAATGACTGTCAAGTATCTTTCCTTGTTTTAGGATAGAGGGCACAGTATTTCCTGTATGAGTCTTACAGGGACAGTCCAGAAGTCCCTTAGATTAAGGAGGGACTGTTCATTCTCTAATAACTCCACTGAAGAAAATCTATCAGTCTGACGGGCGCCTGGGTGGCCCAGTCAGTTAAGCGTCTGCATTTGGCTCAGGTCATGATGCCAGGGTCCTGGGATCGAGCCCCGCATCAGGTTCCCTCATCAGTGGGGAGTCTGCTTCTCCCTTTCCCTCTACCCCCTCCCCCCTGCTCATGTTCTCTCTTGCTTTCAAATAAATAAAATCTTAAAAAAGAAAAAAAAATCTGTCAGTCTGAGCCACCCATTAGATAAGATAATAAATCCCTGTGGCATTAATAAGTACTGTTCACAGTGCATCTTTTGAAAACCATAGGGTCATGTCAAAAGAATGGAAGAGCCAATAGGAAAGGGCCAACATGGACCAGGCTAAGCATTAAAAATAGAATAATGAATGTAATTGATGGAAACCCATTGAATCTACAAAAACAATGAGTCCCTTATGAAACTTAAAAGAATGGGGGCACCTGGGTGGCTCAGTCATTAAGCATCTGCCTTCGGCTCAGGGCGTGATCCCAGGGTTCTGGGATCGAGCCCTGCATTGACCTCCCTGCTCAGCTGGGAGCCTGCTTCTTCCTCTCCCACTCCCCCTGCTTGTGTTCCCTCTCTCGCTGGCTGTCTGTCTCTCTGTCAAATGAATAAATAAAATCTTCAAAAAAAAAAAGAAGAAGAACAGAGCCCCTTCCCTAAGCAGAGAGAATACTTTGGTTGCCTCCGGAGGTAGCAAGGACACCTGATAACTGGAGTGACTTAAAATTGTTAATTGAAAGGAAGGATCTAACTATTTATCCTGCCTTTCCTGTTTTAATTGTACTTTAGGATAACTAAGTAGTCTGAGATGATGAGGGTAAATTCTTTAAGGAATTATTCCAACTAATACATGTGGCAGAATGGCAGACTATTTCATAACCCTCAATGAAGGAATTGGTGTAGGCAAAAGTCATGAGTGGATGAAACCAATGCATGAAAGAGGAACTGGCACTGGAGGGCCAGGCTTCCCCCAGCTGAACACGGGCATCAGGCACATGGTCAGCCACCCCAGGTGCACCTGATGTGGGGAGCAGGAAAGACACGCACCATCTGTGAAGCATTCTTGCCCAAAAAAGTTGAACTTTGTTAGTCAATCCTCTACAGCTAATTGCCCATTTGCAGAACATTTGGAGGCTAGAACAAGCTCAGTGACACCAAGAGGAACAGACCGACAGATCTAGAATATGAGACATCCTCATAGACAACTTGTTTCAAACAAGTCTAAATGTGACTAAAGAGGCATAACGAGCAAATAGAAAATGTGAACCTTGTTTGTATCCTGACCTAAACACACTAACTACAAAAAGCATTTTTGAAATAACTAGAAAAATTAGAATATGTACTCTGTTAGCCAGAGAGTTTTTAATGATATGGTGTTTGTAAACATGTGTATAACAAAAGGCCCATTTTTAAGAATCTTTTAATTTTGGAGTAGTTTTTGACATACAAGAAACACTACAGAAAAGCATTCCCATATAATCTTCTCCCAGCTTTCCCTAAACCCCTAAACTATATAATCATAGTACAGTTACCTGTATATAATGATTGAAACCAGGACGTTATCATTAGTTTAGTGCTATTAACTGATGCATAGGCTTTTCAGACTTCTCTCTTGTCCCTTCAAGGCCTGTTCTTTGGTCCGCGATGCAGTCCAGGATCCCGCAGCCCATTTAGTTATTAGGTTTCTGCAGCCTTTCTTTGTCTTTTGTGACCTTGACACTTTTGAAGAGGACTGGCCAGTTATTTTGTTATTTGCACTTGCTCGCTGTTTCTCACAGCTAGGTAGAGGGCACGCATTTTTGGTAGATGACTCCAGAAGCCTCCCCAGTGGGCCACATCAGGGGTTTCACAGTGTCAACATGTCTTTTGTGAGGCCTGTGCTTTAGAGATGCGTACTGAAGATGGACGGGGAAATGACGTGATGTCTGGGATTTGCTTAAAAATACTTGAGGCAAAAAAATGGAGGCAGAGTAGCAACAGATGAAGCAAGAGTGACAGTATCTTGATAATTCTAGAGTCTGGGTAATGGGTATATGTGAGCGTATTATGCAAATCTCCGTTCTTTTGAGTATGTTTGATATTTTTCATAATGAAAATGAGGACTCCTCTAATGATGGGTGTTCTCAAGTGTTTATAGGAAAGTTAGCAGAAGAATATAGGCTTTTCCTTCACTTGTTTTGTTTGCATTTTTAAATTTACAGATTAATTATAGTGATATAACAGCTTCGATGCTTATGATGACATTTTGGTGATACAGTGTTTTATTTGATTTTTATAGCTGTGTGTATTGCGTTCCTCGTTGGTGTGGCGCTCATCATTGCAGTATTCTTTCTGAGGTTCTTGTTGAGGTAAGCAGTTGTTAGGGGAGGACACAATTGGGGGAAGTAGAATATAGAAAAAAATATATTCAGGAAGGCTAGTTTGATCCTTTCAGTGACCGTTATTCTTTGATTAAGTGAATACTTAACTGTGTCCACCATGCCCGGTTCAGCCCAGGGTACTAGGGATTGATGAAGAATAAGAGATGGTCCCTGACTTCAGGAAAATGATAACCTAGTTCGAATGGATCTTTGCCTTCAATCCTCCCCAATGGCTGAAAACAGAGAAGAAAATGCTTGAGAAGTCATTATTTCCAGAGGGATCTCACAGCCTGCCTTTGTAGTGAGTGGGGATGGCCTGGGCTATCTCACGAGGCAGCTGCTGCACTGTACTGTTCTCCCTCCTGTCCGGCCCTGAGGCCACCCCTCTGGTCCAGCTTCCTAGCTCCTGCCAGCTGGGTGTCCAGTGGCAGAGATGGAGGTTGGGCACTGGACCTCCAGACCTCGTTGTGGATTCGCTTTTCCCTGGTTGGGACTGGCAGCTTGGCGAGGGGATTCCTTCTCCCCTCTCTGCCTGGTTAACAGCAAGTCTGGTGAGAGTGAATGAATAGACCTGAAAAGAAAAAGTCACATAGATCCAGGCCTGGCAGATCACCTTTCAAAGGAAAGCTCTCTCATGTTTTTAAAGGAGTAAGATTGATGGAATTTTCACATGCTCAGCCTATTAGGGTCTGGAAGGATCACAAGATTTTATGGGTGAGCTGTATTCAAACTGGAAGGGAGAAAAACTAGTCTTCTAAGTCTGCTGCCTCGAGGAAACCTAGCAGCTTTGGGGACTTCATGCGCTCTGACTCTCTCCTTTGTGCATCCTAGAAATACAATGATCTGTAAGGGTAAAAGAACTGCTTGCTCAGAAGCAGATTTTTAACCCAACTGCTTTTTAGGGGCAAAGTATAATTTCAGCAGAAGAGTTTGTTTGAATTAAGATATTATCTTGTCAATCTTTTGATAAGATGCAAATACTATTCCAGTTTATTTCAGTGTTTTCATTTGGTCCTTTTACTACGAATGCCTCTGTGGTGTCACTTTCTAAAGTAATTGGTAGCTGATCTTGAGCGCTTGCAAGGGGAAGAAATTCCATCTCCTTCCACTGTGGAATTGAAACTCCTTGTAGCATGTGGTTCTGCCTCTGCAGCCCTGCAGGCAGGATGCTGTGCTGGCAAAGCGGGAGTCCCTTGTCCCTTGCTCCAGCACTTTCCAGCGGGGCCCTGGAAGTCCAGGGATGTTAGGCTGTATTGGAACCAGACCAGAATCTGAGGCGGTAGTAAGAATATTGGATCTCTCTCCTTTTGCTGGGAGGACAAGCATGTACAAGAAAATTAAATGAATCATGGAACATTACATCAAAAACTAAGGATATACTGTATGGTGACTAACATAACATAATAAAAGATTATTATAAAAAAAAAAGGTGGTTGCTCAGAGGCCATCTTCCTAATACTTCTTAGAATATATTCCTACATTCACTGGGAGGTTATTCGTGAGGACCATTAAATTAGAACTCAAAGATTCTGTCATTCTATATTAATGACATTAATAAAAATAGATCTGTATAAATAAAAAAAAGAAAATTAAGTGCATTTCTAAAATTTTAATTTTTAAATATCTTACCTTCTCCTTTCACCCCTCTTTAGATGTCTCGATTTTAATATTTTTTATGTGATGGTGATGTTACCAGTGCTGAATAAAGTAGAAATGGGAGTGAGTTGTGGGGAATAAAGAGAAGAAATAAGAATATATGCATTACATTAGTGGGTCATGTTCAGAGACTGATTTGAACAATTAAACTGGAGAAAAAACTTACGAGACAGAAATTGAACTGACTGATGTAACTAAGGAATTACTGATAATATTTTTAAATGTAATAATAGAACTGCAGTTCTGTTAAATAAAAGGGGGGGTGTTTATCTTTTAGAGCAACAAACTGCAGTATTTATGGGTTAAATGATGCCATGTTTGGGATTCTTTAAAACAATCTAAGGTAGGCAAGGGGGCAGGGGGTGGGAGCGTGGAAGAAGTAAGATACACCACACTTAAAGACACTTTAAAATGTTTAATTCTTTGACTTGTATAGATTATGAACTTCAAATGAATTTTCTTTCAATACAGTAGCCAGTCATTTTGAAAATTCTGCCAAAGAAAATAAATTAACTGAGCTTTTTATTTATTTACAGTTTGGACGACTTTCATAATTGGATTTCTAAAGCAATAAATTCTCGGGAAACTGATCGCCTCATCAATTCTGTGAGTTATTAGAATGCATCATGTGTGGCCTGGGCGGTTTTCTAGATTTGGAATTTATAAGTCCCTATTTAATAATCTTTATTATCTGGTTTAATTAATCTTATTTATATTGTGGAAGGCCAGGTCGGTCGTGTGTTCTGTATCCTTCATAAGGAGCAGGCGGCCTTCTCGTCGGCTCTGGTGAAGGGCAGCATCCCCTTCTCTTTCCTGGTGGGGTTGGAACTTTGGGTTGCATTATATGCACAGTATGGAGACATTTTTCTCTCTGCAGGCAGCACTGTTGAATCGATCCAGTTAAGTAGAGAGTGTCCAGATAAAAACAAAAGAATAGAGCCATCAATATGAAATCTACAAATCAATGGCCTCCTGTCGTGATTAAACGTATTACTCATGTTAATAAATTCATTATAGACATATGCATGTCCATTTATGGACATATTTGCTCGTACCCTTGTACCAGATGCACGTATGGACCAGTTCTTTGTGGTCATTCATCAGGATGGCAGCTGCAAGCTCAGCAGACGGCACAAAATTCAAATAATGTGAAAAACTAAACCTCTGGGTGGGATCTTTACAAAAGGAAATTAAAGGATTGTTCAGGACAATGCTTTTTAGCTCTCCAATCTGTTAATTTCTTCCCTAAAAAACAGAAAACTGAAATTAACTGACTAGTATTATCACCTGGCATGTTTCTCTCCCCGTTTTCTGAAGGAGCTGGGGTCTCCGAGCAGGGCAGGCTCCATCGGTGGCGATGCTCAACTGGAAGCGTGGCATCCACCCGCTGCATCGCCGCGCCTCCGTTGTGTGGACACATTCAGGGGGTATGTGGGGCTCCCTTGGGACATCGTGGGCACAGATAGTCTAGGATTACATGTTTACACATGAACACACTTTTAAGGTATTTTTACATATCTTTTATTTTGTAGGGTAGGCAGGACTTCTTGCTGTAAAAATAAATCAGTGGCCTCTTCTTACTCCAAAACGGTCATGACAACAAATATAAAGTTGCTAGAGAGGAATCAAGGGATGAGGCCAGAACCAGTGTCCACTGGTATGTAGATTCTGCTGAGTTAGGGTCATGTGGGCAGGCAGCAGCACGCGGGGCCTCCCTGTCCGTCCACGCCCCCGTGTCCCATCGGACAAATGAAACACCAGCATGTGCCAGCCCCGGCCCTTCCCCATTGCTCGCCAAGTAGCTTAAATATCAGGCCCTCTGGGAAGCAAATGCGGAGTCCTACAGCAAGTTGTTACTTTAGAGTTCAGGTAGAAGACTGAGGGCCAGGAACCAACTCCGCAATAAAGTACGAAACCAGATAGCTGAAAATAAACATGTAGGTGTTAGGCCTTCCACGTCTGCCCATGGAGGGCTTTTATTTTTTATTTTTTAATGAAGATTATTTATTTATTTATTTGAGAGAGAGAGAGTAGGAGATGGGGGAGAGAGATAGAAGAAGCAGACTCCTCACTGAGTTGAGGAACCCCGGTGCGGCTTGAGCTCAGGACCCTGGAATCATGACCTGAACTGAAGGCTGACACTTCACTGACTGAGCCATCTCACAGAGGGCTTTGAGACTCCGGTGATAATTATATTTCTATCCCAGCCTTCCCAGACCCTGAGTGCTCCTGGGGTGCATTTTAGAAGCCAAGCAATAATAAGAATAATAACCATTGCTAAGGATTTTTGAATTCTCACCCTGTGCCACGCACAGTTCTTACTTGTCATAGTTTATTCAGTCTCTTCACAATCCTATGAGGCCTACACTTTTAATATGCCTGTTGTACAGATGAAGAGACCGGGCCACAGAGTTAAGTAACATGTCTGAGGTCGCTTGGAGACTACGTGGGATGGCTGGGATCTGACTCCAGGAGTTGGGCCACCTATAACCGCAGTGACACATTCAAGTCTTCATTCTTCAGTACCCTGTGGAATTAGCATCAAACAGTAGCACATTCAGAGTCTATTTTTTCATATTCCTTTTTCTTTTTTTTTAGGAGAGGGATGGGGAGAGGGGCAGAGGGAGAGAGAGAGAATCTTATACAGGCTCCACTCCCTCCGTGGAGCCCGATGCAGGGCTCGATCTCACAACCCTGAGATCATGACCTGAGCTGAAACCAAGAGTCAGAAGTTTAACTGACTGAGCCACCCAGATATCCCTATTCCTCTTTCTTTTTGATTCTCATTGCTGCTTTTGGAGATGAGATGTTTGCAGGTAGATAGGAACTAATATTTATTAAGTGCCTAAAATGTGCCACGCGTTGGTTAGGCACATGATATACATTATTTTCCTCAGGGATCCCTGTGGGTGTGTTTCCCTCTCTTACAGAGAAGCACACTGAGGTAACTAATGAGAGTCTTGTCCTAATAAGAGTTGAGGGCCCATGATTTGAGCCCTCAGCTCTAATGACTGGATGCCTTCTACTACAGTTCTTTAACCTGCAACATCTAAGTAATTAGCACAGAATTGAGTGATGGGAAATGTTTTGCTTTGTTTTCAAGTTATACGGTTCAGTGTCAGTGTAAATTTCTCTTAAATCATGTTGGCGGGGCACCTGGATGGCTCAGTCGGTTGAGTGTCCAACTCTTGATCTCAGCTTAGGTCTTGATCTCAGGGTCGTGAGTTCGAACCGCATGTGGAGCCTAGTTTAAAAAAAAGAAAGAAATCATGTTGGAAATGGTGGCAACAGCAGGGCTTTGTGTAGGACCCTAATTGTAGTGATTAGAAATAATAGTTCCCCGCTCTTTACGTGTATCTGTGTTGTCACTGCCCCTGTGAGTATAAGTGTGTCTCTTACAGTTGGGCCATCACATGGGCAAGCCCTGAAAGTGTGCTCTTTGCTGCTTTACAGGATAGCTCTCATCCTCATGGTCTTTGTTAATTATGGAGGAGGAAGATATTGGTACTTCAAACACTCCAGTTGGAATGGTAAGATATTTTTTCTAAAAGTTGTATTGCTGGCGTAGGACCCCTCAGAGAAGTGTGGACAAGAGAACCTCTCAGCACCCCCTCAGGAGCTTAGAGATGAGGCCCCACCAGCCTCCTTTGAGCGCTGATCTCCTGCCCCCATAGAATGACCTTTGGAGGATGCTGTTAACCCTTTTGTTTTGTTCTTGCTTTCGTATGCTGTGGCCTTGTAATGCTTTATTGTGATAACACGTGGACGCCCAAGTCTCTGTTGCAGGGCTGTGGGACTCTGCAGAAGCTGTTAAGAATTTAGTTGTAAATGATTCTTGTCATATTCTAGATATGCCTTTTATTACAGCCACATGGGAGTTCTGCCTTCTAAGATTCATGGTCCTCCTTGGGGTGCCATTGAACTCAGGTTGGTCTGAGTGGTGCTGAGTAATGGCTATGAATCTGGCTCAGTAGCTGGTTTAAGAATGGATTTTGAATAACACTGCTTGAGGATAACAGAGTTGTCCACAGACTTCTACTCTGGCTCTCCCCTGCCCAGTCATGTTCTTAGGAACTGCCCTAGGCCTGGTGACTGGTTCCAGAGTCCCAGGGAGTATCTGTGTGTGTTACTTCACGGTGTTTTCCTGCGAACTCTCTATGTGAGTTTACTTTCCATATATATCAGTATATAATGGAGCCATTCTAGATTTAGGAAGTATTGACATTCTAGAGTCTTTTTCCTTACTCTTGTGCTTATGTTATTCTCCAGGACTGACGGTGGCTGACCTTGTATTCCCATGGTGAGTTGCAGTCTACCACCGGCTCTTCCATAGGTTATCCAAGTGTCCACTTGATGCTGGAGCCTTTCTCTGAGACCATCCTTGAGTTCTGGGCCACAGGCCTGTGTTGCTTACAGGTCCTTCCAAAAGTTGTGTTACTGGATAGCTCTTACACTTGGTATAGGGCTTATTGAAAACCTGCATATAAAAGATGAGTGATTTCACAGGGAACATTTTGTTCTTGTAGATATGGTATGCAAGATCCTGGGGTCTTGTGGGAAGTTATAAATCCTGAGAATGTAGTTAAATCCCACTAATCCTGAAAATAAGTATAAAAATCATATTTCCTAAAAGAAATGTAATATATTGGCATCAGGAAATTCTGGTAAGTATGTAACAGGGCAGTGATAGTATTAATTAAAATTTAAAGTAATACAGGAGCAACCCACCCTGTCTCTGATCATCTGTGGCTTGTTCACCTTAAGGGACCCTGACTTCCTGTACAATGTGGGATTTGTGTCTTTGCCTGTGATGCTTTGAGTGACTCTGTCCCATCTTTAGGAGGTAGTACTAGTTATTAGTTTATGTCTTTGGTCCCTTGTGTTTCATCACTAATATGAACTCAGGGCTTCTTGCAGGGGAGCTGGGGTTCTTGTTTGAGACAGTTTTGGGTAAGAGGAAGTTTTACATGCCTGAAGACCTGGTAATTATTTATGTACATTCTTTTTTTTTTTTTTAAGATTTTATTTTTTAGAGAGAGAGACTGTGCAAGAACAAGGGCAGAGGGAGAAGCAGACTCTCGGCTGAGCAGGGAGCCCGATGCAGGACTCAATCCCAGAACCCTGGGATCATGACCTGAGCCGAGGGCAGACTCTTAACCAACTGAGCCACCCAGACTCCCCATTTATGCACATTCTTTACGAGGTTCCCTATAGGAAGTGTTCCTATTCCTGTTACTAGACACTTTTATCCAATTAGGTGACCCCAAGAAACGAAGCCAGGGGACATCAAGGAATGTAGCAAGAGCAAACTCTCACCTCTGTTAACCCCACACTCAATCATTGGAAAGATTGCTATTCTTTTTTTTTTTTTTTAAAGAGTTATAATAGAGGGTATAATAAAGAGTATAATAAAGGGAAGAAAAGAGGTGTGTGGCTCAGACGAAATTAGGAAAAGAAATATAGCTTTCATTTTTCTTTCAGGAGAAAGAGTGAATTTAGAAATGATTGACATGTGTTGTTTGTTGCTCAGCGACTTTGAGGGTGTGCTCGTGAATGTCCAGTTGTTTTGATTCTAGTATCTTCATCATTGTTTCTCTTTAATAATAAATGGGAGACTTGTCCTTGGAAATTGCACTCAGCCCTGAAGAATTTTCCTTCTGGAATAGGACTTGAAGGTGCACAAACCTTATAGTCTAACAGGGTTATGTTCTGATTCTTCCTCCAGTGTTATTTCAGTGATTGGCTACTTTAGAAAAATCATGTATTGCTTCTTTTATGTAGTAGATTATAAAATATTAGTGATATATAGTCAAAAAGCCATCCTAGAAATGACCAGCTCTTAATAACTGTCTTTTTTTCTAGGTTTGTATTTATTATGGGATCTTCAGTTTTCCTATCAATGACTTCCGTACTGCAGCGAGGTTGTTCAAAATTCAAATTGCTGGGGAAAATTGCATGGAGGAGTTTCCTGTTAATCTGTATAGGAGTGGTCATTGTGAACCCCAATTATTGCCTTGGTCCATGTAAGTATTTTTTCCCCTCTGTTAGTATATATTCCGGTTGAAATATGGAAGCTACATGTCATAATTTAAAAGAAATGTAATTCTTCCATCTCAGGTACATGCAAAAAGATCAGTTATAAGAAAAGTGTATACCTGGTTGTATAACTTCGGGCATTCTTGTTACTGTCTTGGGACTTCAGACCTGGGAAGAGCTTCGGAGACCACTCAGACTCTTCTGTTGTGTGAAGGAAGACTCTGAGTCCCAGAGAGATTGACGTGCTTTCTGTGGATCTTCTAAGTGCAGGAACGAGTAGTAGGGCCAGATCAGGTCACCTGGTTCTAGACCCTGCCCTTCTGCCACTTTGAATTCGTCGACTTTCACAATAAAGCAGTTGTGTGGTAGTTCAAGAATCCACCTTTGTCATCACCTGTATGCCTGCTGGGTTGCTGGGAAGGAATATCTTTGTTATTGTTTTAGCGGTGTGAGTGAGACAGGAAGGCCGAGGGAAGGACGCACACCCCACGCTTGGGACCCGCATCAGGGTCAGGGAAGGCAGTAGTTGGCTGTACTCAAGGGGCTTACAGTGGCATTAGCCAAACAGGACACAATTATGTGGACAATAGCCAGATGGTCCCCTTGGACAAGAAGCGCTAAGAGTAGCATCCGGAGGAGGTAGAGGTTACTTCCATTTGGGGTCAGAAGGAAAGGTGTCATGTAATAGTTGATTCAGTGCATCTCTAGAAAGTGGGCCACTGCTCCCAGAATACATTGTAGGGTTCATTACGTGGTCACATTCTTCCAGCGATGTAGCCATGTAGCCTGTAAGACAGGGAGAGTCTGTTGGTGGCCTGTGTTGGCTTTGCGAGTTGCTGTTGCGCTAAATCGGTACCCAGAATGACAAAGGGCCAGGAGAAGAACCTCTCCTGCAGTCCTTGCTTTATCTCACACCCAAGGAACACATGTGTTCTTATCCCCGTGTCCCACCTCGCCACTTCCTGCTGTGAGTTTGAGCCAAGTCCCCTATATATTCCTATCTCCAAGAGCCTAGAAAGCAACTTAAGTGTGATAAAGGTATGTTTTCCCCTGTAGAAAACAATAATGTTGTCTTGGGCAGGAGGAGGAATGCTGGCTAACACTTCACCTAATTTGTGCCTTTTGCAGTGTCTTGGGATAAGGTGCGAATTCCTGGCGTGCTCCAGAGGCTGGGGGTGACCTACTTTGTGGTTGCTGTGTTAGAGCTCATCTTTGCTAAACCTGTGCCTGAAAGCTGTGCCTCGGTGAGAAATCCTCCTTTTAAACACAGGGGAGGCGGAGGGTGGGAATCACTGTATGATTTTCAGAACCTTCTTTAGTTCTGAGCACAATACTGTATCTCAGTAGACTCCTTAACTCTGTTAGTCAAGTGCACTCTTTTTTCCTTCAATTAGTTATTTTCCTTTAGTCTTTGCATCAGTCCTTTTTCTCTGTTGTGGGGGAAAAAAGCACATGTGATCTACCCTCTTAATAAAATTTTAAATGTCTGGTAATCAAATGCATTTTGACGGCATTAAATAATATCACCATCATCTAATTTGCTAGTTCAGTCTTTGGGGGCATTACTGCCAATTTTTCCATTTCCTTGTAGTACAAGATATACAGAAAACTCACAAAACATTTCAGTATCTATATAGAGGCTGTGAAGATTCAACTTGGAGGAGAAATGCCAAGGTAGGGTAGAGGAGAATGGCAGTATTGTCGTTGGCTGTCCTTGGCTATTTCACATTTCTTATTTGTGGGAAGTATGTGAGAGCCTCACTTCTTTCGCGATTGCTTTCTATCTTACTATAAATTGCTCTGTTGAGTTAATGCAGGTGGAGCTTTTTTTCCCCCTAGTAGAGATAAAAATTCAGGAAGAAATGTTTAAATTCTTCCACTTAGGGTCCTTCTTAATAAATTAATAAAGCTGTATTTGTTTTCTAGCTCCTTTCCGTATAAGTAACTAGCAAGTTCATCATTGAATCCCAGATTTTCTTGGCTCTTCCTGTAATGATTTCTTGGTTATATGTCCTTGGAGTGCCTTGGATCATAATTCATTTACCTGCTCTGCGCGCTGTGTCATTGTATGTGTACCCTCTGCTGTGGGTTTGCTTGAGGTGAAGCGAGACTAGACATGACTGTGGGCTTTGTTAGTCACTTGGGACCTAAGGTCTGTGGAGGCTCATCTGCCGCCCCCACAATGGAGCAAGGGTTTGAGTGGGACACCAAGAATAGGTGGGCTGTACTCCTTCCTTCAGTCAGGACAGCTCCAAAAGTTTACATTTCATTTTCCTTTCTTAAAATGTATTTTTTAAATAGCTTTTTAAATGACAGTGTTATTGAGATATATTTCACATACCATAAAGCTCACAAGTTTGATGTGTGCAATTCAATGATATTTAGTATATTCACAGAGTTGTGCAGTCATCACCACTACCCAATTCTAGAACATTTTCATTACCCCACAAGAAACCCTGTACTCAGTACCAACCACTTACTGTTCCCCCTACTCCCCCAGCCCCAGACAACCCCTCATCCACTTTCTGTCTGTGTAGATTTACCTATTTTGGACATTTCACATAAATGGAATTCCACAATATGTGCCTTTCTGTTTGGTTTCTTTCACTTAACATATTTTTCAAGGGCCATGTATTGGTGCTTTATTCCTTTTTACTGCTGAATAATACTGTATTTTATGAATGTACCACTTTTTAGATATATTCATCAGTTGATGAGCATTTGACTTATTTCCATTCTTTGGCTAGTATGAGTAAAGATTCTATGTATATTTGTGTACAAGCTTTTGTGTGAACATCTGTTCTCAATTCTCTTGGATATAGGAGTAGAATTGTCCAGTGATTTCTTTTTTTTTTTTCCTCTAAGATTTTATTTATTTATTTATTCAGAGAGTGAGCATGAGTGGGGGGAGGGGCAGACGGCAAGGGAGAGAGAGAATCCCAAGCAGACTCCATGCTGAACACAGAGCCCGATGCAGGGCTTGATCTCACCTGAGCCAAAATCAAGAGTTGGACACTTAGAACTGACTAAGTATCCAAATCCCATCCAGTGATTTGTTTTTAACTAATGTTTTACTACGGTATTTCATGGAGAGGGGCAGGTAGACCACATAATGTATATGAAATAAACATGCATCTATTTTTGTATTACTACTATAAAGGCCAACAGAAGAATCACCAGGAATTTCCCAAATACATTTACTGCATGTTTTCTCCTCTTCCACTTACATGTAGTTCATATATGTTTTTTTTTAATAACCCCTCACTCAGGAGAGAGGCTGCTTTTCCCTTCGAGACATCATCTTTAGCTGGCCCCAGTGGCTCTTCATTCTGATGCTGGAAAGCATTTGGCTGGGCTTGACATTCTTCTTGCCTGTTCCTGGATGTCCTACGTAAGTGAGCCCATGTAGGTAATCCCTTTTTGCATGCCTTTTCTGCCAAGTCAGAGCTTCTGGGGTGAGAGCTTGCAGATTTCCTGAGGGAGAGGAACTTGCTTTCACTCTTTTCCTTGGAGGCATCATGTGTCTTGGGAGAGGAGTTTGGTGTATGTCCAGAGGAATGCCTCTGTGAGGCTTTTCCAGGGTCTGTCTGAAGGGAAGTTGGGCTGCCCACCTTAGCTTGTGGGGAGTAGTCAAGTCAGAAGAGCATTGGTGAGGAGTGCGTGGCACCGAGGGGTCTCCGTGTTTGAGGCTTCTTGTTGGGTTGCTACAGTTGCCAGGATGAACCTTATTCCCGCTGAAGTCTTACCAATTAAGTACATGTTTTCACTTTCCCAGTGGTTATCTTGGCCCTGGTGGCATTGGAGATTGGGGGAAGTATCCAAATTGTACTGGAGGAGCTGCTGGCTACATTGACCGCCTGCTTCTGGGAGATGACCACATTTACCAGCATCCTTCTTCGGCCGTGAGTGAGCCTAGCTTGTACTTCAGCTAGACCGTCGGGAGCTCTGAAGTGAAGGAAAACAGAAAGGGCTGGCCAACTGGAAACTCTGTCCATTTAACAAACTATGATGGGAAATAATTTTTATTTGAAAAGTTGGCTGACTTAGGAAATGTAATGTTTATTATGGGGCTCTGTGTATCCATTACTTTGGATTTGGAAGTGCAGAGGCAGTGGATCAAGCTTGTGGTGGCGTGCTTTTCCTTGTGGCTCAGGTCAGACTCACTGGCAGCAGATTCTGAGGCCTAGATTCGTGTGTAGGAAGCTTATCGGGCCATCCTTTTGGGATCAGCCCCTGCTGGGGATCAAAGGAAGCAGGAATGGGCAGCCGGAGTAGTTGGACTGGCTGGTAGTCACACAAGGCCTTAGCTCATCTCCTGGGGGGCTAGACTGGTGCTTTAGAGTTGTTCTGAATTGGAGTGAGGGATCGGGCCGTTGGATGTGGACTGCCCCCAGCAAGGGAGTGTGACTCCTGGAAAGGCAGCTCTCTTCAGTCAGGGACAGATCCTGAAAAGGATCTGCCAAGAGAGCCAAGCTCTCTTGGCTGAGAGCTTTTGGCCATTAATATTTCTACCAGCTCTGGGAATGAATACTTTAGTCCTGAGAGGGGTGGGCAGGGGGATATCTGGGTGATCCACTGTGGATCTGTTTCCAAATTTCTGCAATTTCTACATGAACATTTGTTTTATAATAAAATAATACAGATATATTTTTAAATGTAATTTGCCATANGTGGGGCTCGATCCCATAACGCCGGGATCACGCCCTGAGCCGAAGGCAGACGCTTAACCGCTGTGCCACCCAGGCGCCCCTTTTTTTTTTAGATTTTATTTCTTTCTTTATTTGAGAGAGAGAGAGACAGCCAGTGAGAGAGGGAACACAAGCAGGGGGAGTGGGAGAGGAAGAAGCAGGCTTCCAGCGGAGCAGGGAGCCCAATGTGGGGCTCGATTCCAGGACCCTGGGATCAGGCCCTGAGCCGAAGGCAAACACTTAACGACTGAGTCACCCAGGCACCCCAGGAACAGCTTTTTGACCTTACAATAGGGTTGATCTTACAATAGGGTTGATCTTACAATAGGGTTGACCAAAGAGAGTCAACCTGACAGTTATGAAGGTCTTATGCATAGTGTTGGAACTGGTTAGGGATGCATCAGGTCACCGACTCCTGAAGTTGAAGTGACTGCTCTGGGTCATGGCTCATCCCTGGGCTCTGTGTTCCCTTCTGGTATCACACACCCCACACTTTGTTGAGCCCCACAAGTTGGCCATGAATTTCTGCAGCAAAAATGGAAAACATTGAATTCTGGAGTGTATTCAAGTTTGTATTTGATCTCTGAGTTGTTTGTGTGCATTTCACAGTCAGTGAGTTCTGCCTTCTTTTTCTGTTTTGTTAAGGTGCTTTATCACACTGAGGTGGCCTATGATCCAGAGGGAATTTTAGGGACCATCAACTCCATTGTGATGGCATTTTTAGGAATTCAGGTATTCGTTCATTTCATTAGGGTGTACATTTTTTGTACATTGTTAATGTACAAAATGATTATTCATTCATCACTAATTCAAAAAGTATTTCATTAAAACAAGTCATTGGAAGCATACCTTCTATGGTCTAATAAATTCTTTTATGTGACAGATTGTCAAAACTAGCAGTTGCTAAAATTCAGCACATGGAAATAATTAGGTATAATTCCTATATGTCTCCCCCCCTCCCCCCAAATTTTCATTGTTTATATGGCTTATCTTGGCAATGGAGGCATAGCAATTTCTGGGTAAAAGGTCTCCCTGCTGGAATGTGCAGAATGTTTGGGTACTGGGTGTTGGGAAGTCCCTGTGTCCCCCCCTTGTCACATTTCTTTTGTGCACACTCTGTATGGTTTCAGGTTATGCATACTGTATGAGTCAGTACAGGTTGTTCTTGGTTTATCTCACATGCAATTTTGTTAAAATTCTGAGGAGTCTAGATTTTTTTCCCCCTAAAGTTCTCCTTATTGATGTTTGAAACTGTTATTTGAGCAGAGCTAACTGGGGGGAGGGAAAAGCCTGTAAAGTAGCTGATGGAAGGCTCTGATGAAAATATTCATGTCCATGTGGCTTTTGAGTACTTGAAATGTGGCTAGTATGACCAAGGAACAAAATTTTAAACTTCATTTAATTAATTTAAATTTAATTTCAAATAGTTTCCTGTGGCTAGTGGCTGCCATATTGGACAGCGCAGGTCCAATTTGGCGACTCATATTTAGAAATACTGCTCTATACTCACCCCTTTAGCACTTTATAGTTCACAGTGGGTGCTTTCACATATGTTCATTTAATCCCTGCATCTGCAGATCTGCAGGGGTGAATTTGCACCCACAAGAGCAGCCTGGGGTAGGGTTAGGAGTGCAGACCGGGGGCCGCACTGGCTGGGCTTGAGCCCTGCTCTACCACTTTCCAGCTGGGTAGCCTCGGGCATGTTCATGCGTCTGTGCTCCGATAGCACCTACTTCAGAAAGGTGTTGAGAGGACTGAATAAGTTAATTCATGTAAAATTCTAAGAACTGGCAAATAGAAAAAATTAATAAATTTTAGCTTTAGTTACAAATTATTATGAACATATTCTTATTCTTTGATGTTTTTCAGAAATTAATTCCTAATTTCAGGGGATTTTGGGGCAAAGTCCAGATTGTACTGTTTCTGTTTCTGCCTCTAGTTCCACCCTGTCCCTCCTCTGTACTGCTGCCAGAGCGGGCCGTCCAGCAGGCCAGTCTGGGCTGGTCCCTTGTGACTGTTTTTTTGGCGTGGGGGTAGAAGTGACTTTCCTGAGCTCCCTCTCATGCATGGGAGAAAGCCCATGCCTCACCAGTGAGATCCGCAAGCCTACCTGCCTCCCACCTTCCCGCCCTTCCCAACCCTCTAGCCTTTCTCAGTGACCTGCAGCTCAGGGACGCATGTTCTTTCAGCCATTTGACCAGTTTCGGTGCATGCTGTTCCATTCTGCCCAGATGTTCTTCCTGCTTTGCACTGGTAGCCTCAACCAGATGGCTCTTCCTCTCTGGCGTGTCCTCCCATCCTCCTAAGGAGTCCCCTGTGCCTTGGTGGCCAGCCATCAAGGGCAGGGGTGACGTTCCATTCCTCTCGGTGATCCCGGCGTCTAGCAGCATGCCTGGCAGATCAGTCTGTTGAGTGACTAGGACGGTGGATGAAGACGAAACACGAATATACCTTAAGCAGTTCTCTTGGTCATCTGTGTTTTCTTCTCCAGGCAGGAAAAATACTCTTGTATTACAAGGATCAGACCAAAGACATTCTGATCAGATTCACTGCCTGGTGTTGTTTTCTAGTAAGTAACTGGCATTCCTTACTAAAATCCTGTCCATACATGTTTCAAAGAAAGAAAATGTTCAGCAGCACTGGACAGCAGCTGTCACCACAGCACACGAGTTACATTTTTCACAGGAACAGCGGAGAGGAACACATCTTTACACCTCAACTCTCAGGTTTATTTTCTTAGGCAAATGTCTTTATAAATTCTTATGTTTGCCTTTGAACGGCCAACCGGAATCGTGAGGAAATAGTGTAGGTCCTGGTGGGGAGCCAGACCAGGAAGGGCACGGTAACAGCTTCCAGAAGTCTGCTTCCAGATTTCCCGGTGACGGAGAGTTGAAAGTTGGGCTGTTCATTTTATCCCTCATGTTTCCTCTCTAATTTATTTATTGGTTTACCATCGACTCAAGAGAATGCTTTGGAGATTTTTATTGGAGAACATTTTTAGTTATGCATCTTGAAAATAGTTTTCCACTTAAAAAAAAAAAGAAGACACAATTTTCAGCCCTCCCTAAGTAACTAAATAACATATTTTCCAGTTTTGATGGAAGTTTTTTGAGATTATTATTAAACAAAACTAACGTCCTTCTCCCCCATTATAGGGGCTTATTTCTGTTGCGTTGACAAAAGTTTCTGAAAATGAAGGCTTTATTCCAATAAACAAAAATCTGTGGTAGGTATAGAAAATAGTGTCATTTGAATGTTGGGTTGATCTTCCTGTCACTGGATGCGCTCCTCAGGAGCCCTGAAACACCTCATTCGCCTTGTAGGTCCATTTCGTATGTCACCACACTGAGCTCCTTTGCCTTCTTCATCCTGCTTATCCTGTATCCCATTGTGGACGTGAAGGGACTGTGGACGGGAACCCCATTCTTCTACCCAGGTAAACAAACCTCTTAAGCTCGGAGTTGATGACGGTCACCTAGTGGGCCAGCCCAGAGACAGCTGAGCATGCCTAGTGCTGCGACCTCGCCCCGAGTGGCAGGTTTCCAAGATGCTGGCTGAGGGAGAAAGCAGCTGGGGCTACATGCAGGACATGCCTGGCCAGTTCCAAAGCAGTCCACCCATTTTATCTGTTTAGATTGTGGGGTCACAACCAAGTTGCATTTGTTTCTTCAGGCAGTCCTGAGTTGTGGAGCATCAGAATCGATCCAGGGCATATCATTCAGTTTCTAATGCTTCAGCAATGGGGCCATGCCTTTTTTCTGAGTATAAATGTACTACCTTATAGATAATACATAAGAAATATCAAGAGATAAATGGAATAGTTTTGATGCAATTCTACAGGAGACTGAGGGAAAGACCCGATCATTTTTTGGTAAAGATTAATTTATTTATTTGAGAGAAAGAGAGAATGTGCATGCAGGGTGGGGAGGGGCAGAAGGGGAGAGAGAGAGAGAGAGAGAGAGTGAAAATCTCAAGCAGACCCCGCACTGAACACAGATCTCGCCTTGGGGCCTGATCCCAGGACCCTGTGATCATGACTTGAGCTGAAAGCAAGAGTCGGACGCTTAACTGACTGAGCCACCTAGGCACCCTAGACCCAGTCATTTCAGTGACTCACTTCAGCCCTCCAATTCTAGTGACGGTTACGTTTTTCTGACCTCAAGTTTCTGGTCTAGAAAAGATAAGTTCATGATTTTGGCTCTCCTTGCAGATTTAGTATTCAAGAATTACATCATTATAAATATTTTCTAATTCTTGATGTAGCTTACACTTAAGCATTTAAGGTATATATTACTTATTTTTGGCAGTGTGTGCTTTTTGTTTTTTTCATTGGACTAAAGTCAAATTTCAAGAATTAAATACATGATCAGATGTGACTCAGGAAAATATTATTTTCTGTATCTCTCCTCCAGGAATGAACTCTATTCTGGTGTATGTTGGCCACGAGGTGTTTGAGAACTACTTCCCCTTTCAGTGGAAGCTGCAGGACAACCAGTCACACAAAGAGCATCTAACTCAGAACATAGTTGCCACTGCAATTTGGGTGCTCATTGCCTATGTTCTCTATAAAAAGAAGGTTTTCTGGAAAATCTGACAGCTCCAGCTGAAATGCTTTGCTGGCAGAGACTCTAGTGGGCTGTGGGGGAGTGTTGAATCAGCCTTTATTAAAGGGAACCATGAATTCTAAAATCAGTAGGATGTGTATTTCCCAATGATTGGGGAAGATGCTGATGCACTCTGGCTGGTTTACTATGATGCGGCTGTTCATCAGAACTATGTATATTTGGGACTTAGATGTTTGGAATATAATTGTCTTTTTTCTCCATCTTCCATGTAAATGGATGTATTTAGAACTTCATTTTAAGGATTTCTCATTTAACTCTTCAAAAGGAAATTGCCATGGGCATTTTGCTTCTGTGATGGATAAAACGATCTAAAGTCTAATTTTTATTGATCTTGTTTTCCTGTAGACTGTCCTTCCATGTGCACACATGCCAGCCAAGAATACCATCATTTCTGTTGTGGCTGACTGGAAGGCTTATCGAATGGGATGTGTAGTGATGCAGCCAAATATTTTCTGTGGTTAAGTGCAATTTAATATTTCAAGAAAGAGTAATTTCCTTTTCAGATCTGCAAGGCATTGGTGGGTCCAGAAAATGCCTTTCTGTTGGAAGGCATTCTCTCCTTTTCCCCACTTGAAAAAGACATTAAGATACAGATGTGTTATTCCCAGCCACTCTCGCTTATAGTTACAATACTTACACACCCACTTGGCTGTCTGCACTTGTCTGTCTTTCTCACTGTGTGTCTAGATGGTGGCTGGCACTCAGGGCTATAGTGTGGCAGAGAAAAGCACACTGTCTTGTTTGTGGCACCAGCTTTGCCATCCCTGCCGTATAAGATGTCAGCAAGTCCCATGGTCTCTCTGGGCCTCGGTTCCCTCATCTGTGAAATGAAGGAGACAGTGATGACCTCTCTGGTTCCTTGCAACTCTTAGGCTCATTCAGGTGGGATACATCCGCAGCTTTTCTGAAGTCCTTAGGAAAATTTTATTACAGAAAACTCTTCAAAATAAATGATAATGAAAAGGTTAAAAAACAACTCTCATTGGAGTAAATCCTTTCAGAATGACCCTCCACAGTGGAGGCACTTTCCTGTGTGGAGTCGCAAAACTGGAGATAGTTTCTCAGGAGTGAAGACAGGAGAACACGCTAAGAGAAACAGCACTCTTCCTATGATGCATCATGCTTAACGAATTTTCTGTGAGAATTCCGTGAGGAGGAAAAGGTGGAATAGTACGTCAGCCCTCCCTTCCGTGGCGAGCCGAGCCGAGGCCACCTCCACGTCGCTCCGGCCGTCAGCACAGCACAGACGACCTCTGCCTGTGCTCCGCCTGCACTCTCCCCCGAACCCCCAGCCCCAGCGGTCGCTGCCCGCGGGACCCTCCGCCCGGACGCCGGCGGCACGTCAGCGCCCCGTCCTCCCGCCGCTCTGCCCAAGTTCAGACTGCCCCCTGGATTTTCCCAGCTCCGTGAATGGCTCCTTCTCTGTCTCTAGCTGTGAAACTCCGTCACCTTTCACTCACCTTACCTCCTCTGTGCCCCCCTCTCCACGCCTCTTCATTCCCGGCTCTTCCCCCTGAAACTCCTGCCTTGGCGCTGCGGCTGCCTCGTCTCTCTAGTCCGGGCCTCCGTCCCTCAGTCGTTCCTCTGTCAAGTCGCGGTCCGTTGCCTCCAGACTAAGCTTTATGCAGCAGAGCTCGGGTAAGATCTCCACACACCAGCTTCCCTCGACGTCGGAACCGCGGTGCCTGACGTGTGTGTGTACAGAACCACGCTCGGGGGAGCCGGACATACTTTCCGGCTGCTTGGCCCCGCCCCCCGCCCGGGCCCCGCCCACCCCGCCTCCGCCGGCGGCCAGGCTCCTCCCCGCGCAGCACTTAGTACCTCCTGCTTCTGATTTTGAGGGCAGTCTTCCTGCTTTACTTTCTCCCCTTAATTTTCTCCTGGGTACACTTGACCTTTAGACCCCCTACTTCTGAAACACCTTCTCTAATCTCGTATTCTCATCCAAAAGTAATATTTTCTTCCTCTCATGATATCTTACTGGGATCAGTCTCATGGCATTTATCGCTTTCTGCCTGGTATGATAGTGACTTGTGTACGTGTCGCATTTCCCACGCTAGACTGTGAACTTGTTAAGGGCGAGCATTATGTCTTGTTCATCTGTATATTCCTCGTGGTGCACACACAGTGCCTCATACTTAGCAGGCGCTAAATAAACATTTATCAAAGCAAAGCAATAGTGGTTTTCGTTTTTAATATCTAAGTGCTGATGAAAGCGCTGTGTCCAGAGTGCCCCCTGAAGATGTTCCTTTTCCTAATGTGTAAGGGGACAGTTGGTGAGGAAACCTGTTGCTACCCTTCTCTTGCAGTGAGTCATGGATGGTCACAGTGTGTCGTCCCAAATCCCAGTAAGTCAGGCTGAGTTGGACCTCTCCGGATGTTATCCAGAAGCCTTTCTTGAACTGGGGAGTATATATCAGGGTGTATTGAACTGTAAGGACAAGGAAATCCTGATCCAGCTGGGTTTAAAGGAAAACTTGCCTCATGTAAGAAGGCCCCAGGTAGGCTGGCTTCAGCTCACTCGCCTGTAAGGCCACCACACCATGATAGCCACACACACTCAGGGACTGTGACACCAACCCCAAGGAGAGGGCTTCCCCTCTGTCCATCTTGTGACTTCGTTAGACCGCAAACCCTCCCCAGAAGCCTCTCAGCAGCCCTCCCCTTGTGTCTCACTGGCTACGAGCCTCTCATCTATCTGACTTGTGAAACCAGCAGTGACAAGGGACTGTGGACCGATGAGCCCACGGCATGGCTACGCGGACAACCTGCTTTGGGAACGGACGGGGGTCCAGTTCTTAAAGTAATAAAGTCCAAAATACTGTTCTAGAGTAGGGATGTAGTAATTGGAAGTTGTTTATACATTTTTTTGTACTTCCATTACTCATTCTTATTTATAATTAAGTGAATAAATTCTTGCCTTACACTTTTTTCCACTCTGTTCAATAAAGGACATCTTCTATAAATGTGCAATAATCCCAAATGTATTAAACGGTGTCACCTTAAATGAAATTCCAACGTAATAGTTTTTATTTTTCCTTTAATGTAATTCTATTTTCCAAATAAATGTGGGAGATAAATGGACTTTTGAGAAAGTTTCTCAACATATCACACTGCTTTTCAGGAAGAGATCCCTATCAATTGTAAAAAATTAGGGGTAGGACTTTAAAAACACTAAGCAATACGTGGTAAGATCCAAGACCCTATTAACAAATGCAGCTTCTGGCATAATTTCAGCCTTTGAGATTTTTAACTCCTTTTGTTGGAACTTCGAAATGAGGTGGGAAAACACATTGCTAGTGTTTATCTTTAGTTGCCTGTGTAATCTGTTTTCACCAGCGTGTAGTGAGCCAACATTTTTCTCTTGGTAATCAGTATTTGTTGGGCATTAGTTTGAAAACACGGCGTGTGTGGTTTTTTTTTTTTTTAAGGCTACATGCATTTCTAAATTCAAAGTTGATGGAAATGCTAGATGTTTGCCTTATGTCATAAAATGCCTCAGACCTCATAAACCCCTTATCTAATTGTGTATGTCAGAACACTGCCATTGACAAAAGATGCCGTTATCTTGCTGGCTTTCCTCTGCAGAATTCCATCCAAAGTGCTAGCCGTGTGGACAGCTGGCTTTGCTCCCTGCAGTGCAGAGCACATGGTTTCCCACAGTGTCCATTACCATTTTGGGTTCTGGTGGAATTCTGTCCTGACTACTGGAGCTGGACAGAAACTCAGGTCTTTGGTTTTCCCACCTTTTATGGGGCTGTTCTTGTCAAAACTTGATGGTTTGTAGTCATGCACTTTTACTTTGATACGGGATAGTTTTCCGGCTGGTACTAAACTCCAGAGGTCGTTTAGCTTGTAGACTCGTACCACCATCTAGCCAAATCCTGTCTGTGACATGGCTCTGGCCCGGAGACCGCTTGTGTCAGTTTAACCAATCCCAGGTGATGCCTGTCCCGTGTCAAAGAGAAATAAAGCCATTCTAATGAAGTGGGGAGGGCAGACTTGACTGCACTGGGGGTCCAGTGTGAACTGAACCAGTTTCCTGGAAATAACGGCTGGAGACTTTAAAGGCTGGGGGTGCTAACGGAAAGGCAGCGAGGGGTGCGATGGGGTTGGTCTGTGTGACAAGGCCAGCTGGATTTGTGAGTTGGCGCTTCGCCCCTTATCTTTATGATGGGAGGTGGTGGGGCACGTTGAAGCAAGGTGCCACCTGAACTAGGCCCTTCTCCTGGATATTTACGTTTCGGACACAGCTTGAGTCCTTACAGAGATGGGTTCCGGTGGTAGTTTCACATCTCAAAGGGCAGCGGAAGGATTTATAATTGCCAGCTTTCTAAAAATAATTGCTCTAAGAGGGGGTTCAGGGACCTATCTGCTCACCACCATGTTCGGGCTGGATCAAATACATCCTGTGAGCGTGCAGCTTTCTAAGGCGGGCATTTTAAGGGGGCTAGGGTCATCCTGGGTACGCGGCCTTACGCTGCTAGTAGCTGTTTTGGAGTTTGGTCACATCTCAGTGCAAGGGGTGTGCATGGGTCCTCATGAGTCAGAGGTCAGCAGTCCCACCCCACCCCACTCTGCCTTGTCTGCAAACTTGGTCTGAGTTCCCATTTTATTCTATGGCATTTCCCCTGCAATTCTTCACACAGGAGTGGCACCACTGGGGGAAAAAAAAGGTGATTGGCTCTTTATCTGGTGCCTACACATCTGGGTATCAGAAAGTCTTGTTTTGATGTATGCTGCCCCCAAATACTGATCTGAGGAATGTATAAAACCAAAATGTGTTTAATTTGGAAGCAGTTATGGGCCAACAACACTCCTCAATCAAAACAACAGGATGGTTTATATATTTGTAATCAACTCATATTAAATCAATATTAAATTGATAAACACTTTAAAACAAGCTAGGTGGAGTATTTTCTGAGATAGATGTCTATTACTTAAACCACTTTATTGATTTTAATAGAGTTGACCCTTGAACAACACAGGTTTGAAAAGAATGGGTCCAATTATACACATTTTTTACAGTATAGTACTATAAATGTATTTTTAGGATTTTCTTTTCTCTAGCTTGCTTTAAGAATATAGTATATAAATCATATAACATACAAACTATTTGTTAATCAACAGTTTATCAGTAAGGTTTCCAGTCAACAGTAGGCTATTAGTAAATAAATTTTTTGGGAATCATTATAGGTGGATTTCCGACTGTGCAGTGGATGGGTAGGTGGGCATGCTGGCGCCCCCAGGGGCCCCCCACGTTTGTCAAGGGTCAACTGTAGATCTAAAACTTTTAATGCAAAGCAACTAACTTCTTAGCCCTCTCATTAAGTAGCCCCTAGAAACAGGTATTTGTTTGACGTTTACCTGATATATTTCAGAACAGGAAAAGAAGAAAATAAACCTGAGAGCTAACACTGGCCCAGCTGGACACACAAGGTGTCCTTCCACAGACGGCACGTGAGGGAACACTTGGTCTTCACGGCCTGTGAGGGAAGTGCCATCAGCTCTGTGTTCCAAGGCCGAGCCTGAGGCACAGGGGACTTAACCTGTCCCGGTACAGGGCAGTAAGGGGCCGGGCAGAGCCAGGGCTGGGAGCTGGGCCACAGGGTATCAAACTTGGGGGCAGGGAGGAGGTGTCTTCCCCGGGCTGGTGCACAGACCCCCACCCGCAGCTCCCTCGCTGGAAGTTCACTCAAGTTCATTCTGGCGTAAAGGTGTTTGGTATGAAAACTTCCTGAAAAGGTCTGAAAGCCTGTTGATATGTAATACCTACCAACGCCTAACTATGGAAAATAAGACCTTGAGGTCATGAATAACATTCACTTACGTAAAGCACACTCTTGGTCAGAAACTCACCGGAACTAAAATACATTTTTAAAAGCCCCAAACTTAGGATGATTTTTATTTACAAAACAGGTTCTTCTGTTTTACGAAAAATTACGAAAATGACTCTGAAAAATAGAAATAGCTTCTCAGACTCTTGGGAACTACTTTTAAGCAACCAAGGAGCTGGAACTCAGACGGTTTTCCTCTAAGAGTTTTAACAGCAACGTTTATGAAGGCTTTGTGTCTTCACAAAATAGCCCGCGCTCCGAGCCGCCTTTCCTCCGGCGGAAAGGGCCCCGTCAGGCCAGAGTCTGAAGGAGCAGGACCTTCTCATTGACGCAGAACCGGTGCAGCACGACCGTCAAGTGCTCGCCACAGCGCGACACCTGGCGCTCCATGGCCAGGCGGAAGTCCTCCTTCACGCCCTTGGTGATGCCCCGAGTGACCGTGTGGTGCCTGAGGGCAGCGACAGGGAAACAGATGGACACCACAGTTAGCGCCGGCGTCACTGGTCAGCGTTCCTGGGGCAGGAGTAAAACCTGACTCAAATCTAAGTAAAGAAATTCAAAAAGGAAGAAAAGCCCTAACCAAACAACCCCCTGCCCATTCCTTCTCAGAAAGACATTAAACTAGAGTGACGTTTCCTCCTCAATAAAAGGCTAGTTTAAACATCTGAATGTCCAGTAAAATGCCACCTGCTCTGCTTCTGAACTCTTGCAGCTCTGACACTATGCATCCCTGTGCTGACTTGTGCACGGTTCTGTTACTTTGGGCCAACCGAGCCCAGTCCACGTGGCCACACAATTCACGTCCGGACAAGCCGGCCGAGTGCAGAGGCAGCAGCAGGGAGGAGGGAAGCCAGAACGAGCCAGTCGCCACACTGAGCTGGGGGCTGGGGCTCTGGGATAAGGCTCAGAAAGGTCTGGGGCTTGTGCCCAGCCACTGGGGTTCCAAGCGCGTCTCTCTCCCGGTGATGGCAGAACAGGACAGCTCTGCTAAGCCCATCCAGACTCCCATCTGTTTGAGAAGCTGGAGGAGTTGGAGGTCCCAAGACGAGATCTAGCAGAGGTGGGGAGAGAGAAGCGGACTCACTGCAGAACAGCCAGTGCCCTGCAAAGGCCTCCTGGGGACCAGATCTGGTCCGTGTGCTCAGGAGACGTGCACATCTGTGGGAGGGTCAGCGGGGGAACGAGAACAGTTCGAGCTACACCCAAAAGCTGTGCTGTGGGGAAGGAGCTCACAAAAGAAATCCCAGAAAACTTAAGACGTCAAAATGAAGAAAGGAAAAGAAAAATCTAGCAGAACTCAATGGGTTGTTAAAAGGAAAGGAGTTCTAACTACCAGGTCAGTACTTTAGTAGATTTAGACCAAGAGAAGGCACCTCCATTCCCCACCTTGACTGCCTAACTTCCCTCAGAACAGTAACAGGGATTTAAAATTAGATTTTTATGCATCGGCCAAAACAAAACTGTCGAAACCACTCTAAAATGTTCCTGTTTTTTGTTTTTAAACTTGTGTATTGTCATATAAAACAAGTACAACAGAAGTCAGAGAGCTGCAACGCAACAGAAGAAAAAACTAAATTGGGCTCTGTCAGACTAGTAAAGATATTACAGGACAGTCTACAATGCCTGTGGGCATTTGAAAGAACTCAGTAAACAGCAGCAGTGCCATAGAGAAAACAGTTCTCTGTGGACATTTCTAGTGAAGTCGGCTGGTTAACTCAGTAATACGGACACGGTGTCAGTGAGGCTAAGGCCACGAGGCCCACTGGGAATAGGCACAGACCCACTTAAGCTGTCCTGAGATACTGTCCTTCTGGGTCCCAGCCTGCGACCCCTGACGGGAGCCAACCCCTGAGCAACCGAGTTACCGGTATTTGCAGACAAGCTAAAGGGCTCTGAAAGCTCAAAGCAAACTCTTCCCTTGGTGCTAGAAAAAATATAATAAAACGTCGTGTCCTGCTGATCACGGTTCAGTGGTATTGCTTCTACAGATAAAGCAATACAACTCCACTGTGTGTCTGTCAGCCTCTATCCCTCTGGTGAGTTTGGATGAAGAAGAGAATTAGTTAGCTTTTGCGCTTTAAGGACAGGAGAAAGCAGCTAATAAATGCAGCATACCAAGTATTTTCAGTTTAGAAAGGGAAGGGCTGAAAAATCAGTAAATGCTGTGCTAAGGCCCAGTAAGACCAGAACATCAACACTGGTCACTAGTACGGAAATCCATGAATAAAAAGTTACTTAAAATGAACTTTGGCATCCTTAAATATTTGTGACTGAATGCCTTATGTTTTACCAAAAGAGAATCACAGTCTAGTGCCTAACCTAATGCTTAATCTAACACAGTTTTATATAACTTTCGGTTTTTTTTTTTCCAGATCCATAATGATTTTTAAATCGAACACAAAAACACTGGCAACTTATGGAAAAAAAATAAGAAATGTTACAATATTACAACCAGATGGTTTGCCAAGGAATGCAGAACAAATTAAAAAAATAAAGCAAGCATGAAAAAGAGCACTGAGGAACAGAGAGCTGGAAACCATGGGCAGTACGACATGTGGACAAAACGGCACACTATGAGCAGGTGTTTTTCCACGTGGTACCTGTCAGCAGTCTGTATGCTGGGCTGAAGCACAGGTAAGAATTCCTGCTGCAGTAACCCCATGGGAGGGCTAGAAGGCCTTTAAAAAACAGCAAACAGCAGCATTCAAACACCCACACCGACTCACCCTGCACTGCAAAAACAACACGCCAGAGAAAATGCACAAGACTGGAACAGACGATGCAGAAACCCTTGAACCTCCACGGGCCCCGGGCCACAGCAGTGTCTTTCAGGAGGACGGGAGCAGCTAGCAGTCCTCTCCCTGCACCTGGTGCTGGGGCACGTCCACAGCATCTTGTTCCTGGGCCCCGAGCTCAGCCCACTCGAGATTTGGTGTAAAAACCACCACCGAGGAAGAGGATGACGAGACGCAATTGAACGGTAGTGCGGAGAGGGAGTCACACTCGAGAAGACACGTTTTTGAATCCAGCTTCCTTCAGCCTCCACTCTGCTCATGCCCCCACCAATCCCAGAGATAAACTTGGGGGCTTTTGGTAACCATCTTTGCCAGGATTGAAGCCCCAAATTGAAGAGGCCCTTCCAGGAATACTAGAGGGGCTGTTTTTGATTGAGAAAGGTTGAGCCTGAATTTCAGAAAGTATTGAGAAAAGGAACAGATGGGGGGGAAAAAAGAGTCTGGGACCCATGGCTTTGCAGAATTCGAAACAAAGATTTTGTGCACAGGACACAGTTTTTCCATTTTCACCTAGTCTAACGCAACTAGGGTACTGCAAGTATCAGCAAAGAGATAGTTCTCTATTTTGGAGTACGTGAGGACAAAGCGTCTTTGTTCTGTGGCCAGCCCCCGGGTGCCCTCAGCGTTGGTACTGGACCCGCCAGCATCGAGCAGACCAGGACGGACTCACAGCCTTACCCCAGGGGAGGGCTGTACACTGCTCACAACACCTCTGGCACTCAGCGGGAGGCGCCACCCAAAAGGTCTGCGATGGCTTCAGAGAATTTGTTTGGAACCCAAAGGGAAAAGGAATATAGACAGTTTTCCTCAAGATTCTAACCCTACCCCCCTTAGTAAGAGCACTCGGGCTTTATGCACCTTGCTTCTCCCGCTGGTTAGGCGTTAAGTAATGTGAAACGTAGGCTTCAAATGAACTGTGAGACTCGCACAGTGAAGACTGGGCAAATTTCTAGAAGGTCAGCTCAGTAAGTAACAATCCCTATTCTTGCTTCCAAATGGACAGAACAGCAGGCTTCCTAAGAGGCTTAATGGTCTCCTACAGGGAGTTAGAAGACATTAAAGTTTATATTGACCAAGGTGGGGGAGCCTGGAATTCTCTCCCAAAGCCTAGAAATTCATGTTGTGCATCCCTGCCTTGCCCTAAGCAACTCTTTACAGTGATATTATCTGGGTGTCCAAGATAATGAAAGCAGGGTGTCCACCTGCTTTCATTCTTTGTCCTAGGGGTTGTCGGCACGTAACCATGTCACTATTCAGCTCAATACAAACTAGCTACAGAAGAAAGGTTCAGTATAATGAAGTTCGAGATCCAACTGTTGATTTTGTAACAGTCCATTCACTCAAATTCCCACAGTTAAGCACTATCTGAAGGGAGATATCATCTATAACTTTAACCTTAAGTAAATGCAGTTGACTCTAAGGCCGTTCCTATATTATGATAATTTGTACAGTGAATTAACTAAAAAGCTATTAATATTAACTTTGTTTTATATATCCAGCCTCAAAACCTGGAAATCTTTCATTTTTAAGCCCACAAAAGGGGTTACCTAAGCTCCCATATCAACAAGTCATCTTTGTTCTCGAACACCGCTAAGACTATTTTCCACATGCCACATTTTCCCCCTAGTTTTTATCTGCAGTCTTAGGGAAGGGAATGGAGATGGAAAGGTGAGCATGTCCAGCCCGTCTTGCCTAAGCAGCCTAATGCATAAAGGCCTCGTGTTTTCAGAAAGAGCATTTGTTCTTTTATGTTAGATGTTTAGAATGTTTATTAATAATATTTACAAGATGAAGGACAAAAACCCGACTTAATCCTCCCATTCTTCAGAACGGATTCCGTAAGACCCTCTTCTTAATAGGAGTAAAGAAATGTGTGCGATTGTGCGTATCACAATGCACACCTCCTGCTTCCCTCTCAACACTTCTAAGGCTCTACAAAGATAGGAAAAGATGTGGATTTTTGCTCTCAACAACTGAAAACTCATTCATTTCACAACTGAGAGAAAAAGGACAAGGCTTTCAGCCTTAGCAACACTCTCTTCTCACTCGGGGCTCAGTCTCTTGCAGTGACTGTGACACTGAGTCACAGCCATGCTGGGTCTGCAGGACGCAAAGGAGGAAGTATGAAAATAAAGCTGCACGTGGCATTTACAGCACAGAGGATCTATCCAAACTACAATGAGTATTGAAGGATAGAAGCAAGATTTATGAGCTATTTAAAAATCATAAATGGTCACTAACTTCATCTAGGTGCGGGAGGGCGTGCCTGAGACCAGGCACCCCACCATTTCTTGGAGCAGGTGTGGTTTTCTTAGAGGCACTAGACCCGGCTAGTTTCTCCTGCGCTATGCAAGCAATGGAGACTGCTTGGGAAGCCTTCAAATAAACACTGAAATCCAAGTACAGTTGATAAATAAAGTCTGTAGCTTTTCTTAATCCACTGCAACTTTAATTAAGCATGGCTCTTTCTTAATTAAAAACATTTTATGTCTAACCAGAAATTTATAGGATTAGCCTGTACATTTTGGAAAGGAAAAGGTATCATGAATGAGACTTTTGTTTAGTGAAAAGGTTTCAAAAGTGACAGAAATATCCCAATTTAAGCAATGTTTTATCAAGAAATGTAGTTAAGGAAACACCAAACTTCAAAAGCTACCTAGAATCAAATCTACTCTCAAAAACAGAGACCAGGTTTGGCTTCCTTTCTTTTCTCAAAGCTACGGACACTTGCAAATATTTCCTACACGCGCACGAAAGGTGAGCCCTTCACGTGGGAGAGCAGGACAGCATGCTTACTTGATCAGCATTCCCTGATTGGGCAGTAACTCCAGATGAATTTTTCCACCTTCCTGAGTTCTTAAGTAGGCGAATTCCTCCAGCATATCGATATCTGCAGGCCAGATTCAGGTTAACCACGTGCAGAAACAAGGTGCCCTGCTCTCTCGGAGGAGGACCAGGCTGGCAGTGACCGAGTGACTTCCCCACGGCCACCCAGCTAGCCGGAGTCAGTACTGGAATCCGGCCTGGTCTGATTTCAAAACTAACTATTCTTGTACCAACCAGACCACCCCATAAAGATAAATATGTTTCTCCTACAGATGCTAATTAAACACATTCTGTATGGTCGTAACAGCAAAATCTTTTGTTTTCTTAATAAGAAACGAAAGAGGCAGTGGGGGTGCTGAATCCCGGAAACGGTTAAGAAATATCACCCTAGGCGCTGGGACAAGGATAACCCGCTCCTCACAACCTGAAGAAGGTGGGCTTTCCCTAACAGTATGAAACCCAACACTCCCCACTGCCGAAAGCAACTGCCGGGCTGTGCAGCACATGTGGTGGGTTCTCAGTATCCGCTATAAGGGCTGTGACACGGTGCTCCAACAGCCAACCCCAGGGGACAGCCAGTGCCCCCAGGAGAGGCCCCAGGAGGCCCTGTGCTGAGAGATGCAGGCCAATGAACTATTCTACTCTATGGCCTCACCAGCCACTGAGCCTCTCAGGAACCTGAAGGCTATTAATGCAGGCATCTCAGGTACCTTCCTAGAAGTCGCTGGAGGTGGGAAGTGGAATCGAGCTGGCTGATACCGATTCTGCGCATCACCTCTGGGAAGCCTTTTACGACTCTCATGAGACCAGCTGCCACAGGCCCATTTTTATTCGTCATTCTTTCTCTCCTCCCCCAAAATAGTAGAAAACCATTATTTCTACCTGGAATTCAGTCTTGTACTATGCATTTATTCTAAAAAAAAAAAAAAAAAGGTCAGAATTTCTTATGCTTACACAGGAAAAAGGATACTTGTAACATAGTTGAAAAAATTCTCGTATTGGAAATTTCCTTGCTGACAAATCTTATTGACAGCTTTCAAGAAAAGATTCTCTCCCCGTGGCCACTCCTGCTGAAGCAAGACGATCACATGCCCCAGCGCCATGTCGTCCCTGCTGTCCGTGAAAGCTCGGAGCTGCAAGACAAGGGTTTGTGCAGACACGGAAGGAAGAGGAAATCATGGGGTGATCTTAAATATGCCAATACCACTCCCTGAAAAAACGCTGCTGTATGCAAATGTGTGATCTAGGGAACAAAGCAGAACACACACTTGCCATGCACACAACACAACCGCCTTCTGAGGGGGGTGGGTCCCAACCACAGAAGCTTGGGTCCCCTCTGTGCTGGGAACAAGGTCACTGGCAGTGTGTTCACTGAGCCTCCTGAGGGAGCTGGACATGCCTGGCAGGCCTGACGCTCTGACTTGGGAAAAGGGCGAGAGAAGCTGAGTGGTTCTGTATGGCAGAGAGAAGAATTTGCGGATTTCTTTGAAGGGGGCAGTTGCGGGTAGAGGGTGGGCCGCAAGGCTAGTTGGAGAGAAGGGTTTGAGGAGAACATGGACTGGGGAGCAGAAAGCCAGTGAGCAACAGGGAAGGAAGCGGCAGTGTGACGTGCAGAACCAGCCCGAGCACTAAATGAGCATCGAGGCCTCAAAACACACTTTAAATTGTTTCTGTTGCCCCAAGGGATTCTGATGAGGAGTGAAGTCTGGGAATTACAGCCCTAGAGCAGAGACTCAGTACTCCTGTTCTCTTGCTCACAAACCTTGGTGAAATGCACGCTAAGGCTCTGCTCCACCGGCAGCCAAGGGCCTGGCGTTCTTCCAACAGCCTGTAAACCTTCCCAGCTCTGCTGGTGCTCATCCTAACGCCTGAAACGCTTTCACCCCGCTGGTCTTTAGGATAATAAACTCACCATCCCTCTATGAGCCTGACGGCATTTGTACTCTCTTCTTCTAGCTAATATGTTTTGACATACATTGATTCACAAAATACTTACTGACCAGCACTATGGGCAGGTTATTTGCATAACCGTCCCATGTCTATTTGTAAACTGCTTGAGGATGGGGATCACATCCTGCTCATCTGTGCCCAGTGCCGTCCAGAGCTGGTGCTTGTTCACTGCTAGCCCGTGCGCTCTCCCCACAGCACCAAGTCTCTCCAGATTATCAGAGCAGTGTTCCAAATTCAGTTTCGTTCCTGCTCGTCAACGTTCAGCTTACCTTAAAGCAAGCCAGCATTAGATGCAGGCAGTACGGCATGATAGCCTTGCTGGTACATGGCAGCAGCTTCAGATCCGAGCCTGTGGACAAAAGCCCACAACATGTGTTGTTATCAAAGAAAACAGCTTTGAGAGGCATATATTTAAGATGCTTTCCAGAAAAAAAGATAAGCAACAGTCATATGATTTCAAATATAATTAAATAATTGTATTTAGTGATGGTGAAATTGGTTTTTGAATGATCTCTGGATTTCATTTATCAATCTTCTTTCCTAACCTTGCTTAAATACTTTTTATTTTTAGAGAAAATTATATAGAGAGTATGACAAACACCTCTGTGCTCGACACCAGCTATATAAAACGTTAACATTTTGCTTTGAAGATTTTTTTCTTTTCTAAGATTTTATTTATTTATTTATTTATTTGAGAGAGAGACAGCACAAGCAGGGGGAGTGGCAGGCAGAGGGAGAGGGAGAAGCAGACTGCCTGCAAAACAAGGAGACAGATGCGGGGCTCAATCCCAGGACCCTGGGATCATGACCTGAGCTGAAGGCAGACGCTTAACTGTCTGAGCCACTCAGGCACCCAGTTTTAAAGATTTTAATATAAAGTATCACAAATTTAGTAGAAGCCTCTTGTGCACCTTTTCAGATCACGTCCTCTTTTCTTCTTCCTAAAGTAACTATTATTCTGAAGGCGCTGTTTTTCATTCCTCTGCAACAACAGAGGAAAGTTTTGCAAGTTTTCAGTCTACTATATAAATGGTGTCACACTGTATGCATCCTTCTGCAAACTATTTTCGATACTAATACCTATAGCTCTAATTCACTGACTTTCAATGTTTATACAGTATTCTGCTATTTACATATGCCACAATTCATTTATCCATTCTTTTATGGTGGACATTGAGATTTCCAATTTTTCACTATTACAAACAATGCTTGAAATAAACATTTTTTTTTTAATATTTTATTTATTCGACAGAGATAGAGACAGTCAGCGAGAGAGGGAACACAAGCAGGGGGAGTGGGAGAGGAAGAAGCAGGCTCATAGCGGAGGAGCCTGATGTGGGGCTCGATCCCATAACGCCGGGATCACGCCCTGAGCCGAAGGCGGACGCTTAACCGCTGTGCCACCCAGATGCCCCTTGAAATAAACATTCTTAAATATATTTTCTCGTGCACCTGTGGGGGGAAAAAAACCTTAGGCAATATTTTCAAATGAAGACCTTAATCTTTTCCCTTATGGTGTGTGCTCTTTATATCCTAAATCCTTCTCTACCCTGAGGTTGAAAGTAACAAGAAATCAAGGAGATCCTGTACGCACATATTTACACGTTTATGTATCTAAAACAAAAGGTTCATTCTGAAATACAACTTACCTTTTTTTAGGAGATGAATTCATTTTAATAATAATATTATATTCTATCTCATTAAAAAAAGAAAATGTCTGGTTGAAATTCATGACCCGGGGGGTGAGGACCCAAGTATGAAAAGCACTGATCTAAGGGATTTAGCTAGAAGAGGTGTATGACCAGGTAATGAGACGTTCAATCTGGTCTCCACAGTGACGGTATGAACCCATACACCTTCCAGAAGCAGACGGGCAATGTGTGTCTTCACATCCCCAGAGTCAGTTTAACCTCTTCATTCTGATGTGGGTGATGTGGTAGCTTACCGTTTTCATCTGAGTTCCCCATATTGCTAATAGGTTGAGAATCCTTTCAAATAGTTTCTGGCTATTTGGATTTCTGCTTCTGTGACTCTGTAGTTCATATTCTTTGCCTGGTTTTCTACGAGGAGTTGGCTGGTTGTTTCTTACTGGTTTGAAGGAGCTTTTTCAAAATTTTGGATACAAAGTTTTTGTTGATTGTCTGTGCCCGATTAACTTTCTTGCAGACTGTGACTTATCCTGTCACTTTGTCACAGTAGCTTTTGTTGCTATTTTAATTCTAATGTGACTAAATTTACTAATCTTTTCCATTCTGTTGTGTGCTTTTTGTAGCCTAAATCCTTCTCTACCTGGAAGGCCCAAAGAATCTTTTCTGTATTTTCTTCTAAAAGCTTGAAATCTTTACTTTTCATTTTTAAATCTTAAAATTTAAATAATTTTTGTGTAGTGTGAAGGAGGGATCACATTTTTGTTGTTTTTACATTTGGATCGACTGCCCCACTACCACTTATTGGATAAATTCATTCTTTGCTCACCGAATTGTAATACCATTGTTTCTCAGTTCTCTATTCCATTCCATCAGTCAGTCTCTATGCCAACACTCCACTATCTCTATTACTATAGCTTTAAACTAAGTCCTGAAGTCAGCTAGGTCCAGTCTTAACCCACCTGATCTGCTTCTGTTTCAGAGACACTTTCTGAAGGGGTCTGGGCTATACATTTTTTTTTTTTTTTAACACCATGTGTACCTTAAACAGCTTCAGTAATGATCAAGACTATCATGCTTTTGTCCTCTAGGAAATTTGTAGTGTCCTAATAAATCTACCTACCAGTTGCAAGGACCTTTTCTTTTTTTTTAAATGAAAATAAATGTTTTGAAATTATATATAATGCCATATTGTTTACTTTTCAGTTACATAATATTTATTTATTTAAATTCAACTAGCCAACACATAGTACATCATTACTTTCAGATGTAGTGTTCAATAATATAACAGTTGTGTGTAACACCCATTGCTCATCACATCACATGCCCTCCTTAATGCCCATCACCCAATTACCCCATCCCCCCTCCCCAGTTTGTTTCCTATACTTAAGAGTCTCTCATGGTTTTTCTCCCTCTCTGATGACTTCCCATTCAGTTTTCCCTCCCTTCCCCTATGATCATCTGTGCTGTTTCTTATATTCCACTTATGAGTAAAACCATATGATAATTGTCTTCTCTGGCTGACTGATTTCACTTAGCATAATACCCTCCAGTTCCATCCACATTAGTATAAATGGTAGGGATTCATTCTCTCTGATGGCTGAGTAGTATTCCATTATATATATGGACCACATCTTCATCCATTCATCTGTCTATGGACATCTCCGCTCCTTCCACAGTTTGGCTATTGTGGACATTGCTGCTATAAACATTGGGGTGTAGGTGCCCCTTCAGATACATTTGTATCTTTGGGGTATATCCCTAGTAGTGCAATTGCTGGGTCATAAGGCAGCTCTATTTTTAACTTTTTGAGGAACCTCTATACTGTTCTCCAGAGTGGCTGCACCAGCTTGCATTCCCACCAACAGTGTAAAAGGGATCCCCTTTCTCCACATGCTTGCCAACATTTGTGGTTTCTTGTTAATTTTAGCCATTCTGACAGGTGTGAGGTGATATCTCATTGTAGTTTTGAGTTGTATTTCCCTGATGCCAAGGAATGTGGACCATTTTTTCATGTGTCTGTTGGCCGTATGTATGTCTTCTTTGGATAAATATCTGTTCACATCTTCTGCCCATTTCTTGATTGTTTTTTGGATGTTGAATTTAGTAAGTTCTTTATAGAGCTTGGTACTAGCCTTTATCTGATACGACATTTGCAAATATCTTGTCCCATTCTGTGGGTTGCCTCTTAGTTTTGTTGACTGTTTCCTTTGCTGTGCAGAAGCTTTTTATATTGATGAAGTCCCAATAGTTCATTTTTGTTTTTTGTTTCCCTTGCCTCTGGAGATGTGTCTAGCAAGAAGTTGTTGCAGCCAAGGTCACAGAGGTTGCTGCCTGTGTTCCCCTCTATGATTTTGATGGATTCCTGTCTCACATTTAGGTCTTTCATCCATTTTGAGTTTATCTTTGTGTATGGTGTAAAGATATGGTCCAGTTTCATTCTTCTGCCTGTGGCTGTCCAATTTTCCCAGCACCATTTGTTGAAGAGACTGTCTTTTTTCCACTGAATTTTCTTTCCTGCTTTGTCAAAGATTAGTTGACCAAAGAATTGAAGGTCCATTTCTGGAGTCTATTCTGTTCCATTGATCTGTGTCTGTTTTTGTGCCAATTCCCTGCTGTCTTGGTGATCACAGCTTTGTAATATAGCTTGAAGTCAGGCACTGTGATGCCCCCAGTTTTGATTTTCTTTCTCAACACTCCCCTGGTGATTTGGGGTCTTTTCTGTTTCCATACAAATTTTAGGATTAGTTCTTCCAGCTCTGTGAAAAATGTTGATAGTATTTTGATAGGGATGGCACTGAATGTGCAGATTGCCCTGGGCAGCATAGACATTTTAACAATATTTATTCTTCCAATCCATGAGCATGGGATGTTTTTCCATTTCTTTGTGTCTTCCTCAATTTCTTTCATGAGAGTTCTATAGTTTTCTGAGCATAGATCCTTTATCTCTTTGGTTAGGTTTCTTCCTGTGTCTTATGGTTTTTGGTAAAGTGTAAATGGGATTGATTCCTTAATTTCTCTGTCTCCTGTCTCATTGTTAGTGTATAGAAATGCAACTGATTTCTGTGCATTGATTTTATATCCTGCTACGTTGCTGAATTCCTATATGAGTTCTAGCAATTTTGGGGTGGAGTCTTTTGGGTTTTCCACATGAAGTAACATGTCATCTATGAAGAGAGAGAGTTTGACTTCTTCTTTGCCAATTTGAATGCCTTTTCTTTCTTTTGGTTGTCTGATTGCTGAGGCTAGGACTTCTTGTACTATGTTGAACAACAGTGGTGAAAGTGGGCATCCCTGTTGTGTTCCTGGCCTTTGGGGAAAAGCTCTCAGTTCTTCCCCATTGAGAACGATATTCACTGTGGGCTTTTAGTAACTGGCTTTTGTGATATTGAGGTATGTCCCTCTATCCCTACACTGTGAAGTGTTTTAATCAAGAAGGATGCTGTATTTTATTAAATGCTTTTTTCCACATCAGTTGAGAGGATCATATGGTTCTTGTCCTTTCTTTTATGAATGTGATGTATCATATTGTTGATTTGCAAATGTTGAACCAGCCTTGCAGCCCAGGAATAAATCCCACTTGGTCTTGGTGAATAATGCTTTTTATGTACTGTTGGATCCCACTGGCTAGTATCTTGGTGAGAATTTTGGCGTCCGAGTTCATCAGCGAAATTAGTCTGTGATTCTCCTTTTTGGCAGGGTCTTTGTCTGATTTTGGGATCAAGGTAATGCTGGCCTCAGGACGAGTTTAGAAGTTTTCCTTACTTTTTTTTTTTTTTTAACAGCTTCAGAAGAATAGGTATTAGTTCTTCCTTAAATGTTTCATAGAATTCTCTGGGAAGCCATCTGGCCCTGGACTCTTATTTGTTGGGAGATTTTTTATGACTGCTTCAATTTCCTTGCTGGTTATGGGTCTGTTCAGGTTTTCTATTTCTTTCTGAATGTAAGTTTCCAGGAACACATCCATTTCTTCCAGATTGCCTAAGTTGCTGGCATATAACTGTTCATAATATGTTCTTAAAATTGTTTGTATTTCCTTAGTGTTGTTTGTGATCTCTCCTCTTTCATTCATGGTTTTATTAATTTGGGTCCTTTCTCTTTTCTCTTTTTCTCCTTTGATACATCTGGCTAGGGGTTCATCTATCTTAGTAATTCTCCCAAGAACCAGCTTCTAGCTTCATTGATCTGTTCTACTACTCTTTTGGTTTCTGTTTCATTGATTTCTGCTCTAATCTTTATTATTTCTCCTCTACTCTTCGGTTTAGGCTTTATTTATTGTTCTTTCTCCTTTAGGTGTAAGGTTAGCTTGTGTATTTGAGACTTTTCTACTTTTTTCAGAAAGGCATGTATTGCTATGTACTTCCCTCTTAGGACCACCTTTGCTGTGTCCCAAAGGTTTTCAACAGTTGTTTCCATTTTCATTTGTTTCCGTGAGTTTTTAAAATTCATCTTTAATTTCCTGGTTGGCCCATTCATTCTTTAGGGAGGATGCTCTTTATCCTCCAAGTGTTTGTGTTCTTTCCAAATTTCCTCTTGTGATTGAGTTCAAGTTTCAAAGCACTGCAGTCTGAAAATACACAGGGAATAATCCCAATTTTTTGGTACCAGTTGAGATTGATTTGTGACCCAGTATGTGATCTATTCTGGAGAATGTTCCATGTGCACTCGAGAAGAATGTGTGTTCTCTTGCATTAAGAGGAAATGCTCTGTATATATCTGTGAAGTCCATCTGGTCCAGTGTATAATTCAAAGCCCTTGTTTCCTTGTTGATCTTCTGTTTAGATGATGTGTCCATTGCTGGTAGTGGGGTGTTGAAGTCCCCTACTATATTGTGTTATTATCAATGTGTTTAATTGGATTATTAATTAGTTTATATAATTGACTACTTCCAAGGTAGGAGAATATTTATAATTGTTAGATCTTCTTGTTGGACAGACCGTTTAAGTGTGATATACTGTCCCTCTTCATCTCTTAGTAAATCTTTGGTTTAAAATCTAATTTGCCTAATATGAGGATTGCTATCCCAGCTTTCTTTTGATGTCCGTTACCATGATAAATGGTTCTCCATCCCCTCACTGTCAATCTGGAGGTGTCTTTAGGTCTAAAATGAGTCTCCTGTAGACAGCATATGGATGGGTCTTGCTTTTTTAATTCAATCTGATAACACTGCATCTTTTGTTTGGAGCATTTAGCCATTTACATTTAGAATAACTATTGAAAGATATGAATTTAGTGCCACTGTATTGCCTATAATGTCCCCTTCCGTAGACTGTCTCTGTTTCTTTCTGGTCTGTGTTACTTTTGGGCTCTCTCTTCACTTACAGGACTCCCTTAAATATTTCTTGCAAGGCTGGTTTAGTGATCACAAATTCTTTTAGTTTCTGTTTGTCCTGGAAGCTCCTTAATACCTCTTTCCAGTCTGACTGACAGCCTTGCTGGATAAAGTTTTCTTGGCTGCACGTTTTCTCATTTAGTATCCTGAATATATCATGCCAGCCCTTTCAGGCCTGTCAGCTCTCTATGGATAGGTCTGCTGGCAGTCTAATGTTCCTACCCCTGTAGGTTAAGGACCTCTTGTGTCAAGCTGCTTTCAGATTTTCTTTTTATCACTGAAATTTGCAAGCTTCACTAATATATGTTGGGGTGTTGATCTATTTTTACTGATTTTGTGTGTGTGTGGGGGGGTTTCTCTCTGCTTCTTGGATTTGAATACCTGTTTCCTTCTCCAGATTAGGGATGTTCTCAGCTGTGATTTGCTCAAATATACCTTCTGTCCCTCCCTCTCTCCTTCTTATTCCTCTGGGACCCCAATAATTCTAATATTGTTTTGCTTTATGGTATCACTGACTTCTCAAATCCTCCCCATGGTCCATGGTTGTTTTTCTCTCTTTTCCTCAGCTTCCTTTCTTTCCATCATCTTGTCTTCTATGTCACTGACTCTGTCTTCTGCCGCATTTACCCTAGCTGTGAGAGCATCCATTTTAGACTGTCTCTCAGTTAAAGCATTTTTAATTTCAACCTGATTGGATCTCATTTCTGCACTAAGAGATTCTCTAGAGTTTTTTATGCTTTTTTCCAGCCTAGCTATTAACTTTATAATTATCATCCTGAATTCCATCTCTGACATATATCCATATTGATTAGATCTGTGGCAGAGAGTATTCCCTCTGGTTCTTTCTTTTGTTGTGAATTCTTCCTTCTAGTCATTTTGCCCAGAGAAGAATGGATGGACAAGAGAACAAAATCAAAAATATCAACCATGACTGAAGTGAAATACACACTAGACAAATCTGAAGAGGTCAGAAACCAAAAAAGAAAAAGAAAAAAGAAAAAAAAAGGGAAAAAGGAGAGAATATAACCTCTCAGGTGGACAAAACAGGGTGATCACCTGGTCTTGGGTGTATTTTGGTCTGTTTGTTAGAAGACACTAAATCCTAAAATTGTAAAGAAAGCAAAATATATATATACAAAACTTGAATACAGCGAAAAGCAGCCAAAAATGAAGAATATATCTATAAAATTTAAATGCAAAAATGAAAGTTAAAAGAAGAGTTAATCAAATAAACTAGTTGAAAAGGAAAAAAAAGAAAAGGAAAATTTTAAACTGAAAAATAAGTCATGAGAAAAAACCTTGAATTCTATATACTATTTTTCCTTGGCACTGGAGTTTTGCAGTTTTGTGTGTTCTGTAAACTTGGTATCCTCCTGATGTTCCAGCTGGTCTTCTGGGGGAGGGGCCTGCTGCCCTGATTCTCAGGTGTCTTTGCCTGGGTGGAGCTGCACCGCCCCTTGCCAGTGGAAGGGCTCCGTGTAAGCTGCTTTGGGTTGCTCTATGTGGCGTTTGTTCCCTCAAGGCTTTCTACACCACTTTAGAGGACCAAAATAAAAATGGCCGATCTCCAGCCCCAGAGCTGTAAGATTGTGGCCCTTCTCTGTTCAGTAAACCCTCAGGAAAAGCAGCCTGCACTTCTGTGTGTGCCGAACTCTGCCGGCTCCTGCGGTTTGCACTGCTGCCAATCCTCCGGGGGAGGAGGGTCACCCTGGGCCTGCTGCTTGCAGAGCCCCCGCACACAGAGAGCAATACTTTTTCTTCTAAAAAATGCTATCATTTTAGCTTTTCCATTTAGTCTTGCCTCCACCTCAAATTAGTCTTTGTGAATAAGGTGACATAAAGCTTGAGGATTCTTTTTCTTTCTACAGCAGAGGCCCTTTGTTCCAGCACCAATTGGTTGAAAAGGCCTTTGTTTCTCCAAAGAATTGGTCTGGTGCTGTCAATGAAAATCATCTGACCATATTTGTGTGGGTCTCTTTCTGGATTTTCCACTCTTATGCCAATACTGTCCGGATAACTGTAGCTTTATATTAAAAGTCTTGCTATGAGGTAGGGTATGTTGCCCAGTTTTGTCATCTTTTTCAAAACTGTTTCAGCTATTCTAGATTATACTTCCCTATAGATTTTAGAATCAAACTAACCGCTCCCCCCCAAAAAAAAAGTCTGCTGGGATTTTGATTGGGATTGCAATAAGTCTACAGATACATTTGGGGAGAACTGGAACCCTAACAAACATGAGTCTTCCAATCTATGAACATGATTTTGTACACTTTTCAATAAAGTTGTCCCTAAGTATTTCACGGTTTTTGATGTTACTCTATTTGGAGACTCCTTAGGCTTTTCTAATGTAGCCACATATCTGTAAATGAAGACAGCTGTTTTCAACCTTTATGCCTTCCTTTTTCTTCCCTATTGTGCTGGTTACAAGCTCCAGTATGCTGAACTGAAGTGGTAAGAGCAAATACTCTTGTATTGTTCCTGATCTTGGGGAAAGCATTTGCTATTTCATGGTTAAGAATGATGGTGAGGAATAACTATTTCTAGTTTGCTAAGATTTAAAAAAAATCATGAATGATGAATGCAAACATAATGGAACCTATCTGCATCAACTAAGAGAATCATGATTTTTCTCCTTTACTACGCTAAAGCGGTGATATCACAGTGATTGATTTTTCTACGTTAAACCGCCTTCGCATTCCTAGTACACTTGGTCATATGGTTTATTCTTCTTATATACCGCTGTATTCAATTTGCTAAGATTTTTTGAGGATTTTGGAATCTATGTTTATGCTGGATCTGGCCTTTAATGTCCTTTTCTGGCAATGCTCTTATGTGGTTTTGCCGTTAGGGTTACGTTGGGCCTTAAAAACTGAATTGGGAAGTGTTCCCTCTTTCTCTAGTTTCTAAAACAGTATGTGTAGGATTGGTGTTATTTCTTCCTAAGTGCTCGACAGAATTCACCAGTGAAGCCATTTCGATCTGGAGTTCTATGGGAAAGTTTTTGATAACAATTTAATTTCTTTGATAGATGTAGGAACATTCATATTTTCTATTTCATTCTGTGTCAGTTTTGGCAAGCCATGTTTCTCAAGGAATTTTTCCATTTCATCTAAATTGCTGAATTTATTGGCATAATGTTATTAATAATTTATTCTCTTAATGTCCTTTTGATTTCAGTAGGATCTGTAGTGACATTCCTTCTTTCATTCCTGCTATCGGTAACTTGTGCTCAGTTTCTTCCTGATCAATCTTGTTTGGAGTTTATCAATTTTATTTTTTTCAAAAAAACAACTTCTAGCTTTATTAATTTCCTTGATTTCATTTTCTATTGCTCTGATTTCTGCTCTTATATTTTCCTGTCTTCTACTTTCTTTGGGTTTCATTAGCTTATCTTTTTCTAACTTCTAATGTGGAAACTTAGAACCCTGACAGTGAATCTTTCTTCCTTTCTTATATAAACATTACAACTAAATTTATATAGTTTTTCAAGCAATATGCTACTTGAGGTGAAGCTCAAAATAACCTGAGAGGGAAATGCCAGGAGACACTTCTTAACAAATCATCTGCAAGTTTTCTGAGAATTGGTAAAGATAGGAAAAGGAGGTCACGGATATTCTTCAGAGATAACAAACTCGGGAAGTGGAGAGAACTTTGGAAGAAAGACAGATTTACAGCTGCTTATGAAATCAGTGCCAAGGACAAGCGTGGCAAGGGATTAACTTTTTATACAGTTTGTCAAACCCCTCAGATCACATAGTATTATTTCATCAGGAATCATAAAGAATTTCCCGGCCTTGGGTCCTAGAGCTGTATTTACGAAATATGAATAAAACTTGTCACCGTACCTTTTCTAAATTTGGGCTTTATTTTTGAGGGTTCTTCCTGTGTTTTGCCTCCATCTTGAATAGGGAGTACCATGTAGCACATCAAATCAAGGACTTTTTCACACGTCATCTAAAGAAGATCAGATGAAAAGGCACCAACCTGAAATTCTCATTGAAAGCAAATCAACAGAACACTAACATATGTGTAGCAGACAACTGGGCAACGTGTGCACATGGAGGTCTGTACCATTACCTCAGGACTCTATGAGATTGTTACTGTTTGCTCAGCAGTAAGTGTAGAAAAAGTAACTGAGGATCGTGGTACTAGACCTTCGGGGGAATAACAACTCATTCTTTGCTGGTAAAACAAAAGAACAAAAATTACAAATTGGTCAAGTATTAACTACCCACGTGTTTAACAGCACAGTGGCATCCAAAAGAAGTAGGCCCATCTTAAGGACATTTACTAACTCACTGAATAGAAAAATCAACAAAATGGGACATAGAATAGTGAACTACATGGTATGATATAAAGCATAATTTAAAATGAAGGAGAAATATACACAGGCTAAATGAGCTGGAAAGGGTTCAGGTACGAAGGTTACCCTTATCTCAACCTCAAAGGTGGCGGAAGAATTTGGAATGTGGATAAGTGAAAAAAGGGTTTATGGAGGAGGAGAGAAAGATGTGGGGAAGGGCTGGGCATTGTTTAGGTGATTAGGTGAGGGGAAAGAAGATATGGTTTAGGAAATAACACAGACAAAACCGGTCTGATGCAGTGCTGGTGGCTGAGGAAGCCTCACGTGGCACACTGAGCAGGCTGCTCTCAATCCAGAGAGGGAGCCCCCACCTACGGTCTACCTGCTCAATTCTAGTAACAGCTAGATTCCATTGGGGAGCATGCTCTATGTGTCCAGCACAACCTTCTTATTATCCCCATTTTACAGATGAGGAAGTGGAGTGTTAAACCCATGCTTTCCACCCTTTTTCATGTCTTGGCGCATCCAGAAAATATCTGTAAGGCTGCTCAGAGCTGGCGGCACTAACCTGGGGGCTCTAACTGCCCCAAGCCACAGCTAACTCAGAGGGTCATCCAGAACCCACCCAGGCCCAGAGGGTTGTGAAGCTCCAGCTTTAAGAGCTCAACAGCCTGGTAGTTAAGAACTTGAACGCTGGAGTTAGGCAGCTCAGTGAGGTAACTTGCCCCAGGTCACAGAGCTAGTAAGTAGTGGGGCCATGGTGTGTACTCTGGAGTCACTCTGGCCCACCTCCAGCCAATCTTTTCTGTAAATCCTTCTCGACTACATGGACCCTGGTGAAAACACCCTTCCCTAAATGCCTACTGTGCGTATGTCAGGGGCGTACCACTTAGTATTGGATTTTTAACTGTCTTCTATAAATACTTGCACTTTTCTCTGTAACTTAAATTATATGTCCTGAATCAGGTATCCCTCAATTCCTACACCCTGCTTGTATCTCCACCCCCAGCACATGGTTCAATTTGGGGCACCAAGGAAGTCACTATTTCAGTTAAGTGGAATGATGACAGCAATCTCGTAGAAAGCAATGACCGTAACTTAGAGATGGAAAAAGATGACTGGCAAAAAACTCAGTTCAGAGCCATGGATTAGAGTGGTGGCAAAAGAAATAAAAGGCACCACACCAAAGATATTAGCTTCATACTGGAAGAATCAAAATGATTAGCCAGAGTAAGAGTGAACTGTGACTTGAGAGTTTTACATCTAAGGGCCAGAAAAGGAAGGAAACTCACACCTGGACACGCTGGGTCTGAGCTGAAGACAGACAGCTGAAGGCAGCTGAGATTCAGGAAGCAGGTTAAGTTAGAAACTAAGGGTGCAGGCCTAACAGCGATTGGCTTTGACAGAAGCCCTCAAAGAGAATGAGTTTGCCCAGGTTAATTAAATCTGTTTATCTTATATTCCCTAATACAATGCTGAACAGCAGTGCCTTGTGTAACCCTCTAATTCTACATGATATATGGATATCTGCGTGGGTAAATATTTGCTCTCGCTCAAGTTCTCAGGAGGAATTCACCGAGACTTGGAATTAGGTACCTGATAATTACATAAACGATGGCAGAAAAGTATTTTCAATTTTTAATGCACATACTTTACATGCTCCTAAATATCATCATGGCAAATTAGAAATCGCATTTTAACGTCCAAGTTTAGAAACTTTATTCAGGGTTACTAATCAAAAAGTAATCAACTTCACATATAGAAAGATGAGAAGAATCAGAGTTTGTGTGTTAAGTTATGGCCCTGAATTTATACAGTATAAAGAATAAAGAATGTGCTTAATCATTTTAATTGAATTCAAACATGTATTAAGTATCAAAGCTGTGCAGACCACTGTGGTAGGTGCTGTGAGAGATTCTAAGGCAAAGCACAGGGTCTCCACCCTGTGGTAGGAGGGGCTCACAATCACAGACTTGTTTCCTATCTGCGCCTGCAACACCCCGTGAGGGGCCATTATCATGTAAAAACGGATTTGGGGCCGATCCTCCATTTCCTACTTAGTAAATGCCTCCCTCTTCTGTCCAAGTACAATAGGACTGATTGTGCTCTAAAGTGATTCCAGGTTAAGTAAAGAAAAAAAGAAACCATCCTCCAACAAAACGGAAAAAGGAACGGGAAATCTGGGAAGCACCGAAGCCTGATTTCAGGCAAGCTATAACTAAAGAGAAAACTAAGTGAAACAAATTTATCAAGATTTTTACCAACAGATTCGATGATAAAATCTAGGCAGAAAAACCCTATTTCAAATAAACATGCCCTGAATTAAAGGCCACTCTAGGGAAAGAGGAAGCCCCAGGCCCGCTGAGTGCACCTGAGGGTCCCTGGGGGGAGGCGCGCACTACTCACTCTGTACTCCCCTAGGGCAAAGTGGCAGGTCGCTAGCTGGATGAGTGCCCTCTGATGCTCCAGGGTCCCCTGTCCTGTGATCTGTGGCTGAGGAAGTGATCCCTGGAGAGCGGCGAGATGATGCAGGCTGGCTATCGCTTTTTTATATTGACCCTAAGAAAGATAACAGCAAGGAGGTGAAAAACACTGACATTTAAAAAGAATCTCCAGAGTTGGGGTGCCACAGTTGGTTAAGCGTCTGAGTCTCGATTTTGGCTCAGGTCGTGATCTCGGGGTCGCGAGATCCAGCTCTGTGTTGGGCTCTGTGTTCAGCACGGAGTCTGCTTAAGACTCTCTCTCAAATAAATAAATACATAAAAATATCCAGGGTTAATTAAGCAACTACAGATAAGGTAGCTCTTTTGATCATCTGAGGAGGAAAAAGGAGACTTAGCAATAATGAAACCAACTTATTTAAAGCTAGACGGAGGGTTCTTTATGGAGGTACTTTATACATACAAAGATTTTTCTTTCTGGTCTTAATTCCTTTTTTTTTTTTTTTGAAGTTATTTATTTATTTTTTAGTTATCTCTACGCCCAACATGGGGCTTGAACTCACGACCCTGAGATGAAGAGTCACATGCTCTACGGAGCCAGCCAGGTGCCCTGGGTCTTAAGTCTTAAGATTAAATAAAACAACACAAGCTTTTGGATAAAATACATTTTGGATATACCATTGCTTATAAACATTTTACAACTAATACCATTTCTCCTTTATGTAGGATGGAAGCAGCAGCCTGTCTGTTTCGACAACCGAGGTCGGAAGCTCTGCACGTTTTAGGGAATTACCAGCTCTCTCCATTCCAGGCCTAAGTAGCTCAAGACGGTAGAGCAGGGCAGAAGGACTCCATTAGAGTCGAGGGCCGAGAAATATTCATCTTTTATTGCAAAGTAAAAATCTTGCTTCTACAGAGGGGTGTGCAAAAGTAACACAGAAGACGTGGCCTTGTCATTCTGGAGTTTTTTTGAGATGAAAGTGGACCATAATCCCTCTGCCACTGAGGACAGAAGGTGTCTTCGGAGCACGACTAGCCTACAGAAGGAACACACATATCTTGCACGCTATGGCTGGCTCACAATAATAATCATCCTAGACAGACACGGGAACTTAAAATACACATCACTCTACCTGATAGATGATCATATCAGTGAGGAAGATTCTCAACCAAAGCCAAGTATCTGTCTTCCATGCCAAACAAATTCTTGTAAATTCTGAGAATTCAAAAGCAAATTTACCGAAAACATGTTAACACAGAAGCAGAAAACAAAACAAACCCAGCAAAACAACAGAGACAAACTTTCAAAAAAAGGGACAGTAACTGCGGACTTTGATTTCTAAAACAATGGTCTAGAATTCAATTAAATAGTAAAGTTAGAATATAATACTTATCAGTAATCCACAAGCAGTATTTTTATTAGGCCCCAACATTTACTAAGCACACACCATGTCCCAAGAGCTGTTCAAAATGTTTTTCATATATTACCTCACTTATCTTGTAAATTACTTGGCTCTCCTCAGAAAAGGTATTGTTTTCAGCCAGCTCAGAAAACAAAGATACAACACTAACAGTTTTACTCCTTTTTTAAAGTCAAGTTATAACTAAAGGAAAACTACCCCCCCAAAGGTCACATACATGTTTACAATTCTAGATGTGACCAGGAGAGACGGAGTGACGCTCTATCTACCTAGAAAAAAATGACATGACGCAGCTGACCAAGGGTTCTGTACAGGCACAGGACAGAAGCAGGCCAAGGGGCGAAGGTCCACTGGCCAGAAGGAAAGTAAAAATATACTGTTGATTCCAAAGTATAGTAAAAATCCATGCATTAGCAATGCGCCAGTGATTTCTTTCTTTCTTCTTTTTTTTTTTTTTAATTATTTGTTTCAGGGGTACACGTCTGTGATTCATCAGCCTTATATAATACCCAGTGCAACACACACCCTCCCCAATGTCCATCCCCCCCACCCCCAGTGCTAGTGATTTCTAAGTAATGTTGAAATACTTAATAGTTGTAAACCTCCCCATAGTTTTAGGTCTATTTTCAAAAGAAAACAGGCTTTCTGTAGGGTGAGTTTTTCAGGCAATGGAATTAATGCAAATAAAAACAGCATTACCTTTTGTATGCTTAGCTACATGTGACCTAAGGAAGATACAAGGCAGTAGGACAGAACAAATAAAAACACTAAACAAACCCAGCAAGAAAAAGAAGAGACCAGCAATGCAATGTTAAAAGACCAAAAACTCTCCCTCAAACTCCACCCCAATCCTAATTATATAAACACTCAGAGTAGAAGCTAAGATGTAAATGATTTGAATAATTTTTGATAATTTGAATATTAATTAATAACTGATTAGATGTGCTGCTCAAAAAAGAATCCTATAAACCGTGTGAACTACTGTAAGCAATTTAGCTCTAAGTGTCTTGCTGTTCCAAGTAGAACACTATTTTAAGCACACTGATTTTATATAACACATTAAACAGCACTAATACGACAAGCATGTTCTTACCCTTGTCCAGGAATTCTAGGGAGTAAAGCAGCTCCCAGCTCTCCCTGGCTAGTTTAAAGCTCTCGAGCACTTCAATGGAGTTAGCAAGCTCTGCTTTATTGACTACGATGTGACGATTCCTTCCTTTTGCAGAACAGTCTTCATCGTCTGAACTCTGCTTAGAGAAGGTGAAGAAGGTGATTAACTTGTAACTTATACAGGTGACCCTTCAACAACACAGGTTTGAACTACACAGATCCGCTGACACATGGATTTTATACAGTCCAGCACTGTAAATGTACTTCTCTTCCTTATGATTTTCTTAATAACATTTTTTCCTCCAGTTTACTGTGTTTCAAGAATACAGTATATAACACACAGAACGTACCAAATATAAGACAATCAACTATTTATGTTATTGGTAAGGCTTCTGGTCAACAGTAGCTATTAGTTAAGTTTTAGGGGAATCAAAAATTATACACAGATTTATGACTGTAGGGCGGGGGGCGTTGGTGCCCCTTACCCCCATGTTGTTCAAGGGTCAACTGTACTCAGACGTTGTTATGTTTATTACCGCCAATTCTGATTACTGTATGGATTTTATTTCAAAGGATACTATCATGAGGATAACATTTTGAACTTCACAATTTGGCCTTAAAAATTAATATATAAATTTGGCATCTTTTCATTCTCACATATTCAATTTTTACCTTAAAAACTAAGCTTATGTTCTGACGATAAACTCTAAGCTTATGCTGGGTTCTAAGTAAAGCTATCGAGTTAAAACTTCCAATAGTTTAAAAACATATCCATGTTATAAATGCCCCAAATTAGATTTTTAAATTCAGAGATACACCTCATGTGGCATATGTTTTATAGTTAATTCTTTTTTCAATATGTGAAACCATTTAATTTGCTTCCAAACGAGTTTATCGTGTAGAAGAATCAAATTAAAGCCCAAACGCCCCAAGACTCAGAGGAACGACTCTTCCTAATCTTTCGTTCCCTCTACATACCTTCTCCCACAGCCAACCCTCTCTAGTTCTGCTCCCCTAATGCAAGGTGTCGGCCAGAAATTACATTTGCCTGCACTTATCTATTAATGCCTTCTGTATTTTACAATACAATTTGCCTACTTTTCTTGCTCTTCATCTCAAGAAACATAAAGCCAAAGAGAGGTCTCAGAGAAATGCACCTACGTAAGTGACAGTGAGCACGGTCAGACATTTTGCCAAAAAATGGTAAAGGTAAAACAGCTCCGCGTAGTTTTATTTTGCTGAGAATTTCTGGACTCTTTTATTCTATCTAGGTTATTTTACTATCTTAATGACCCAAATTAAATTCTCCCTGCAGATTTTCACGCCACTATGCTCATTTAAAAATATGTACCAATACTTCAGGTAAAAGCTCCATTCCTCAAGCTGATCTCGGAAAAAATAAGCACCTCCCTCCCACTACCCACCTTTCTGCCCCACTTTCAGAGCCTGGTATTTTCCTGCTAGTCCTTGATGCTTGGGGACCCTCCCTGCCCACTTAGCTGCCATATTCTTATCTTCCCTCAGTAACGACACATACCCAGCTCCCTTTTACAATCAAAACCTGTTAGGTATCCTACTTCATCAGGGTCCAGTTCCTTGCCACACGGTGCCAATCTAATAGGATATACTAACATGAATGGGGTATTCACTGTTGCAAATTTATAGAAAACATTCCTGCCTCAAAACAGGATTGGGAGTTTATGGAAGGGACCTCAGACATGGTAAGAATGGCTTCCAAACAGTTTCTAAAATTTAAAGAAATTGATTTTGAAATGCAAAATTACACTCTGAAGTTCTGGGCAGCTGCTGTAAGCGAGAACCCTGGCTACAGGGGACACACACAAGCACGTGTGGGTGGAGAACGTGTTGCCCACAGGAGGGGACAGTCCCTCAGCTCCAGCCACCTGGCACGTCATGTGAGCCAGGGAATCAGGCTGGGTGGAGAACGTACGCCTGCCTGACCGTAGGCAGCATCCATGTGGCCCCAGCTGTGGGCCAGCATCAGGGGCCAGTGAATCAAATATCCCAATTATTAAAGAAGTCAGACATCTCCATTGTTGTGAGAAATCTCCCAATTTTTAGATGTTTGGTTATTAAAAGAAGCAAAACACTATGAGTAAAACAAGATGAATCTATAAGCTGAGCTTTACGTCCTCTGCTGCGATGGCTAAACAGACACGGCTGGACCTGCGGCAGGTCGGGGCAGACTGTGGGACAGAAGGAAAACCAGGAAAAATCAGTTAGTAGAGTAAAAACAGAAACAGATGGAAACCCAGGTTGGTTGGAGGGCCAGAGTATGAGAGCAGGGCCTGCCAGAGGACACATGAGAGGTGAGAAACGAAGAACCAGAGGGCCAGAGGGTTTAAACAGCTATGCCATGGCTCAGACGCCAAGGCTGACAGGGAAGAGTGGGAATTCACTCATTCACCAGCTGTGTTTCAGGCACTGTCCAGGTGTCCAGGGTACAAGACAGACAATGTCCTTGGCCCCACGGAGCTTGTACAGAGCTAATCAGAAGACACAGACAGTACAGCAGCAAATGAAGAAACAAGAAAACAGCCAGCAATAAGGGCTCTGCAGAATTAAAATAGAGTAATAGAGAGGGAAAACTGGATGGGCATTTTGAGAGGTCTGAGGGAGAAAAGTCTGGGCTGAGAGCTAAGTGACAAGGACACAGAATGGGCAGAGAGACGTACTCCAACCTTAGGGCACAGCTTGGGGCTAGAGATCCAGGGGCAGAAAGGGGCTCAGAGCGCTGGAGGTGCAGAGAGGCCCGAGCGTCTGCGGCATACAAAGGCTGGCTCAGTAATGGCTCTGAAGCCAAGGTGAAGAGCTTGGATTTTATTCTGGGCATGAAGGGAAGCCACTAGAGGTGGTAAAGCAGGGGACCGATGTCTGATTCAGGTCTTAAAAATGTCACTAAAGTTGCTGGATAAAGAAGAGATGGTAGTGAGCAAGAGTGCAAGCAGGGAGACAAGACGACAGCCCTGATGACGTATGAAAGACTGGGATGGCTTGGACAGGGAGCAGGTGGTGGGGATGGAGAGAAACAGGCCAGTGGAGCCATGTTATTTATACTGATTTATAAGGGACACATCACTGCTTTTAGTTAAAACCAGTATTAGGCGACCTATTATCCACATGGCAGGAAGTGTCTGTGGTCTTAACGTAAAGTACCTGGATAAACCACATACTCATGGAACCCAGAAGGGACAGCTAACGAGTGACCCCACCTGGGAATGTCAGGGAAGAAGGAGAGAGTAGCTACCCAGCCACGTTAGTGGTTTTTTAAAAACATGAATCAGAGGGCATCTGGGAAAGCCTGGTTAGCAGAGTTCTCAACCTGGGGTTCTGGCTGGATTTCAAAGCATCTTTCAACCTCAGAAATTATTTGCGAAATTGTGCGTGTGTGCGTTTTTCTGTGGGAGGAAACAAAGGAGTTTATCAGAAGGTTTAACAACCTCAGAAGCCTTCAGAAAGGTTTCGTCTTCCCTGATCCATTCCATATTATACCATGCAGTTTACAAAGACATCAGATTCAACTAATCTCTCCTCATGCCCGGGTCTAGTGAATGTTACTCAGGGGCTGAAGAAGTGGTAAGGGGACTGACACTAGGAGAGAGGGGACAGAAAGTGGGTGAGACGCTAGGCTCCCCTGAAGTATTTTACCTGGAGCAGGGGTTAGCAAACTATGACCTGCAGACCAGATCCTGTTTTTATAAATAAAGTTTTATTGGAACACAGCCGCCCCATTTCTTTACTATTGCGTATGGCTATTTTTTGTACTTTAACAGCAGAACTGAGTAGCTGCAACAGAGACTGTTGGGCCTGTAAAGCCTACATCATTTATTACCTGGCCCTTCACAGAAAAAGTCTGCTGACTCCTGACCTGGAGCACCTCCATGGTCATGCTGTTACACACTGGGCCTCCACTAAAGCTTTCACTGAATGGATTCCTCTGCTTTGAAATAAGTTTAGAAATCACTGTTCTGCCCAGGCCTGCTGCTTGTCCCCTGCATCTTTGTGCAAACTGTCTTCTCTTCACAAAATCCACCCTCCAATTCCAAATGACGAAACCCTCTACATCCTTCAAGGCTGATCTCAAATGCTGACCTCCTTTATGAAACCTTCCGAACATCTCCCCTTGGCTTCTAATGACTTCCTAGCCGGAACACCTTGGCCCTTTCCATTTTGAGGCCAGGACTCAGCACAGCACCCTGTCTAGATGCTCAATGTAGTTCACTTGGCTTTGCTTTTTACCTTTAATTGATGACATTCAGTCCTGGCAGATAGAACTAACTTATACCAGGGTTTCTCAACATCAGAACAACTCTTCGTGTGGGGCTGTCCCGTGAATTGTAGCACCATTTGCAGCATGCTGGCCTCTACATGGGAGATACGCATAGCAACTCCTCCCCACCAAGCCGTGGAAATCAAAAAGTGTCCTCAGACACTGCCAAATGTCCCTGGGGGGCAAAATCACCTCCAGTTGAGAACCACTGATTTACACAGTAATTATAATTAAAAGACCTAAGCTTTATCAATTTAGCTCCAAAGCTGTATTTTACATTCATTTCCAGCAAACCACAAACATATAATCCGGTAATAATCATATCTGAAAGGATTACCATGGTTTTTTCTCTTCCCTCAGCTAGTTTCCTCTTTTTATGTATATGTTTGTTACGATCAATTTCTACATCACCATACACATTTGATACATCCTCAAGAAGAACCAGTGGAACTTGGCTTGGGGCATTAGGACCTATGGATGGGGGGAAAACACCAACACTTAAAAATGCGGCAAGGAAAAGAAAACTTAGTATCAGGTGGAAGTTTACTCAGCTGTTGTTTGAAAATACAGGTCATTAAAAAGTATGTTCAGCGTGATCCCAGTCTGGTAGACAAATAAGTGTACATGTATACACCAGAATATTAATAAAGGTTCTCTCTCAATGACAGATCACAAGCAAACGTTCCTTCTCTGTATTTGTTCTTACGTATCTACACATTTTTCATAGTGACCGTGAATCATAAAATTAGCCAAAAACTCAAGACTATGAAGTTATATGTGTAATACCTTATAGCTATAAATTCCAAACAAAATCTAAATACATGAAAGACTATAAGGTAATACACAAATATGAGAGCTGTATTATATTGGATGGGTAGGTGATTTCACCTATTTTTCACATTTTTTAGAATTTATATGCATAAATGTTACTTAAAAAATCTTCGTCTATTGCAAAGCCTTTGTGAAATCTACTTCAGTACTTTGCTACATCTGCTGCTTTTTCAAAATAGAGGCACTGAATATCCGTATTTAGTTTCGCAGTACCACTATATCACTTGACATAAAAATTTAATTAATTAATCAATCAATCAAGTGGACTCCATGCCCAGCGTGGAGCCCAACGCAGAGCTTGATCTCACAACCGTGAGTGAGATCAGGACCTAAGCGGAGATCAAGAGTCGGACACTTAACTGACTGAGCCACCCAGGTGTCCCGATATAGAAGTTTTAAATGAAAATGCACTTATGTAAAAACTACCAACAACTTAAAAAAAGGCACTGGTGTCACCCCACAATTATTTGGATCCAAGAACAATGTTAAGGTAAACATTTTCATCTTCTTCATCATCCCAGCTGAAGCCAGTGTTTTGGGAGACTCTAAAATTCTTTAACCAACCTTGGAATAGAGATGGTTGAATGCTGTTGACATACTGGAATGCATTCTTAAAGAAGACCAACATAGTGGAATAAACCACTTGGTTTTTATATTTTGCATGAGCTTCATTATCAAAGTTGTTCATGTATCTGCAGAGATCCTTCATTCTATGCAAAATATCACCATAGCTTCTGAAAGATGAAAGATGATAAAAATTATTTAATTACTCTGGGCTTGTCAGCAAAAGGTCTAGAGAAAAGCCCCAATAGAAGCGTGACATTTACCAAATGCAGCTGGAGGCATATGTGATTCTGAATTAGAGCAGTGACCAGACCACGATTTCAGGACACGTACATGACAAAGCAGCTACTCTGTCCTCTGAACGCTAAGGAGTGCTTCAGCTCAACAGCCTCTTCCGCCGGGAATCTTTTAATAAAGTTAAAAACCACCCTCTTTTGCATAAATACCAAGTTGCCCGAAGCATATATATTATACGCTTTTTAAGAAAGTGTTTTTGTTTTTAAAGATCCTGAGATTACAGTATCAGAAGGCTTGCTAAGCAATTCTAGAAATGAACAATTTCTTACCGTCTTCCTTTATCCATCTGCCATTCACATCTCATTCCAACCACATTTAAAATCTTAAACAACCTCTCCCAAGGGTCCACAATCTGGGATGATTTTTCAGTCAGCCCTTCTATTATGTACTTCTGAGAGCTCCGTTTGCTAGGTGACATTAAATCAGATGCTTCTTGGGCACCTGGGAAATGAGAGAAAAAAGAAGCCTACAATTAATCTTATGATTTACTATGTATGTAGTACTTGACAGAGAAAGACACAGTCTGAATCTCTATTCAAAAGGCAAGAGCACACAATTCCAACACATTATGTGTTGGACCCACAACATTCCAACACATTATGTGGGAAGGACCCACAACTGGCCACTGGTGTAAGAAATGACCTTTGAGCTGTGGTATGTGTATGAAGCTCAGGACACTAACATTATGGTTCAGCAAGTTGACGGTTTCAATCAAAGGGTAAAACTGGTTCCAGAAAAGTCTCATTTTTTTTTTTTTTTAAAGATTTTACTTATTTATCTGACAGAGGGAGAGACAGCCAGCGAGAGAGGGAACACAAGCAGGGGGAGTGGGAGAGGAAGAAGCAGGCTCCTAGCGGAGGAGCCTGATGTGGGGCTCGATCCCAGAACGCCGGGATCACGCCCTGAGCTGAAGGCAGACACTTACCGACTGAGCCACCCAGGCGTCCCCAGAAAAGTCTCATTTATACCTGTAGTATTTTTTTCCAGGAATCATCTTTTAGAACACTATCAAACTGGTATGCATCCAAAGAATAATCAGAATGATGAGGGATTTTTGAGTTTGCAATTTATCAAACTCTGTATAGATAAAATTGAAGCATCACTTACCTTGATGTTGACTCTCTATTTGAGTAGACCTAGTGACGTAATTGATATAAAATTCAGCTGCTTTGTTTAAGTACTTATATAATAAATTGGCAGGCAATCGGACATCATGGTTGTTAATTATTAGAGGAAGGACATCACAAACTGTTGAAAAGGAAAAATGAGAAAAAACAATTAAGTTGTCTTTTTACCCTACAATTCTGATAGGAACAAAATATTATTTTAGAGTTCACTTAATGTAGTATCCAAAATATATAGGGAAAAAAACCCTTTATGGCACATTTATTTAAAAACTGCAGTGCAGAGGGACACTAGTGGATGGAGTGAGCAAGGAAATACACAAGCAAATTTTCCATTATGGGTAAGGATCTAGTTCTTACACTGGGTGACAATTCAGATATTTATTATTATGCCTCATACTTGAACATATTATTACACATATTCTTTAGGAGGTATCAAATATTACGTAATAAAAATATAGGGGTTGCTTAAATGTTTTCTGGAGTAAAAAAAATAGACAAGGATTTAAATTTCACAATATGAAAAGTTCCTTTGCTTTCCACAAACGACCTGACCCCTGAAATGATACTTACTCCAGCTTACTCTACTTACGTAAGGAATTAATACAAAATACAATTTTTCTTACCAAATAATTTTCTAAAGCAGTTAACAGGAGATTCTTGTTCTTCAATAGTTTCAGCCTCTAATAATGCTTCCCCAAGGCCAACCTGTTGCAAAATACAGTTAATCATTTAAATGTGTTACAGTTTAAAACGTCAGATTTACATAAAGAAATATTTTTTTTAATTTACCAGTTTGTATAAGCAAACTTCCCCAAGAAACAAATATTCTCATTTTAAAGACTAGAAAACAAAGTACATCAGCAACACAGCCCAGAAGGAAACCCCAAATTCACCTGATCACTGACTATTTTGTCTTGGTCGTTCTCCTCTGAACTAGCAAAATTAAAATGCTAACAAGATGTCTACAGAAACTTGAAGGAAGCACTGGAACTAGTTAGAATGATAAAGGAGATGTAGAAATTTTCTACAAAATGTAGAAATTAACTGTATTCTCTACATCGAGAAGTATTATGTCAACAAACCTTACCACTTTCAAGTGTTGTCAGGGGTAGTCAGTCATTCAGCCTGGGCTAGGCTGGATGCAACTGTTTGACTTTTAAGGGCACCTTTCCATTATTTTCTACCATGTATTCCCTAGCAGAGTAGAAAGTAGGCTTATCAAAATCCACCCAGACATCTGCATTATCTTCCTTGGGATCACTTGGCGATGCATGGGGTGGGGTAAAATAATGGAAAAGGTAACACAAAGAGCTAATAGTTGAGTAAGGATCAAGGAATGTATTGGGTTGAATAGCATCCTCCCAAAATTCATGTCCACTCAAAGAGTCTCAGAATGTGACCCTACATATATTTTATCTTATAAAAAAAGTAAGGTCTTTGTAGATGCAATTAGTTGAGAAGAGGGCACACTGGGTTAGGGCAAGCCCAAATCCAATGACTACAATCCTTACATGGTCATGTAAAGAAAGACACAGGAACATAGACACATAGGGAAGAAAGCCATGTGACAACAGAGGTGGAAACTGGAATGATGAAGCTGCAAGCTGAAGAATGACAAAGATTACTGGTGACCACCAGAAGCCAGGGAGAGGCAGGAAGGATCTTTCCCTAAAGCCTTTAGAGGGAGCATGGCTCTGCCAACACCTTGCTTTTGGACTTTCAGCTTTCAGAACTGTGAGGGAATAAATTTTGGTTGTTCTAAGCCACTCAGTTTTCTGGTACTTTGTTACAGCAGCCCTAGGAAATGAATAGAGGGAGGTACAGAAAAGGTTAACTGGAGCCAGAAGCTTGAAAGATAGTGTGGGTAAGAATAAACAAGAGAGTTTGAATTAATAAAGGATTTGAATCCTAAATCTCCCACTTACTAGCTACAAGAAGCTACTAACATATTTAAGATTCTCCTCATCTCTAAAGTGGGATACTGTCTACCTCAAGGGGTCCAGGGAGTACAGGGAGTATGGAAGAAGATACCTAACACTTACCAATAATTATTACAGACAGAAGGAATAGAGGGAAAAACACATGAGTCTCACATAGTGAGACTATAGACTATGGCTCTCAGTTAAATTCAAACATTGTTGACTACAGTGCATTAGGATTTTTTTAAAAAGATTTATTTATTTAGAGAGAGAGCATGCATGAGGGAGGGTGGGTGCAGAGGGAGAGGGAAAGAATCTCAAGCAGACTCCATGCTGAGCTGGGAGCATGACACGGGGCTTAATCTCACCACCCTGAGATCACAACCTGAGCTGAAACCAAAAGTCAGACGCTCAACTGACTGTGCCACCCAGGCACCTCTGGAATAGGATTAAAAAAAAAAAAAAAACAACTTTACTGTACTTTACAGATTGCAAATAAATAGCACTGTCAAAGCTTGGTGACTGTTTCCTTACACTGATGGGACAACTTCTGGAAATTTACAAAGTTTGATGACAGTGACATCGTTTTAGCTTTACTGATGAAGATTCCTTGATTTAAGTTCAGTCTTACCCAGTACTCTTCAGAATTTCTGCTTTAGATAATACCCACTATAGCTTCTAACCCAGCTGATGAATGTGCTGATCGGTTTTATTTTCTCTTGAGCAAAAGGAAAGGATCAATCATACCCCATGCTGCACCACTGTTTCAGGGAAGCGTCTCAAAAGTAGAAGCAACATTTCTGATCGTTCCAATGTGTTGAAGCACTGTTCCGTAACCTTTAGTAACATTTCGCACTGGACCCGACCAGGGAGAGTTTCAAATAAACCTGTACATAACACATTGTACTTTAAAAATTTTCTTTCAGAAAGAAAATCCTGAAGCTAAAGTGGAAATAAGGCATTTTCATGTACAGAGCAGTAAATACTACATTTAGAATCACTGTTTGAGTTTTACCTACAACCTAGAAGGCTTCTGGGTCAGGTGGTATTGGACATAGATGTTTGCTGAATGACCCTAAAACACTTGGAGGCCTTATCGGATCCAGAAGATAAGAATGGTGTAGGGGAAGGATCACAACAGTGCTTGCTGCTGGCTGAGATAAAGAGGATGCACTTGTTTAAGCTGAAATAACCTAAACCACATACTTTTTTACCCAGAATTTGAAATCTCTGATTGGCTATCACAACCAAGGGTAAGGTCATAAATCACTAAAAGTTTCTCTCCTGTTTTGTGGAGATCTGCCTAATCTACAGATGCTTTCTGATCACTATAAAACCTGCTAAAAATATATTCAGTTCCCTGGTCCAACTGATAAATGCACACCCTTTAAGGAAGCTTAGAGGTTTCTAAGCAAATGCTCCAGGGGCCAGATGACACCATTTGTACAGACTTCAGCTGTCAAGAACAAACATACATTTGAATACCAATACCACAGATGTTGAGTTTTCTGTGAAATTACTATATACAACTTAGTATTCCAGAAACGGTAATTTATAGACCATTAAGTTATAACTCCATTCTTACTTCTTAAAAATTGGGTTTGTTTATCCTGTGAATCGTTCCTTAATGCTGATGTAATAATGCTGATTTCTCTCCACACCACGGGCTGATCTGGGAAATTCACAAACCTATTTTAAAATGAATGCAATAAATTAAAATGTCAGATTCTATATAGTATTACAAAAAGAAAAGAGCATGAGCATACGGAGAAATACACATTTTTCTTTATTACAAGTGAGTATGTAGATGTACCCAAACAAACCAAAATAAAGATATAAAAATAAAAACTAATAAAGGAAAATGAAGTTAATCACAAAAGTCTTTAGAGTTTTTATAAGTGAAAAGACAAATGACCATAATATATAAAGCACTCCTAAATATCAACAAGAAAAAAGAAAAGAAAAAAAACCTACCCAAAAGAAAAAGTGGGCAAAGGCAAAATACAGAAAGAATACAAACAGCCAAAGAGAACACTTGAAAAGATACTCAGTCTTATTAGTAATACAATGAACACAAACTTCTAAAAAATAGTAAGATACCACTTTCTATCACTGGCAGAAATTAAAAACCCAATAGAAAGACTGATAATAGCCAATGCTGGCAAATGTGTGGGAAAATGGGCACTCTTATACACTGCTAGTAGAAATGTAAATTCGAATTGTATTTTTTGGAGAGTAATTTGATAGTGTATCCTGTATACCCTTGACTGTGAAAATCAATGTTTAAGAATCTACTCTACAGAAAAACACTAAAATATGGGTACAAAATTGCTTACTGACACTCTGAATACAATCTCAAATAATTGGAAACTACCTCAATGCCCATGAGTGTTATGAAATGCTATGCAAATATGAACAAGAAGAGCTCTACATAATGAAAAATAAAGGCATCCCTCCATGACAGTGGGTGAAGAAAGCAAGCTGCAGCGTGATATATGCAGTATGATTTCACTTTTGTATCTTTCCCACAAAAACCAACTTGTATGTGTTGTACTGTGTATACACGTATACACAGACACACGAAACTCTGGTTGAGTTGGACAAACTTTCACTTGTTATTCTCTATATTTCAGTATTGTCTGAACTGCAAACAGCACGTATTATTTCCAAAATAAAATACATCATAGAAAGAAAAGTTTTAACAAGAATAAAACATAAGACTTCTCTGCAGAAGGCACGTCAGCAGATAACGAAGGCCTAGACGCAAGACTAAGTAAGCTTTAGATACCAGAGATGTAGATGAACTTGAAGACCTCCCCCCATCTCCCACTTCCACACACAGACGAAACCTCAAAGGTCGAGGGCAGTGCAAGCTGAACTCACATGTCGTACAGCAGTCTCCCGGCGGTGGCAGTCCTCTCGGCATTCCGCTCGATGGTGTACATCTCATACTGCAACACAGATCGGCCCCGAGGGTCACAGCCTCCGCCCGGGGCTTGGTCCTAGCTCACCGCCCGCAGCTAGCTGGCCTTCACTGAGCACCCCCAACCCGGGAGGGCCTGACAGCAAAGCATCACCTGATGGCACAGCGCCACGGGGCTTAGGAGTGCGACCCTCGGGGTCACTTACAATCCTTCGGTCCCCAAGATTGGAGGAATAAGGTCTCAAAATTAGTAGGCACTACACAAATGGCTGCCATGATGATAAACGAGCGGGAAGACGGCCTTTCCCAGAGGCGATGCGGGGCCGAGCCGGCCACCGAAAAGCAAAACACCCCCAACGCCTCCAGCCACCCGGACCTCCAACGGGGTCCGCTGTGTCTCAAGNGCGGGGGGGGGGGGGGGGGGGAGGCGTGTGAGGGATGTCGGAGAGCGGCGCGGGGCGGGGGGGTGGAGAGAAGGGGGAAGACAGCGACAGGGGCGGGCCGGACTGGAGGCGACGGCCCCCAAGGCGGGAAGAGCTGGCGGCCAGCGTAGCCCCGGAGCGGCCAAGTGCTACACCTCCACGGGGGCAGCCGCGTGCAAGGGCCTGACCTCACCTGGATGTTAAAGTCTGCGGGATAGAGGCTGCGGGCTGTGATCAGCCAAGCTTTGGCTGCCCACAGGTCGTGCTGCACCAGCTCCCGGGCTCGCTGCACCAGGAACTCGCAGTCACCCTGGGCCGACATGACCCAGGAGGCGTCAGGCCACCGGCAGCTGAGGTCGTTTACCTTCCGGCTCTGGAGACACAGTCGCCGCCGCCGCCGCCGCGGGGGAGGCTTCTGCGCATGTCCGGGTTGGCCGATCCGGAAAGGTTTTCCGGGTTTTGCGAGCAGTTCCTCCGGTCAGATCTCCGGAACCGTCAGGCGCGTTCCTCCTTTGAAGATTTAGTGTTTTGGTGCGGACTTTTCCAGGTCACCTCCAAAATGTGGAGAAGTGGATTCCCATTCTTGCGGGCTCCAGCGTGACTCTTGTCCAGCCCGGAAGCATGCGCAGGAGCCCGTAGTCGCCGAGCTTCCTCCGCGGGTTCTTCCATCCCTCCGCTGGAGATCTGCGGGTGGGCGGTCCCTGGGTGTCCTCGAGGTCTGGTACTCGGGACCAGGCTGGGAAGAAGTTTGAGAGGGAAAGGGAGAGGGCGGCCTAGGAGGAGGCGGGAAGGAGTGCGCAGAGCTCCCTTGGCCCTGGCGAAGTTGAGGAACCTGTCCCTGGGGCATTGCCCAGTATTAGGTTTATGGGAAAAAGTCTGAGGCCAGATTAGGGGCCAAGGCACAGAGGAGCATGGTAATGCCTAGCGTTCGTTCTGGTTCATTTTATCATTTCTAACTATGTCCACATTATATTGTTGCGTCTTTATTCGTTGATTTCTACAACAAACATTGAGCTATTGCAGTAATTAGTACTTGGAAAGTGCTTTGCTGCATGCAGTGGGAGCTACAAAGAGTATTCCTATCCCAGCAGAGGTTTTACAATGATATGGACATGTGGCCTACAGAAAAATAGGCCATTTTAATGATCTCTTCCCATCAAATTAGTGTCATGTTCACCTAAACTCCAGATTTGATTTCCGTTTGAGAGAAGGAAAATAAAATAGTCTCCCCGCTCTGGTGAGGGGAGGCCGCATTTAAGTGCTGGAGTAGCAATACTTGGTTGCCTACTAGGAAGAATGTACCAAAATGTGGATTCATTAGATCTCAATCCAAGTTCTATATACAAAAAGTTTTAGCAAGTTCTTTTTACCACTGATATCTTCAATTTATCTGATTTAAAGCCAAGAGATTAAGGATTGAAAGCTGATATGTTTTAAAAATAGAAATTACTAGGTACTTATATACATGAAAAATTATATTTTAAATAAATATGAATATATACATTACTATTCATGGGTATATATAAGGTCTAATACATTCTTACTAATGGTGATAATTGATAAATAAACGATCTTAAAGTTAATGGTGAGTTCGTATGCTAAATTTAGAGGTAAGTACCAAGAAGGGCAGGTGCAAAGAAGCAGTATAAAGCACCACTGCTATCAAATCCAAGCTCTTTTATTTTGCTATTTAGTTTGTGATACCATCCTAAAAATAGCACCTTTATTTTTTATTTTATTATTATTTTTTAAAGATTTTCTTTATTTATTTGACACAGAGAGACAGCCAGCAAGAGAGGAAACACAAGCAGGGGGAGTGGGAGAGGAAGAAGCAGGCTCCCAGCAAGGAAGGGAGCCTGATGTGGGGCTCCATCCTAGGACTCTGGGATCACACCCTGGGCCAAAGGCAGATGCTTAACGACTGAGCCACCCAGGCACCCCTAAATATAGCACTTTTAATTATCTTTCCCTTTACTCAAAGATTTTAAAGGTTTTATTTATTTATTTGAGAGAAAGTGAAAGAGTAAGAGAGCACAAGATGGGGGAGGGGCAGAGGGAGAAGCAGACTCCCAGCTGAGCAGGGAGCCTGATGCTGGGCTCTATCCTGGGACTCTGGGATCATGACCTGAGCCAAAGGCACATGCTTAACCGACTGAGCCACCCAGGCGTGCCCCTTTTACTCAAAATTTTTAAAATTTGATTTTGTTTCATTAGTAGCCCCAAAGATATCTTAGCTAGATTCACTGCATTAACAACAGTCATTCTGTGATCTATTGATTACATTCTTGAGAAAGCATTCTGGTTCTACAGATGCTGTTTAATGTCCCCTGATTACGTACAGCAATAGCTTAATTGTGCCATCACTTCATAGGCCAGAATTGCCCACTGACAGAATTCTTTTGGCTTTGTAGAAAAGAAGGTAGAAAATTGAACTTAAACAGCTCAGGGTAATTTTTATCTTGTAACAAACAGGTCATAAAAGCAGATTGCTGACTTAAATTTTTTCATTATTTAATTTTAATAAAGTGTTATGCAAGGATTTTCGAGTGGCAAAAATGACTGATTTGGTTTTTAAACTTTATGTTTTGGGTCTGGAATTACCAAAACAAAATCGTACACTTGTCCCTAAGTCTTTAGTTATTTAGTGTTCTGTTAGATAACAGTTGTAAATTAATATTTTCAATCTAGAGGCTAAAGAAGGGAACTCTGGTTGTATTTAGGTGCCAACCAGTTGAAATTGCCTCTTACTTTTTTGCCAGAATACAATGTAAGATTTGTAGCTATTTTCTTGCTGACTTCTTAACTTTGAAAGGTGTCCAGCTAAACATTTCTCCTAGGATGTCCTGCGGCATCGGGAAGTAAGAAAGGAGGTACCTCACAAGGTGAGTTGCCATCTTTTGGCCTCTTTGTTGTGATCTTGAAGCTTCACTAAGAATCTGAGCTCCTGGCTCACGTTCTCCACCACAACTTCTAAGCCATGTGAAATGCCCGGCATCCAGCCGGAAGTTCCTTAAACTCAGTTTAGCGATTTGTATTAAACTCTATGTTGTTTTTTACCTTCCACCTCAAAAACTTCAAACTCACAAATGCAATCTCTGAACTTTCCCACACTTGGTGCTTTTCAGCAATTTCCTCATTTCTCTTCTCCCGGATTTTGGCTTCACAGATTTCTATTTCCTTGACACCTACATTCTTCTCCTAGTATATTTGACTCCTTCTGGACCTCCTCCTTTCCTGTTCATGCTAAGGCCTGTGCTCTGACATGCAGCGTGTTCGCAGTCTGTGCGTTCTTATCCCACTGCTGTATCCGCTCTTCAGGTGACCAACCCTGGATCCAGCCTATGTGCCTCTTCCTAGACGATGCAACTGGCTTGAAATAGGTGCAGTGAGTATACGTTCAAGGAGTGTAGAGGAGGCTGGGTTCTGTTGGTGAGTAGTGCGCACAGGTGCAGATTGATGCTGCACCAAATTCCAGGGCTTAGTATCAGTCTGGGCCCTCAACTACTCCCACCTCCCATTCTTTCACCAGCTGTCTGAAGCCTTTGTAATTTTTGTAGTTTTTCTCAAGTGCTCGTACTCTCTTCACCTTGAGCAGATGATTTAGTCTTTAATGGAGAAGATTGAGGCCATCAGGCCTTACTTAAGCTCGGTCAATGTTGGAACCATGGCCCTATTTATCGTTCAAGACCAAACACGTCACAGGGTACATATTCTTAAAACCCTTTGATGGTTTTAACAGTGATGTGTGCTGTGCTATGCTGCTACCTGGCTTGCAGGCACGGCTCTGCCTTACCTTTTGCTACCACCCCTCGTCCCAGAACTTTGTTCAGTTCTCCCATGTGTTGTGTTCTCCGTCTTCTTCAGGGATTCATGTGGGCTGTCACTTCTGCTCTGCTCAGAGCACTCCCTACTGCTAGCGTGGAGGGAGCTAATTCTTTGTGTTTCAGATAACACCTCCCTGACCCAGCCCACCTTGGTTCCATTGTCCTTGTACTGTTTTATATTGGATCAGAGGCCTGTTTCATATGCCGTTACTGTCTCGGCCCCTAAGATATGCCAGACATATATTAATAGTAGGCTTTCAATACACTTTAGGTGAATTTTGAATTTTTTTCACCTTTTGCTTATCAATTTACCTAAACCTTTAATTTTACAGAGATTTCATTCCCTGTGGTTTCGGAGGATAGAGGGTCCTTTTCATTCAAGGCCAAAATCTTCACCTCTGCTCCGAATCCTGTAGCCTTGGTTTCCTCAGAAAATCTGCCTTATCCGTTATTCTCACATCTACCGTGTCCATCTAGTTCTATGGATTCCTACCAGAAGAGGACATGTTTTGGGGGGTTGCTGTTGTTTCTAGTAGATGCTGTGTGCCCTGCACAACTCCCCTCCCCCAGGCGGTACCCCCACCCCACTGCTGTATAGACTGCTAACTGCTCACAGCTGCTCCCTTCTGTAGAGAATTGCCTTCAGCTTCCTTCAAAAGTTGGCCATTCCCCAAAGAGTAACACAAGGTACAATACAAGTGAAAAAAGGTAGTGCCCTTGCCTCAAAGAGAGGTAAATCTATGGCATAGTTTATGTTCAGAGCAAGTTTGTCTGAGACCACAGCTACGTTCAGCTCTTTCCCCTTCCCCTATCCTGCTTCCTTCCTTTAGAGGTTTTTCTTGAAGGACACACTCCCTCAATAAATCACGTGTTCCTAAATCCCTGTCTCAGGCATTTCTAGGTAACCCAGCTCAGACGTCGGACCACTATGAGGCACCTGAGAAGCCCTCTGGTTCCAGACATAGTCCCTTTGCATCATTTGTGTAGCGGCAGCCATTTCCCTTGGGAATCACGATCAATGATCTGACTAATACAGTAACCCCTTTCTTTTCTGCCTGTTGGTTCCCTGGTGCCAGGAGCACCAAATGGTCAGGTGGCAGTCTTGCTTCCAATTCAATGGAAGCCTGACTATGTTCCCTGGTGCTTACCCTCCTGTCTTTGGAATTTGGACTTCCAAATTCTCAGAGCACAAGATTTAAGGGGGACAGTTAGAAAAAATTCCTTTAGTGGATTATTGGATATATTTTGAGGGGCCACTCTCTCCTCCCACCCTTGTTTGGTTTAAAGCATATCCTATGTCGATAGGACAGTTGCCCAACCTCACAGGGTTGTGGTTTAGCTGACACCCTAGTTAAAGCTCCAGTAGACCATATCCACCATTCTGTCAGGCCACATACTTCTGGGTGATGGGAACAGAGTAAGACCAGTGAATGCACTGGGCCTGTTCCCTCTGCCACATTTGTTTTGCCATAAGATGAGTTATTGGGCCTGAAGTGATATTGTATGGGATACAATGGTGATGAATAAGGTGTTCTGTAAGGCATGAATGGAATGGGCAGAATGTTATGGGGGCAAATCTGAATAGTATGAATTCTCATGAGGACAAATCACTCCCTTCTCCATGAAGAACAGGTCCAGTGTTAAGTGTTAATCAGCTTTCCACTAGGTAGCTGGCTGCTCCCTTCACCCTCCACTCTGGGGAAATGGTGCCATATTGGGGGTCTTGTTTTGGCTTCTGCCATTGGCCATTTGGCACTCAATGGTAACTCCAGTCATATCATCCTTGGTGAGGGAAAGTTCATGTTGAGCTCACACATAGCATCCCTGCTGCCATGGCCACTTTTTCCATGTATCCACTGAGCAAACAATGAATGGCTGGGGAAAGAGATTGATGGACATCCATGGGATGAGTCATCTTGTTTCCACCTGATTTAGTGAGAGTCTTCTTTGCTGTGGATGTCCTCTGGGAAGCATTTATGTAAAATACAATTGCTTTTACATTTTGTACCCATTCTGAGAGTCCACATTTACTTTCCCAGATCTCTTTGTCACCAATCTTCCAATTTTGCTCTCTCCAAGCCCCTGATCTGTCAGATAATCTGTCAATGACTTCCCATGTCAGTAGAGATTCATACCTCAGGTCCAGAGTGGACCATGGATGAACTGCCCAAACTTTTATGTGCTGGAGATATTTCCTTTTATTGTGTTTCAGGGCTAACACTGAGTGTGGCTATCCTTTGGTGGTCACCCACTTCCAGATGCCAGCATACCGTGCACACCCTTGTATATACCAGGTGCTTTCATGAGGCCACAGATGTGAGCTCAGGGAGAGGTGGTAAGGCAGCAGACAATCTACATGGGACTCTGAGCCATGCTCATGAGAATTTCTTGTGATTTTCAGACCTGCTCAGGCTCTCTCTTTATCTATTGTATTTCCACTAAATAGTAGAATGATTCTACACACTACTAATTTTATGATAGGATCATAAATGATGTTTTAGATAATAGCAAGTTAATGATGGGCACCTCAGATCACAGGTCAGTTGATAGCCTACAGGTCAGGGGTCAATGTCCACCAGGCTCCGGTAGCAATCTAGGAACTGCTTTTTTTTGTTTTTGTTTTTTTTTAAGATTTTATTTGATTTATTTGAGAGAGAGAACAAGCAGGGCGAGTGGCAGTCAGAAGGAGAGGGAGAAGCAGGATTCCTGCTGAGCAGGGAGCCCAATGTGGGGCTTGATCCCAGAATCCTGGGATCATGACTTGAGCCAAAGGCAGATTGTGAAGCAACTGAGCTACCCAGGTCCCCCCTAGGAACTGCTTTTCAAATGAGCTTGCTTTGGGCTCTCACTGTGATTCTCCCATTAGCCCTTGTCAGACGCTCCACACAATATCCCTATGTCACAGGCATAAGAAACTTATTTCTGTTCCTTTGGGCTCCACTCAACTTGGCCTTTGCTTACCAAGTTATCAGAAGCTGTGCTAATTTGTTTTACTACGAAGTTAAGATGTATCTGGAATAGCTGCTGAAGTTAACACCAATAACTGATTAAGTTCATGAGAACTCATAGTCATTCTCCAAGATCCATCTTGCTTTTTCAAGGATGAACCATCAGTTGAGTTAAATGGGATGTAATGGGAATCACCTACCATGCATCTTTCAGTAACAGAAACTTTCACTGTACCTTTCCTACACAATGGCTCTTACTCCATTAGGAAACCAATTAGAAGATTGTTTCTGTTAGTTGCTAAGCATGTCTGTGGGGAAATAATTACAGGATCATTTCCTGTGAGATTTGTTGGACATGCTGTGAGATAGCCTTGGACCAAGACACCACTTATGACCTGACTGGTAGGCTGGTGTGATGCTGTGGGCCTTCAGCAGTTAACGTTATTCAGGGTTAATGAACTCACGAAGAATTAATTAATTCAACATCAATTCATTATCTAATAACCCTGAGGAACCCAGGTTTTCTCTTCCCCAGTGCCCATCACCCTGATAAATGGCTGCATGTCCTCTGTGGAAGGCTTTAAGGAAGATTTATGGTATGAAATTGTGGCTAAGTTGCAAAGTCCTTTTTCTGTGTTTTTTTTTTTAAGATTTATTTATTAGAGAGAGAGAGAGAGATTGCGTGCACGCGCACATGTGGTGGGGGAGGAGCAGAGGGAGAAGGGAGAGAGAGTCCTAAGCAGACTCCACGCTGAGCTTGGAGCCCGACATCGGGCTTAATTCCATGGCTCTGAGACCACGACCCTGAGATCATGACCTGAGTCAAAATCAAGAGTTGGACGTTTAGCTGACTGCACCACCCAGGCCCCCCTCGCAAAGTCCTTTTTCAAAGGGATGTGGCCTCTGCCTTAGTTATGGAATCCTGGATCTGTGAGCTGACTGGAGTCTGGGAATTGCGTACTTTTCACTTACAGTCACTAAAGTCAGTTTTCTGCTCACTTGGCTTAGACTTGCTCTGATTTTATGAATCGGTAGGCTGCCCATCTACCTTATTCCTGGGAACTTCATGATTGATTTACCACTGCCACAGACCCCTGGGGACCAAAATGCTCTGATTGCCTCTCTGTCCCTGAGGCTTATTATGGTCATTGTCTCTGCTTTCTCTCTAATGGTCAAGTCTTACCACCTGACCTCTACAACACAGGGATCCCATTATCCCTATTGAAATCAGGAAGCCCCATTCTTTTATTTATTTATTTATTTATTTATTTATTTATTTATTTATTTATTTAATTTATTTTTGAGGTATAACTGATATAACCTTATATTGGTTTTAGGTGTACAACGTATTGTTTCAACATTTGTATATATTGTGAAATGATCACCACAATAAGTCTAGTTAATATCCATCTACTCATATATAGTTACCATTCACTGTTAGAGAAAACTTTTTTTCTTGTGGTGAAGCTTTTCAAAATTACTGTTTTAGCAACTTTCAAATATGCAAAACAGTTTTATTAACTACAGTCACCATACTATACATTACATCCCCATGACTTATTTATTTTATAACTGAAATTTTGTAACTTTTCACTCCCTCTCCCATTTGGCAGGCCCCTCATCATCCTTCATTCCGGCAACTACTAGTCAGTTCTCTGTATCTATGAGCTTGGTTTTTTTGGTTTTAGTTTTTTTGTTTGTTTGATTTGGTTTTTAGATTCCACATATAAGTGAGATCATATGGTATTTGTCTCTCTCTGACTTATTTCAGTTAGATTAATGCTCTCAAGGTCCAACCACATTGTCACGAATGGCAAAAGTCCATTCTTTTTCATGGCTGAATAGTATTCCATTGTATATATACCACATCTTCTTTCTTTATCCAATCATCTATCAATGATTATGTTGTTTCCATATTTCGCTATTGTAAATAATGCTGCAATCAACATGGGAGTGCAGATATAATTTTAGAATTAGTGTTTTCATTTTCTTCAGATTAAAACCCCAGAAGTGGGATTGCTGGATTGTATGGTAGATCTACATATGATTTTTTGAGGAACCTTCGTACTGTTTCTTATAGTGGCTGCACCGATATACATTCCCACTGACAGTGCACAAAAGTTCCCTTTTTTCCACAAACTCACCAACACTTGTTATTTCTTATCTTTTTGATATTAGCCATTTTAACAGGGACAAGGTGATATCTCATTGTGGTTTTGATTTGCATTTCTCTGATGATTAGTGATGTTAAGTATCTTTTTCATGTGCCTGTTGGTCATCTGTATGTCTTCTTTGGAAAAATGTCTATTCAGATACTCTGCCCATTTTTAAATCAGATTGTTTGCTATTAAGATTTAAGTGTTCTTCGTGTATTTTGGATATTAACCCTTAGTCAGATAAATGATTGCAACTGTTCTCTCCCATTTGGTAGGTTGCCCTTTCATTTTGTTGTTAATTTCCTTTGCTGTGCAGGAAGCCCAATTCTATGGCAGCATCTCCTACCAGCATGTCGGCCTAAGGAGAACAGTTAATATAGAGATTTTTATGGCTGCTGGTACTCCCTTCACTAATGCATTTCTGGACCATCCTGGGTTGTAGGGTTGGTGTTGTCTAAGCAGGCTGCACATAACAAATTAACTTCGACATTCCCATCTCATTAAATCATCATACCGCTTTCCCTAAAGTATGCTAGGAAAATTGCAGCATCTCAATCTAGGCCATCTCTGAACCAGGCTGTACAAGGAAACTCTTAGAGCCATTTGGTACTCTCACAGCCACTTCAGGAGCAAAGTGGAAGGAAGACATACCTGAAACTACTGCAACAGACCCAATAGATTTCAAAATGTGATAGATTTTAACACTGTATGGAACCTCTGGCAAGGCTTATTGGAGCAAAACCGTGCACATTTGAATAGCGGTTCCTAGATTTTTGCTGCTGGACATATTGAATCTAGAATAATAATAATTCTTTCTCCTCCTCCTCCTCCTCCCCCCCTCCTTCTTCTTCTCCTAACAAGCTTTAGTTCACTTTATTTTTCTTGTATAAAACTATGTGGTGGTCACAGCTGGGGCCTGGGTTCTCCACATGGAGACTCTGGTGTGGGTCTTTGCAAGACAGTCAGTGAATTCCTGATAGGGAGCCTTAGTGAACATTGTCTCTTTCCAGAGGTCAGGGTGAGATAGCTGTAGGTCTTGGAGATGGCATCCAAGGTATCCTTGGCAAAGTTGCCCAGGGTGGCAGTGCAGCCCCTGGCTGAGGTGTGGCCGTTGTCACTACCAGCCGTCATCAGGAGCTTCTTGGGCACAGGGGCTGAGAAAATGCCAGTGCCTTTGGTGGCAGCTCAGAGCCACAGCAGCATGTCACCTTGCATGGAACAGTGTGGGGCTGGCCTATCTTGTTCCCCGCAATAGCTTCGCTGCACAAGGAGGATAGAAAGCTTGGAAAGCCACGGATGGCAGTGGGTATCTCTGTGGAGCACTTGACACCCGGACCAACGTGTCCATAGTAATCTCTGATGGCAATAAGTGCCTTGGACCTGGCCTGCTGGCCAGCAGGGGTCTGCTTTTGCACAGACATGATCTTCAAAACCTCATCTTTGAGGGATGCCCCCAGGAAGAAGTCAGTGATCTCAGATTCGTTGATGGGCAGGGAGAAGGGAAAGATCTCTGGAGACTTGATCTTCATGACCTTGACCAGGTGGCCCAGCCATGTCGTTGGCCTTGCCTCCGTGAGCTCTGCAGCCTCCCTCCGGCCGGAGCCCAGATGCTGCTGCTGAAACCTCCCCGGCAGCCCCCCCCCCCATTCCAGGGCCCCCATGCCTGCCAGGCCCTCCCACAGCACCGGCATCATCTGCCATTTGATGTTCTCTCCAAGAAAAAGCTGAATCTAGAATTCTTGGTAAGTGTACTCATATTGATAAATTTGGCCTACCTAATTTCACAATTTGTCCTTTCTGGTCACTGCCTCTATTTTCCATTCCAAGGGTCTTGTGGATGTGAATTGGTAGAATCTTATGATTCCTTTGGGGTATATTCCTTTGTCTATTCCTGGAATAGGTTTTGTAATTCACTTTCTGGGTCGTACAGGAATTTTTCATTTCTCTCTCTCTCTCTTTTTAAATAATTTTTATTTTGTTATATTAGTCACCATACAGTACATCCCCGGTTTTTGATGCAATGTTCCTTTTTTTTCTCTTTAAGATTTTATTTATTTATTAGAGAGAGACAGAGTGAGAGAGCATGAATGGGGGAGAGACAGACGGAGAGGGAGAAACAGACTCCAGGTTGAGCAGGGAGCCTGACACGAGGCAGGATCCATCCCAGAATTCCAAGATCAGGAGCTGAACTGAAGGCAGCTGCTTAACTGACTGAGCCCCAGGAATTTCTTTTCCTTTTAAAAAAATGTTTTACTTGGAAATAATTTCAAACTTGCAGAAAAGATACAGGAATAAAAATACTATAAAAATCATTTGTATATCTGTTATAAGTTGAATTGTGTCCCCACAAAATGGATCTGTGGAAGTCCTAACCCCTATTACTGTAGAAGGTAGCCTTACTTGGAAACAGGGTCTTTACAGCTTTAAACTTGAGGTCACTGCATGAGCTTAGGCCCTAATCCAATATGACTGGTGTCCTTATACAAAAGGGGAAATATGGACACAGAGATATGTGCACATGGGGGGAATGCCACATGACCATGAATGCAGAGATCAGGGTGCTGTCAGTATAAGCCAAGGAATGCCGAAGATTTTGAGCAAACCTCCAGAAGCCAGGAGACAGGGCTGGAGCGGATTCTCTGTCACAGCCCTTAGAATGAACCAACCCCAGCTGACATCTTGGTCTCAGACTTCTAGTCTCCGGAACTGGGATCCAATATGTTCTGTCATTTAAGTCAACAATAGTACCACTTCCTCATTTGTAGTACTTTGTTTGTGGCAGCCTGGCAAACTAATATGTACCCTTTACCCGGTTTCACTTACTGTTAACATTTTGCTTCATTTGCTATGTCATATGCATGGATTTCCTCTCTCTCTCTATATATATATATATACACACACACATATAGATATATGCATATATATGTATGTATACATAATATCTAATTTTACCAAACTATTTGAGACTAGATTGCATGTCATGGCCCTTTATGCCTAAATATTTCAGTATGTGTTTCCTAAGAATACGGATATTCTCTCACATTAGCAACAGTACAGTTTTCAAGTTCAGTAAATTTAAGCTTAATAAAATTGTTTCATCCAAGCTACCATTTCTATGCCAATTTTTAATGTTTTTTTGTAGCATTTCCCCCCCTTGAGTAAAGAATCCAGTCTTGGATCAGGTATTGCACTTACTTTTCACCTAGTGTTCTTCGGTCTAGAATATTTCCACAGTCTTTCTTTGTCTTTTATGGGGACATTGACATTTTTGAAGAATATAGCTCCCCTCCATTTTCTTTTAAATAGAAATTTCCTCATTCTGGCCTCATCTGATCCTTCCTGAGATTCAGGTGTGCATTGCCAGGTGGAATGAATACTGCATACATGGTATACCCTCCTCAAGGATCACACCTGGAAGCATAGGTTGTCCATCTGCCTCTCGCTGGTGATGTTTATTGTGATCACTCTTTCAAGGTGTTGTCTGACTTCTCCACTGTTATTATTTTTCCTCCTTGCAACACTGAGCAAACTGTAGAGAGACACTTCAAGGCCATGCAGATACTCGGTCATTTTGGAATTTAGCTCTTTTTCTATGCCTGGAGACAATGAGGGATAGTGGGATGACTCTTGCAGAATAGGCACCCCATCCTTAGTCATTTGTGGCCCTGCAGCAAAGAGATAACAGACTCCTTGGAGGCCATCTCATTTCAACCCATGCCTTGAGTTGAAAGTTCAGGACACAAAGCTTCTCTTTTCCAAAGCTGATAACCCATTTATCATTGCCACTGCAATCCAGTGATTTTCTAAGTCTTTTCTCCTCACTGTACTCCATCCCATGCCCAAGACACCATAATTTGAGTAAGCCTGATGCCACGGTGTGCTATTGTTTCCCACTGTTCCATTTCCCTGTGTGTATTTAATGAAGGAGCCATTTACAGCAGTGTGCACAGAGTTAAGAGAACCACCAGGGGTTGTTGAGTGACCAGGAACTAATGACAGCAGGATTCCAGCCTTTTTATCTGAAGGTTGAGTGCTGAGGTCATGGAGAAGGGGCATCCTAGCAGAATCTGCTGTTATAGAGGGATATAACCACTGCCAAAACTCTTGTGCTGATACAGGAAGAGAGTGGACAAGAGATACTCTATTCCAAGATTCCATGGTACTTTCCACTGGATGAACCTAACAAGAAGCTAGAGGGAACTCAGCTAAGAGTCTCTAGGTTACAGCCATTTGGAGAATAGCGGGCAGAAAGGAGTCTAGAATAGGAAAGCAGCACTCAGCCCTTCACTATATGCTGTGGGGAACCGACTATTGTCCTTTGTTTTGCTCCTGCTGCATGCAAGTCCATTCTGATAATGCTTCCAACATTTCATTGCAGTTTTTCTTTGTTATACCAGTTCTTGAGGAGAAACAAAACAGCAAAATCTACTTACCCTCTCTCTTACCCTTTTGCTATTATTGTCACATATATTACCTTTGTGTATATTATAAATGTGTAAGTTTTAGAATGCTCCAAAAATTCCTTATCTTTTTACCCATTATAGTCTACCTTTTCCCTGGATTCTTTTACATATTTTACGGTTATTTTTTAAAGATCTATTTATTTATTTTGGAGAAGGGGGAGGGGCAGAAGGAGAGAGAGAAAGAGAATCTCAAACAGACTCCTTGCCGAGCGTGAAGCCCAATGTAGGGCTTGATCCCATGACTCCGAGAATTGAACTGAGCTGAAGTCAAGAGCCAAAATCAACCTATTGAGACACCCAGACACCCCTATAGTTATTTTTAAGCCCTCATTCCTGCTAATTTCAACATCTGAGGTATCTGTGTGTCTGTTTCTATTGACTGATTTTTCTTTTACTCTCAATCACATTTTTCTTTCTTTGAATTTCTAGTAATTTTTGACTGTATACTAGACAGTTGATGACTTATTTTAGAGGCTTTGGATTATTTTATTTTCTTTAAAAGAGTGTTGAACTTTATTTCCGTAGGTAGCTAAACTAATGTGGACCACCCTGACCTTATTAAAACTTAGTTTTAGGTTTTTAAATGTTGGTTATTTCAATTTTGCCCTCAATTCTAGAGCATGGTCTTTTCTTCTAAGAAATGAGCATTCTGATGTCAAAACTGAATAACAAAGATATTGACCAATGCCTCTCCTTTCTGGCTGGGTCAGTGTCTCCCTGGCACTGTTAAATCCCTGATATTTCTCTTCAGCTTTCAATCCCTCAGTATCTTTTCTCTGTTAGGCTTTTCAGAGCCTCATCCTTCACATACATAGCTTAGGCTATGTAAAAAAACCAAACCAAACAAACACTCCAGGGGAACCCCAGGCAGATTTTGGAGATTCTTTCTGTGCAACTCCTTCCTTTCTGATAACCTGCCCCTCAAATTTCATGTGCCATAGCAACTCTGAATTCCAACCTCTGTTTCTTTGCTCAGAGACAGTTCTCTGCTTGGTCTCCATTTTCCTATACTGTTTTTGGAAAAAGTCCGGGTGTATTTGGAGCTCACCTACTGTGCCTCCTGCAGGATTGTAACCCTATGCTGGATACTGGTGAGTGCTTGAACACAGTTGTTTTCTATGTTTTCTAGTTTTTTTAGTTGTTTATAGAAGGAGTATTAAGTGAAATTTGAACTGATTCTTCAAGGCCAGAACCAGAACTTACTCTAAAAAATTTCTATGACTATATTGTCATTTTGCCTTTTTTTTGTTTGTTCGTTCAAAATAAATTGCACCTCTTATATCAGGTCTTCTTCAGGTATAGTTTCTGTTTATTTTTTTTTTATTATTTCTTTTTAATGTGCTTTCCTGTTTCTTTTTATTCCTTGTGATTTTTAATTGGAAACAGGACATTTAAATCTTATAATATGGTAATTCTGGAAATCAGATTTTCCTCCTTCCCCAGGGTGTGCTGTTTTGGTTTGTTTCTTTACAAACTGTTTTGTTAGGTGTCTGTGTCAGGGATCAACCTGAGGTGTAACTTAAGGTCTCTTCAGGTCTTCTCTGAGCCTGCATCTTGGGCATGTGTGGTGACTTTCTAACTTTTCCTGTGTATGTAACTAATCTTTAAATGTCTGACTTCCAAAAGGGGCAAAAGGGGAAAAGGAAGAAAATAAATTAACTGTTGTCTCTTTAAATCTTCTGGAAGCTGGTTCAGTTGGAGGAGCATGAAATGATGGCGGTGGGAGTTGCCAACAGTGGCTGCCTACCTCTGTGTCTACATTTTCATCATCAGATGCAGCAGTTGGTGGTCAGAACACAGATCCCTAGTGTTTGGTGGAAAAAGTCCTTTTGCTCACTCTGGCTCCTGCAAGCTACTCCAGAAACACTGGTATAGCTGCCCGCCATGGCGCTGGGAGTGGGAGGATGTGCAATACAGTTACTACTGTATTGGGGTGAAATTGATCACAACTAACCACAATTTACCCAGCACGCTGTCCCCTGGAAGCTGCAAGTCTTTAAATAGACTATAGAATTCTAAAATGATTACACAAGACAGATTTTGCCAATGCAATGTTGTCCAGCTGGAGAGACAAATTCCTGGAACTTCCTCCGTTACCATCTTCCCTGACAGCTCAAGCTTATTTGGTCTTACATTCGGGAACAGTTCATTTTAAATTATCAGTGTCAAAATTCCACTTGAACAGTTATGAAAACTGACTGCAAATTGCTATGTGGAATTTAGAATTATTGAGAGTGATAATTGGAAATATATTTTTTAAAGATTTTATTTATTTGAGAGAGAGAGAAAGAACATGAGTAGGGGGGAGGGGAAGAAGGACAAGGAGAAGCAGTCTCCCCTCTGAGCAGGGAGCCCCACATGGGGCTTGATCCTAGGAACCCAAGATCATGACCTGAGCCAAAGGCAGATGCTTAACCGACTGAGCCACCCAGGTGCCCCTGGAAATTAATTTTCAATAACATTTTAAGGGCTCCTTTAAATTATATTCCAGATTATTACAAGGGCACACTTGGTACCTTGGCTAAAAGAAAGTACATTTGTCTGTATAAATAAGATGGAGAGCTAACAAAGCAACAGAGAAAGGATTGGGATCCTGGGAAGTTGTAGCTTGGAGACCATCATAAAACCATGGATCTGTCACTATGATAACAGTAAGAAGGTAGCATAAACTTAGATAAAAATTCCTATATTGCTGGGTGGTGGCATCTATCGTGGGACAGAGTGCTCAGGCAGAAGGAAAGAATACTTACCCAAAGTTTAGATTCCTCTTGTATTAGGCATTCTCTTAAGGTTTTGTCTTACCTCTACAGCTGTTTTCCTTGACTCCCTACATCGTTCATACATTATCATGCATTTTGTTACTTTCCTAAGGGCTTGATTTGCCGTTGAAATGCTGTGCCCAATTAAATGCCGAGATTTTGGGGTTATGCATCATGTTTCAGTTCTTTATGTTACACACTATTGGGAACAGTTTTCTTCTAAAGATTTTATTTTTCAGTAATCTCTACTCCCAATGTGGGGCTTGAGCTCACAACCCCGAGATCAAGACTCACACGCCCCACCAACTGAGCAGCCAGGTGCCCAGGGAATAGTTTTATTCAATCAGTATTTGATACTTAATTTTGCAGAGTATGAGAAATCTAAAGCCTTTTAACTTTTGATTTGTCAGAATGCCAATATTTTTAGTTTAGAAGCTGTCACAATAGGAGTTCTGATGGGAGTGAAAGCAGAAATTCTTCTTGATATAAGAGTATGATTTTCCTAACTATGGTTCATACTTCTCCCATAACTTGTTTTTGCTGAATCCTATTTGGCATATTAATAATTCATTGATGTATGTATAGTTTGGAAACAATGTATTAAATTTGGTTCTAAGGCATTAAACAACATAAAGGAAACCACTGAAAATTGGAAAAGGGCACTATTATTCAATTTTAGCTATGGAACACTTTGGAATCATTTGAAAATCACTACCATAAATCATCCAAATATCTCATAAATTTACCAGTTCAGCATTCAATCTTTATTCCCTAGATGGTATCTTTTGCAAAAACCCATTGTTTTTATTCATTAAAATGGTGCAACACTTAATGTTCTGAAAATAATACATAATCAGTGTAGGAAATTAGAAAAGTGCAGAAAAGCACAAGGAAGAAAATATAAATCACTGATAATTCCATCACTCAGAAATAACTATTATTATCATGATTGAATATCTATGCAGTTGTTTTTTTAAAAACTTTTTTCCCTTCCTGTATTCTATACTTTTAAAGAAAAAGAGAAACAATCCAACAGAAAAAAAGTAGGCAAGAGATTAAACCAGGCTTGTCTAAACAACAAATAAGTTCATCAGAAATAAGGAAGATGCATGTTAAAATAATAAGATACTGCTATATAACCATGACTTTTAAAATTATGAAAGAGTGATAATAACCAGTATTATGAAAAATACCAATACTCTGCTCATGAGAGTGTCAATTGGTTACAGGCAATTTGGAAAACTGACATATCTACTAAAACTGAAGATCCACGTATTACTTCATCTAACAGTTCCTCTCCTAAATATTTACTCAACACCATATGTGCTCCTGTGTGATAAACACGTATAGAATAATGTTCATAGTAGCATTATCCATAATAGCTCCTAATGTCTTTCAAAAGCAGAATGAGTGAATGAATCCTGGTATATTCATGTAACCATTTAGAAAGGCTTTCCCCATTCCAATGTTTAACAAGGAAGAATGACTACTACGTGCAACAAGAGGGAGTGGAAGAGGCCAAATATAACAAAACCAGACACATAGATCAATGGAACAGAATAGAAAACCTGGAAATGGACCCACAACTATACGGGCACATAATTTTTAACAAAACAGATAAGAGTATCCAATGGAAAAAAGATAGTCTCTTAAACAAACGGTATTGGGAAAACTGGACAGCAATATGCAGAAGAACAAAACTGCACCATTTTCTTACACCATACACAAAAATAAATTCAAAAGGCTAAGCGTCTGCCTTTGGCTCAGGACCTGATCCCAGGATGCTGGGATCGAGCCCCGCATTGGGCTCCTTGCTCCTCTGGGAGCCTGCTTCTTCCTCTCCCACCCTCCCTGCTTGTGTTCCTTTCTCGCTGGCTGTCTCTCTCTCTGTCAAATAAATAAATAAAATCTTAAAAAAAAATTCAAAATGGATGAAAGACCTTAATGTGAGACAGGAATCCATCAAAATCATAGAGGAGAACACAGATAAAAACCTCTTTGATTTGGGCCACAGCAACTTCTTGCTAGACATGTCTCCAAAGGCAAGGGAAACAAAGATAAAAATGAAATATTAGGACTTTATCAGGATAAAAAGCTTTTGCACAGCAAAGGAAACAGTCAACAAAACTAAAAGGCAACCCACGGAATGGGACAAGATATTTGCCAATGTCTTATCAGATAAAGGGTTAGTATCCAAAATCTATAAAAAACTCATCAAACTCAACACCCAAAAAACAAAAAATCCAGTCAAGAAATGGGCAGAAGATGTGAACAGATATTTATCCAAAGAAAACATACAAATGGCCAACAGACACATGAAAAAATGGCCCACATCCCTTGGCATCAGGGAAATACAACTCAAAACCACAATGAGATACCACCTTACACCTGTCAGAATGGCTAAAATTAACAAGTCAGGAAATGACAGATTTTGGTGAGTATGTGGAGAAAAGGAAACCCTCTTACACGGTTGGTGGGAATGCAAGCTGGTGCAGCCACTCTGGAGAACAGCATGGAGGTTCCTCAAAAACTTAAAACTAGAGCTACCCTATGACCCAGGAATTGCACTACTAGCTATTTACCAAAAGGATACAAACATAGTGATTTGAAGGGGCACCTGCACCCCGGTGTTTATAGCAGCAATGTCCACAATAGCCAAACTATGGAAAGAGCCCAGATGTCCGTTGACAGATGAATAGATGAAGAAGATGTGGGGTGTGTGTGTGGTGTGTGTATCTATCTGTCTATCTATATACCTATATATGTATATGTGTATATATATATAAAATGGGATATTACTCAGCCATCAGAAAGAATGAAATCTTGCCATTTACAGTGACGTGGATGGAACTAGAGGGTATTATGCTAAGTGAAATAAGTCAGAGAAAGAGAAATACCATATGATCTCACTCATACGTGGAATTTAAGAAACAAAACAGATGAACGTAGGGGGAGGAAAGGAAAAATAAAATATGATGAAAATAGAGAGAAAGGCAAACCATAAGAGACACTGAACTCTAGGAAAAAAATGAGGGTTGCTGGAAGGGAGGTGGGTGTGGGGAAGGGTTAATTGGGTGATAGGTGTTAATGAGGGCACTTGATGTAATGAGCACTGGGTGTTATATGCTACTAAATTTTACCTCTGAAAGTAACAAAAAAAGTGTACACCATGATGATTTGATATACACGTACGGTTGACTCTTGAACGGTAAGGAAGTTAAGGTGCCAACACCCTGCACGACTGAAAATGCACCTATAACTTTTGGCTCTCTCCAAACTTTACTACTAGCTTGCTCCTGAGTGGAGGCCTTACTAATACCATAAACTGTTGATTAACACATGTTTTGTATGGCATATATACTATATACTGTATTATTATAATAAAATAAACAAAAATGTTATTAAGAAATCATAGGGAAGAGAAACTATATCTACAATACTATACAGTATTTATTAAAAATTTTGCACGTAAGTGGACCCTCACAGTTCAAACTTGTGTTGTTCGAGGGTCAACTGTACATGAAGATTCCTCATAACTAGTTAATACATCCATCACTCTTCTCTCATCTTGTTTGGAACTCTCTATGCTTCTTGGATCTGGATGTCTGTTTTTCCTCCCAGGTCAGGGAAGCTTTTAGCCATTATTTCTTTTCTTTTCTTTTCTTTTCTTTTCTTTTCTTTTCTTTTCTTTTCTTTTCTTTTCTTTTCTTTTCTTTTTTTTTTTTTTAAAGATTTTATTTATTTATTCGACAGAGTTAGAGACAGCCAGCGAGAGAGGGAACACAAGCTGGGGAGTGGGAGAGGAAAAAGCAGGCTCATAGCGGAAGAGCCTGATGTGGGGCTCGATCCCATAATGCCGGGATCACGCCCTGAGCCGAAGGCAGATGCTTAACTGCTGTGCCACCCAGGCGCCCCTAGCCATTATTTCTTTGAAAGTTTCCTGCCCCTTTCTTTCTCCCCTTTTTCTGGGGTCCCTATAATGCAAAGTTGGGACTGCCCCCCTCCCCGCCCCCGTCTATGGAGAGGAATGAAATCGTCCCCTAGATAGGTGTTAAATTAGAAGCTTGACTCTGAGGCTGTATCTTGTAAGATAAGCAAATAGACCTCTTTCAGGGAAAAATCAGGAATTGGGTATTTTTTTTTTAAGATTTTATTTATTTATTCGACAGAGATAGAGACAGCCAGCGAGAGAGGGAAAACAAGCAGGGGGAGTGGGAGAGGAAGAAGCAGGCTCATAGCGGAGGAACCTGATGTGGGGCTCTATCCCATAACGCCGGGATCACGCCCTGAGCCGAAGGCAGACACTTAACTGCTGTGCCACTCAGGCGCCCCAGGAATTGGGTATTTCTGACTGCTGTCGCTGCACTCAGACTTGGGGTAATAGCTGGTTAAGAATATTTTCTCTGTTTGTTACAGTCCTATGGGACCTAGGAGCATAAGTCTTGCTGGCCACCAGGGCCAGGCAGTTAAGAGCTAGGTCCTCTGGGCAGCATCCACAGAAGCTAGGGCACCAGATACATGCACAAGTTCCTTTCAGGGAGGTACCTATCTATAACCTGGAGTGGAGCAGAGAAAGAGGGCAAAGATGACACCCATCAGCCTCCCTGGTTTCTGGAGAGGACTGGAGTCAGTCCCTACTTTTGTGTTAAATTAGAAGCCTGATTCTCAGGCTGCGGCTTTTAAGATATGCAAATAGGCCTCTTTCAGGAAAAGGCTCAGTGTTTCAGTGTGCTGCCTCTGTTCTGAGGCCTGGAAGGATAGCCACTGTGAATCCTCACAAGCCCTCTAAGAACTGTGTCTTTGTTATAATCTCGTGCATCCCACTGGCTTTCAGAGCTAGATGTTTTGGGGACCCATCTCTTAGGTGGAAGTCTTAAAAGTCAGAGCATTAGATGTTGGTCCAAATCCTTTACTCTTCAGGGAGAAGCCGGGATTTGTGAGTTTCCTCCTGACTCTATGTCACTGTGCAGGGGATGGGTTTCTGGTGGGATCGTTTCTCAGTCTCTTCTACCCGTTTTGATGTGGATATTTTCTCATTCACCCAATGTGTGGATTCAGTTAGCTTCTGGAGTTCTTTCAGAAGCAATTGTTCCATATGTAGCTATAGATTTAATGTGGCTGTGGGAGGAGTTGAGTTTAGGAGCTTGCTGTGGTGCCATCTTGATCTGGGGCCTTCCCAAATAATATTTTGTGTTGTGGCAGATTCCCTTTTACCTGGTGTGACAAGATGTTCCAGGTTTATCTGCTACATCTTCTATTTGGACCTGTTATCAGCCATCACTTCAAGAACCCTTGTTTTTTGTTAATTTGCTTGGCTTCATTTTGCGACTTAGTGGAGACGGTATTTTAAGATCGCTGTATGGATTTGATGGATGCCCATTGCTACTTGGATGCTTACTGTTTATAAACCTTTTCAGTGGACAGATCTAGTAACTCTATCTATCTATCTATCTATCTATCTATCTATCATCTATCTATCATCTATCTATCATCTATGTATCATCTATCTATCCGTCATCTGTCATGTATCTTATATATTCCACTTGAAATTTAGTATTTACAAAATTAGAATTTTTAAATCTCTTCTACATTATTGTATTTTTTCCCTTCTATGCTGACTATTCTGATTCTCAAAGACACAGGGAATGATAGAATTAGAATGTCTGATATTGCACATTTGCTTTATACAGAACAATCTGAGAATAACAATGCTAATCTTTTATCACTACAATGGCTACTGAAAAATATTTTAAAATTTTTTGGTTATGCTCTCCCCAGCCTTCCCCCTATTTTTTAATGGTTAGTGTTAGTGTTATATAGTGTATATAGCTACTAAACACTATAACCTTTGTCTTTATCCTCACTTAGATTTGGTTTTAAAGTAACCATATATTTAATTCTCATGGCCAATATTTATGTCAATGTCTCTCTAGTAATTTTGGTTGTCTGAAGCTTCTAGAAGATATTTCTGGGAGGGCTCATGGGAAAATTATTTCCTGAGAAAGTTATTTCCTGAGTTCTGTTTTGATAACAGTCTTTTTAGCTCTTTATATTTAAAAGTTAGTTTTCTGGGTATAAAGTCTTTGGATCACATTTTCTTTGCGTATCTTAAATTTATTTCTAGCATATAGCATTGCTTTAAAAAAGTTTGATGATAATCTAACTTTCTTTCCCTCATAAGTCAGATGTTCAATTGACTATATTTCGAAAGAGCCTAAAAATTTTTGAATTACAAAATAACAGATAAAAGTATATTTTGTGGGCATATCTTTCTGGAGTGCTTTCATTGATCATAGGACTATTATTCTGCTCCTTATTTTCATTTGGGATTTTTTATGGGCTTTAACCCTGATCATTGTCAGCTGCTCATTTTTGTATGAAATTTCCTGAATTTTTTAAAGGAGGAGTGGCTCAGTCACGCTTTTCTAACTTCACAGGTCTTCCTCTTCTGTTATTTTTGTGTGGGTTGAAAAATATGGCAGCTTGCCTTCTGAAATGTCCTGGCTCAGTTCTCCCTCTCATTTTATTTGTGCCTTGTTTTTCCTTTGCCTCTATTGTCAATATCCTGCTCAATTTTGACTCCATTTCAAACAATTTTTCGTTAGTGTAAAGTCCAGTTCTGGAAGGGAACAGTAGCTGGTCAGTTTTGAGAATGTGAAGGGTCTTGATGGTTCGATCCCTTTTAGGCCTGTACATGGGTTCTTGCTCTCACTTGCTATGGGAGTACAGTTTTAGTTTTTGCTCTCAAGGTGATCTACTGCACTTCATAGGGAACATTTATTTGCTATTTTATGGTGTTACTATTCTCAGATCCGATAAATGCCTTGTTCTTGCTTCTGTCTGCTTCCTTCTGCAAAGATGTTAATACACTGCAGAAACTGTGGCTGTTGCTGGTTTGTCCCTATCTGTTTGCATTTGGGATTTTGGGGGAATATCCTGTCACCTAGATTTATTGTAAACGTTGGCTATGTCATCTAGTTATTACTATGTGGGGATTCAGAAAGTCTCCAAAACTATTTCATCTTCCCCACCACAATCTTCCCAGAATCTTTTCTGGAGTTTTTGACTTGCAGAAGTTTTAGATTTTGGTGTATCAAATTTGTCAATCTTTAACGTTACGGTTTAGGACTCTTCTTATACGCTCAAAAGGGCTTTCTTCCTTCTAAACCCAGATAAGTAATTTCTCATGTATATTTTAGTACTTTATTACTCTTTTTTTGGTACATTAAAAAATGTAAACGATCTCTAATTTATTTTGGGGTTTGGTGACATTTAGTGACTCGCTTTTATTTCTCCAAATAGCCATCTTCAAAACCATTTAGTCATTTATATCAGAGCTGATTTAAAAGGCCCCATTCATCATAGACTAAATATTCTTTGCACTTAGGTCTGTTACTAAGCACTCTAATAATTTCCACCTGTTTGTCTATTTCCATGACCACCATCACATTATTTTAATGACTAAATTTTATAATTTTCTCCATCAGGTAAGTGTAAAAACCCTTCTTTGCTATCCGTTTTTTCCAACATTTTCTTAACTATACCTTCCCATTTATGCTTTAAGATAAATATTAGAATAAGTTCATTGATTTTATGGGTTTTTGATTAGAATGGCAAATAATTTGGAAAAAATGATATTTTCATAACATAAGAACTTTTCAATTTGGGACAAGAGTATATTTCTTCATTTTTTTCTAATCTTCTTTCATGGTCCTCCAGAGTTCTGTCACTATCTTCCTAGAGGTCCTCCAAATCTTTTCCTGATTAGAAAAATAGAATTCCTTATCTCCTTCTCCCAAGAGATAGAACTGGTTCTGAAGTATGGGTTGCTGACCCCCCTGATTGGGGTTAAATGTTGTCCTGCTCCCATTTGGAAACCTCTAGGCACAGGGATAAGCGAGGTATGGTGGCTACGGGCTTGCCTTGTTACCCTCTAACTTCAGCAAACATAACTGCACTAGGGCCAGAGCCATGCCTGACATCCATTACTGCTCCAAGCTGATTACTCAGCTTGGTGAAGGGTTTTGCACCCAATTCCAACATGGGTTGAGGGGGTGGGGTGGGATTCCCCACACCAGCCAGCAAGTCTCCAATACCAGCTGGGTGTCCAATAAATTGATTGGTATTCAATCAATTCTGACACTATTTACCCAGGATAACATCGGATTCTACAGGTTAAGGGCTCAGTCCCACAAGATTGCCCTTCACTTCAGATGCTAATTGCAAGTCCAGGTTGTTACTTGTGCTACTGACTAACTGCCTATAAATCAGAGATTTCCACAGCCCCCTTATTGGGCTCAGTTAATTTGCTAGGGTGGCTGACAGAACTCAGGAAACTCATTTACTGTCTAGATTACCAGTTTTTTACAAAGGATATTAAAGGATATGAATCAACAGTCAGATGAAGAGATACATAGGGCAAGGTCCTGAACAAAGGGTCTTCTGTCCTCCTGGAGTTTGGGTCCCAGCATGATGGCACATGGAAACATTCTGGTTCACCAACCTGGAAGCTCTCCAAACCCTCTCCTTTTGGGTCTTTATGGAGTCTTCATTATAAAGGCATACTTGATTAAATCACTGGCTATTGGTGATTGATTCAGCCTGCAGCCTGCAGCCTCTCTCCTCTCCCCAAAGATCAGAAGGTGGGACTGAAGTTTCCAACCCTCTCTTCAGGGTTGGTTCCCCTGGCAACCAGCCCCCATCTTTGGGGGATGTCCAAGAGTCACTTCTTTAACATAAACACAGTAGTGTTGGAAAGGGGTTTGTTTTGAATAACAACACACCTGTTTTACTTTTATGGCTTGGAAGCATTTTCAGGAACAGAGGACAAGAGACCAAATACTGTAACACAAAATGCTCCCATTACTAGTATCATTCAGGAAAGACCCAAGGGTTTTGGGAGCTGTGAGCCAGCATCCATGGGTGAAGACCAAATATACATTTTTTAGAAATCACAATATTTTATTGGGATGCTGAGGTATCCTATCCCAGGGAAACACTGGCCCACCTGCCAACTGACTTTGGCCTGAAGGCCCCTCAAAGGCCGTGCTGCACAGCCGTTGTGCTCTAAGATATTTGCATTCCACATTCCCTCCTTTTTCCTTCTTTTGGGTCCTCCTCCTTGCATCCAAGTCTGATGGCTCTCTCAGCCTTCCTGGCTCCCTCCCCATTTTCCCCATAGGTGTTTTCTTCACATATTAATACCATTTTGGTATTTACTTCTCAGAGGACTTGGACTAACAGGGCATTGCGATCTCCTGTTTTAAAAATAATTTGATCTTAGAATTTTGGAGAAAAAAAGCATATAATATGGTTAAAATTATGTACCAGGTAAGCAGTTCTTCCAAAGTAGGCTAGCTGGTTCTAATAAGTGATTGAACTGGTACTCCAATGCACGTCTGATTCCAAAGTCCACATGTGTGCATTCCGTTTTGAGGGTTTTGAATATCAGTACCACCTGGCTGGCATGGCAGCTCCACGTTAAGGAGGAGATGTATTTCTTTGAGAGCTAGGCTAGGGCATTTCAGGAATTGTGAGTTTTGGCTGAGTAGTGGCCTATCATTTTGCTTAAAGCAGTGGTGTAGGTTTGTTGGAGGCAAAGGAATTTGTTGTTTGAAAGGCCATTTGGCAATTTATGTATGCAAAAGTTTCAGATGAATGCCCTTGACCCAGAAATTCCACTTCTGGAAATTTTTGTGAAGGAAGTAATTAAGAATATCCTCAGATATATCAGTATAATAATGTTGAAATAATGCAAAGTTGGAAAGAATGTAAATACCCAACAATAGAAGATTTGGTTAAACGAGCAATGATATATACATCCAGTGTATACAATCATTTAAAATGATGTTACATGAATGGACTTGCTGATGGGAAAGTGTTTACAATATACTTTTTAAAAACTGTACTGTTGAATTAAAAACTTTTTTCATTTTGAAATAATCTCAAACTTACAGAACAGTTATAGGAACAGTAAATATTTTTTTTCCTTAACCATTTTAAAATAAGTTGCCATCATAATGTCACCTCACCCCCTGAATATTTGCTTACTGTGTTTAAGTGTAGGTCATTCTCCTATATAACCATAACACAACCACCAAAATCAAGAAATTAATATTGGTAGTATTAGTCAAGGCTCTCCAAAGAAACAGAATGTGTATGTATAGATATATAGAAATGTACTTTAAGGAATTGGCTCGCACAATTGTGTAGGGTAGGCTAGCAGGCTGGAGACCCAGGGAAAAGTCTAAGTCCCATTCAAGTCCAAAGGTCATCTGCTGGCTGAATTCCTTTTCAGCTCAAGGAAGGCCTTCAACTAATTGGATGAGACCCACCCAAATTTTGGAGAATAACCTGCTATACTCAAAGTCCACCAATTTAAATGTTAATCTCATTCAAAAAGCACTTTTCCAGAAACATTAAGTATAATATTTGACCAGTATTTGGGCAATGTGGCCCATCCAAGTGGACCATAAAATTAACCATCACGTTATCTTACTGCTATCTAAACCTTAGACCCCAATCAGGTTTTTATGATTGTCCTAATAATGGTCCTTCCTGGCGAAAGGATCCAGTTCTGAACAACGTGTTGGATGGAGTTGTCATGTCTCTTTAGTGTCCTTCAATCAAGAATAGTCCCTCAGGGAAAAAAAAAATAGTCCGTCTGTCTTTCTTTGATCTCATGACACCTTTGCAGATGTTTTAAAAATGTTCCTTACTTGGGATTTGTGTGATTAGATTAGTAATATGTTTTTGGCAAGATCTCAGAAAGTGATGCTTCCCATTGCATTCTGCATCAGGTGGTATAACATACAACTTCATTGTGTCTCATTACTGGGGTATTTCATTAAGGTAGAGTCTGTTGGCTTTCTTCACTGTAAAATTACTCTTTTTTTCACTTTGTCATTGGTAAATATTTTGTGGAAAGATACATTGACACTATGTAAACTTATTCTTCATTAAACTCTCCTTTATTTATTTATTTATTTATATCTATTTGGACATATTTTATTCTTCGGGTTATAATTTGTTACTGTTATTATTTGATATTCAATTTGTTCCATATTTGGCCAATTGGAACCCTTTCATGATGTCTTCTATGTTCTTTTGACATGTCCCCATCATTTGTGAGCTTTTCCTTACTTTCCAACACAACAAGGTATTCCAGAATCATTCTGTCTAGAGCAAGTTGAATGGTAGCCCCCTCAAAAGATATGCCCGTGTCCAACTCCTCAGAACTGGTGAATATAGCTTATTTGGGAAAAGGGTCTTTGCAGATGTGATCAGGTTAAAGATCTTGAGATAGGAAGATCATCCTGGGTTATCTGCTGGGCCCTAAATGCAGTGACAGGTGTCCTTATATGAGATAGAAGGGGAGAAAACAGAGACACAGAGAAGGCCGTGTGAAGACACAGGCAGAGATTGGAGTGATGTACCACAAGGAATTTCTGGAGCCACCAGAGTGGGAGGAGGCAAGGAAGGATTCTTTCCTAAAGTCTTCAGGCACAGGACATCCCTACCAACACCTTGATTTTGGACTTCTGGATTCCAGAACTGTGAGAGGATAAATTTCTGTTTTAAGCAGCAAAGTATATGTGGTCATTTGTTACAGCAGTGTCAGAAATGAATACAACACTTTTCCCTTGCTTTGGTCCTAGAATTGGCCATTTCTCAAGGAGCCCAGGTTATTTTAGCATGTAGAATGGTATTTGGAAATCAAGTTCCAAGTGCTAGGTATGCTCATTATTTTTGGGAGTCCCCTGTTCCCAGAGCAAGGGAGTATAAATGTCTAAATTCACACACACACGCAGACATACACATTCATAAATAAGTATATATATTAAAAACCATAAATTCTCCAATTTCAATATACAGCCGCAAGCTTCGTTCTACTCTTCTCCCTTTTCATATTAGTACCTGTCTTAACAGTGAGGAAACTGGTTCCCATTATCCTTGGCATATTTATTAGTTTCATCCCCTGCATATGTGCAGACAAGCTCCCACACTGCTGCTGTCCCACCTCCCACAGATGCCCTCCTCACCCTGCTTAGGCTCCAAGTCCCTGAGAGGGGTCACTGTGCATCAGGCTGTCCCTCATGCTGATGTCCTCCTCACCTACTCGGTTTCTGACACTTCCCACCAGGCCGCATGTCACTTCCCCTGTCCCCATTGTCCCGCTGTTCCCCCAGGATTCTGACATCCTGCACTCTGGGTGGCCCTACGCTGCTGCACCCCTCACATTCAACCACACCCAGGCCTGTCTTGCTGGGCCTCACATAACGATCTCAGAACTTGGGGACCAAATTGTTCAATAAGGGAAAGGAAGGGAAAGAAGAGGAAAATACAATATACATTTTTAAGTAAAAAAAAGGTTATGAAATAATGTATTTTGGGGGGAAATTTGTACATGCAAGGAAGAGACTCTGGAAATGCATATGTCAGGATGGTCCACAGTGGCTGTCTCTGGGAGACTGGGTCTCATTGGGTTCGTTTTCTTTTCTCCTTTTGATTGTCCCCATTTTTTTTTTCTCTCCTCCTCTTCCTCCAAGTCTTTCTCCTCCTTCCTTATGAGGGGAGACCAATGAGCATGATTTATTTTTGCAATAAGAAAAATAACTAGAAACTTTATTTTTAAATATTTAAAAAAGGCCTATAATTACACTCAAAGTTTTTTCTTCCTGGGTAAAGGGTAACTGAAAACGTAGCGTTCTTGGGGTGCCCTGAGGTAATTTTTTTTTTAACTTAAAAGATTTTTTTTGAAGCTAACCTATCCAGATATTAATGCTGCTTGCTTTATGTATTAATTACTTGAATCTGAGGACATCTCTTTTTGAATTGCTAACCAATATCTCTGACATTTTTCCCGCTGCTTTATTGATTCACTAAAAGAGAAATCATCCATCTGTGCTGGGCATGTGGAGAGTGGGAAAAAAAAAAAAAAGAAGAAGAAGGTAGAGAACAAGATCCCTGATCTGTCTTAACTCCCTCCAAGCCTCGGAAAAGGTTGTTAACTTTTCCAGTTGCATCAAGTTTGGCTGACTTGAAACTAGCCAAGGAGCGATCTAAGAGCAGTCTGTGGTCCGCCTCACTGACCCTGGAGGGATCCGTGTGGCTGATGGTAACTGCCCTGCGTGAGCAGCTGTGGATGTGTGAGCGCAGGGGGCACGTCCTCACCCCCACGTGGCTCTGTAAGCGCAGTTGTTCACAGTGCTGTGTTTTCTTCATGAGTCACTTCTGGTAGAATTCATTTCTCATTTTACACACGGCTGTTGAAAACAGGTTCCATTTAGAAGGACTTAGCCCGTGAAGTCATACCGTTTCCTCTTTGGAGCTTTCACCAGTGGGAGTTGGGTTCCTTTGTATTAGCGCTTTTGGCCCCAGGAAGCTTTTTCCCACTCCGTTTTTTGGGTAAGCTTGCCTGGGCCTTCCTAGATTCCAGCCTTAGGGATTTTTGGCCTGTCGCAAAATCTTTCATATTACCGTGTAAACGGAACCAAATGTGAAACACTCATTGGCTTTAGGCTTGTATTTTTCTAGTTCTTTTGTTTGGATTCGTTTTCATCCTATGTCCACTGACATTATTTTAATGGGCCATTTGCAGGGAGATTAATTATACCCTTGGCACATCTGCTTTCCCATTTGAAAATTTTCTTTCTGTGACAGAATTGGAAAATGATAGAAAACAGCTCATAGAGCTGCCTTAGTTACCAAGACAACAGAACGAAGGAATAGCTGGCTACTTGGCTTTTTCCTTTTTCTGAGCTACCTTCCAAACACAGTAATCTCCATCCTAAAAGCTATGTATCTGTTTGACATTACTAGTTTGAGCTGACTAGTTGAGTTGTTACTGAATTAATTTTTTAGCAAGAATATTGTGTGCCCTGATTATAGTCTGAGAACAAAGCAGGGTTCTTTTTCCTTCGTTTTTTTTTTTTTTAAATTATTTAAAAAATTACACAGGTAATATATTTATACATTTTCAGTATACAAACGTAAAACTTGACGGAAGTGTATGGGGTAAAAAGTGTAAATCTCACTTTCCGGACACATACCTCGAGCAATAGCAACCTATTATAATGAATATAATTTTGTAAATTGGCTCAGGGTGATTTTAAGAACAGCAGTGTTTTCAAATCAGTAAAAACCACATGTTAAATACATGTTAAAAATTTTAAAACTTTAAAACCTTTTAAAGTTTATATGAGCAATACACGTGTCTTGTATGAAATTCAGAGAAAACAGACAAGCAAAAAAGAGTAAAAATTACCCACACTTCTACTATCCAGAAGTCACTAATATTTAGTTTTTGATGCTTTTTGAAAGGATTAGTTTTTATTTTAAAGTAATACATGCTTATTAAAAATAAAGACAAACCATAGCCCATGATAATCAGAACAATCCTAATGGCTACTCTACCGAATATTGCCTACATGCTTGCCCTGTGGTTAAGAGTTTACTTGCATGAAGACACAATCTTTTTCTGGGTAACATTCATAATATTAATTTCTGTTCCTTTCCTTCCATGTGTAGGTATTTTTAAAAGTATGTAACTATAATTGTAGTGTATAAACAGTTTTGAATTCTGATTTTTCATAAACATTTTTTCTGTGATGGTACATAATTTTTGATGTCATTTTTATAGTCTATTATCAGATAGTCTTTTTGAAATCTTTGTCCTCTTACTGATTGTTTAATATTTCACTGAATGCTTGTATAGAATCCATTTATTTATTTCCATATTGTTGAACATTTATTATTTCTACTTTTTCATATGAAGCTCTTCATATATTATTTCTTAGAATGGATTTTTTTCTTAGATTTGTCAGAAAGGAAATTATTGGCTCAAGGTAATGAGTAGTTTTAGAGCTCTTAAATGTATTTTCAAATTGCCTTACCAAAGGGTCGTGGCAATTCATACTGCTGACAGTTGCGTGACTGCACTGGGAATTATGTTTCATACTCTTTCCTAATTTGATAGAAGCAAAATCCTTGTGTGTATTTCATTAGTTTCTTTTTGATTATGGCTGACTTTATTCACTTACTAATGTTTACTATTATTATTTCCTTTTATAATGAATAATTTATCTGTTGCGATATTGCATTTTACTCTCAAAAATGTATGTCTTTTTAAATCACAAGAGTAATGCATGCTTACTGTAAAACTAAAACAATATAGAATGCATCTCCTTAATCTCACTTACCCAGGGCTTTTTTGGTATGTACATCTCCAGACCTTTCTCTAAGATTTAGGAGTTAGGCTTTTTTTTGGTGGTGGTGGTTGTGGTGGTGGTAGTAATGAGGGGGAATGAGTTTGTTATTAGTTCTTTATGAAGGACTTGTCTTTTGTGCTTGCTAGAAATGCATATATATATTTTCTGTTTGCTCTTTGGCTTTAATTTTGCCTTTGTTGTGGTTGCAGTCAAATTTGCTGATATTTTCCTTTGCGATTGAAAAAAAAATTCTTTTCAGTTTAAAAAGGACTTTTCATGTAGAGGCTCAATAAATACTAAGTTCTTTATCTTGCTAGTTTTTACTATGATTTTTATTTTGGCATATATTATAAGGTGGTGATCTAAATGCAATTTAGTTTTACAATAAATTAATTTTGGTATGTATTTTGTGAGATTATAATCTAAATGCATTTTTTCCCCCAAATGGTGAGCCCAATACCCCCCAAACCATGGGCCACATAATCCCAGTCTTCCCCGGTGATTTACAGTGCCTCCGTTATCGTGTCTTAAATTCTGAAGCATAAGAGGATCTCTTTTTGGTGTTTCTTGGTCTATTGATTTGTGTATAGTTTAACGTCATTTAAAAAAAGTGTTACATAAAAATAAGTGTTATACTTTGGTAAGAATAGATTTCTCTTCATACGAAACACAAAAAAGTTTCTGTGTGCATGCCTGTGAGAAGTTTTTTCCCTGAGAATTTGCTTAATGAAAACAAAAAAGTACTATATATCTTTTATTGTTGTTGCTTGTTTTTTAAAGTAGGTTCCATGACCAGTGTGGAGCCTAATGCAGGACTTGAACTCATGACCCTGAGATCAAGGCCTGAGCGGAGATCAAGCGTCAGATGGTTGGGTGCCTGGGTGGCTCGGTAGGTTAAATGTCCAAATCTTGATTTCAGCTGACGTCATGATCTCAGGGTCATGGAATTGAGCCCCACATCGGGCTCCACTCTGAGTGTGGAGCCTGCTTGAGATTCTCTCTCTGTCCCTCTCCCACTGCCCCTACCCCCACCTGTGCCCTCTTTTTCTCTCTCACTCTTTCTCTCTCAAATAAATAAATAAAGCTAAAAAAAAAAAAAAAGAACCAAATGGTTAACTGATGAGCCACCCAAGTGCCCCAAAAGTACTATATATCATTTAGGATGTATATTAAACATGGAGTAAAATTTAAAAAAATAAGATTATTCATTTTTTTGCGTTCAGTTTAGAGCTTAAATTCTGCTCAGGTGTTTACCTTTCAGTGTTGGTTGAGGGCAAGGGCAGGGCAGATAAAGGTCAGTGCAGAACAGGTAATGCTTACCCCATTTTCAGTTTTTTGGGGTATACACCTGGGAGTGGGATTCCTAAATCATATGATGATTTTGCTTAACTTTTTGAGGAACTGCTAAAATGTTTTCCATAGCAGCTGCACCATTTAAAATTACCACCAGCAATGAACAAATGTTCCAGTCTTTTCATATTCTGGCAAATATTTCCTTTCCTTTCCTTTTTCCTTTCCTTTCCTTTCCTTTCCTTTCCTTTCCTTTCCTTTCCTTTCCTTTCCTTTCTCTTTCTCTTTCTCTTTCTCTTTCTTCTTCTTTTTTTGTATAACAGCCCCCATAATGGGTGTAAAGTGGTATCTCATTGTGATTTTGATTTCTATTTCCCTATGACTAATGATGCTGAGCATTCTTTCATGTGTTTATTGACCATTGTATATCTTCCTTAGAGAAATACCTATTTAAGTCCTTGCCCAGTTGTGAATTGTTTTTTGTTTTGTTTTGTTTTTTTGTTTGTTGTTGATTTGTCAGAGTTCTTTACATATTCTGGATATTAATATCTTATCAGATGTATGATTTGCAAACATACTCCATGGGTTATCTTTTTACTTTTGCAAATGTCCTTTTATGCACAAAATTTTAAATGTTGATGATGTCTAATTTATTTTTTCTTTTGGTGTCTGTGCTTTTGGTGTCATATACGAGAAATCATTATCAGACCCAGAGTTGTGAAGATTTATCTTCTGTTTTCTTCTAAAAGTTTTGTAGTTTTAGCTTTTAATAAAGTTTAGGTCTTTGATTAAATTTTTGTTAATTTTTGAGTTAATTTTTGTATATGGTATGAGGATATCCAGTTTTTCCAGCACCATTTGTTGAAAAGACTCCTCATCAAATGGTCTTGACACCCTTGTCAAAAATCAATTGACCAGGGGTGCCTGGGTGACTCAGTCAGTTGGGCATCTGCCTTTGGCTTGGGTCATCATCCCAGGGTCCTGAGATCGGGCCCCGTATCAGGTTCCCTGCTCAGTTGGGAGTCTGCTTCTCCTTCTCCCTCTCCCCCTGATCATGCTCTCTCTTTCTTTCTCTCTCAAATAAATAAATAAAATCTTAAAAAAAAAATCAATTGACCAGGGGTGCCTGGGTGGCTCACTTGGCTAAGTGGCTGACTCTTAATTTGGCTCAGATCATGATCTCAGGGTTGTAAGATAGAGCCCTACATCAGGTTCCATACTCAGCAGGAGTCTACTTGAGATTCTCTCTCTCCCTCTGCCCCTCCCCCACTCTCTCTCTAAAATAAATAAAATCTTTTTTTTTTGTATTTTGTATTTTGTATTTTTTTATTTTAATGTTTTTTTTTATTATATTATGTTAGTCACCATACAGTACATCCCCAGTTTCCGATCTAAAGTTCGATGATTCATTAGTTGCATATAACACCCAGCGCACCATGCAATACGTGCCCTCCTTACTACCCATCACCAGTCTATCCCAATTTCCCCACCCCCCTCCCCTCTGAAGTCCTCAGTTTGTTTCTCATCGCATATTCTCTCATGCTTCATTCCCCCTTCTGATTACCCCCCTTTCTTTATCCCTTTCTTCCCCTACCGATCATCCTAGTTTTTATGTTCTATAGATGAGAGAAATCATATGATAATTGTCTTTCTCTGCTTGACTTATTTCACTTAGCATTATCTCCTCCAGTGCCGTCCATGTTGCAGCAAATGTTGAGAATTCGTTCTTTCTGATAGCTGAGTAATATTCCATTGTATATATGGACCACAACTTCTTAATCCAGTCATCTGTTGAAGGGCATCTCGGTTCCTTCCACGCTTTGGCTATTGTGGACAATGCTGCTATGAACATTGGGGTGCATATGGCCCTTCTCTTCACTACGTCTGTATCTTTGGGGTAAATACCCAGTAGTGCAATGGCTGTGTCATAGGGTAGAAAGAAAATCTTTAAAAAAATCAATTGATCATATATGTGAGGGTTTATTTTGGAGCTCCATGTCCTATTCCATTTGTTTATGTCTGTCCTTATGCCAATATCACACTGTTTTGATTACTGAAGGTTTGTAGTAAGTTTTGACATCAGGAAGTATGAAAACTTCCAACTTTGTTCTTGTCTTACAGATTGTTTTGTCTATTTGGGGTCCCATGAGATGCCATATGAATTTTAAGTTGGATTTTTCTGTTTTTGCAAAAAACATCATTGGGAATTTGATAGGGATTACACTGAATCTGTACATCACTTTGGATGGTATTATCATCTTAACAATATTAAATTTTCCATTCCATGACCATAGGATGTCTTTCTATTTATTTATGTCTTCTTTAATTTCCTTCTAGAGTGTTTCTAGTTTTAGTGTACAAGTCTTTTGCCTCCTTAGTTAAATTTATTCATAAGTGTTTATTCTTTGGGTGCTATTGTAAATGGAATTGCTTTCTTAATTTCCTTTTTGGAATGTTCATTGTTTGTGTACAGAAATTGAACCAATTTTTGCATGTTGATTTTGTGTTCTGCAACTTTGTTGAATTCATTTATCAGTTCTAACAGGTTTTTGCATGGCATCTTCAGAGTTTTTTTACATATAAAATCATGTCATCTGAAAACAGATAACTTTACTTCTTGCTTTCCAATTTAGATGCCTATCTCTTTTGCTTGCTTAATTGCTTTGGTGGGAACTTCCAGGACTATGTGGAGTGGAAGTGGCAAAAGTGGATATACTTGTCTTGTTCCTGATCGAGAGAAAATCTTTCACTATTGAGTGTGATGTTAGCCCTGGGTTGGTTGTTTCTTTGTTTTCTTTTGTTTTTGTATATTGCCTTTATCATGTTGAAGAAATTTCCTTTCAGAAATTGGATTTCTAGAATTGAGTTTTTAGAAGTTGGAAAGCATTCCAAAGAACTGAGAAAGCCAATAGCTTCAAGGTGGATAGAAAAAAATCTTATTGTTTTAGTTGTGTTCTCTAGTAAGTGGTATTATTTCAAATCAGAGATGGTAGATGGTGCAACCCTTTGGTATAGCAATCTGGCAACACATTTAAGGACTCAAAACTGTTCATAACCTTGAAGCAATAATTTCATTTCTGATAAATCCATTCTAATAAATATTCTTCAATATATAATGAGATTTACATGAAAAAGTAGAAAGAAAAACTTCTATATGGTATTTGATAGTCCCATGATGTATTTGTGAAAGTTTAAGTAAAAGCATGGATTTATCCACAGCTGTGGAAGATTGAAATTTAAGGTTTGTTACCAGGACCACACAGTTGTTCAGGTGCCTTCACTCTACACACACAGCTCTTTTGTGAAATGAAATATTTAAAAAATCACATTCTTTATCAGTGTTTCAATGGCACAATGTGGTCAACATTGTTTTGGTGGCTAAGATCTTACATTAAGGAACAAAATAGGGATTTATTTAGCAAGATAGGAAAGTAGAATAAGATAGGAGAAAATGTAATTCCAGCATTTGGTATTCTAGTTTTATTTGCATCAGGAATGCTCTAGAACATTGGTTTTGAAACAGTGGCGATTTTGTCCCAAGGGACATTTGTCAACTGCTGTACACATTTTTTGATTGTCATGACTGGGGGTGAGGGGTAGGGGTGTGCTACTGACATCTAGTGGTAAAGGCCAGGGATGCTGCTGACATCTTACACCAACACAGGACAGTTTCCCCCAACAAAGAATTATCTAGTCCAAATTGTCAGTAGTGTTGAGGTAGAAAAAAGAGCTCTAAAGAAAGTAGTCAGTATGATTATACTATTACAATAATTAATTTTCAAGGATAAGGAGATTAAAAGCAATAGGTAGATTTTGAGTGTGCTATTGCTGTGACCATGGGGTAAAATCCCAACTGTACTGTATTTGAACCACAAAAGAAGGGAAAAAAGGCACGTTCTGTTCTCTACAAAGATGTTTTAATTCTACATCTTCTGCTAAATTATTCTAAGGATATAATAAGAAATTAGGGCAAGTATAAAATAGTATAAGTAGGCTAGCATCCACTTCCAAATAGGTCTTTGTGAAAATATGTTATCATAAGAGGTATTTTGTTGTTGCTGTTGTTGTCATTTGGAGTAGGCTCCATGCCCTGCGTGGAGCCCAACATGGGGCTTGAACACACGACCCTGAGATCAAGACCTGAGCGAGATCAAGAGACACTTCACCGATTGAGCCACCCAGACTCCCCCATTAGAGGTATTTTTAATATCTAATGTTATTGAACGATAGTTGATATATACAAAACAATATGTATAAGTAATTATATATGTGTATATATTTTAGACCTGTATACATGTATATAAAATGTATTAAATGAATATTCCTAAGTCTACCACCTGGCTTGTGAATTAGAACATTATCAATACCACGAGCTCCTCCTGAGTTTCATCCCCCTGGTTCTCCCCAAGACATTAACCACTATATTGACTTTTTTTTAAAAAAGACTTTATTTATTAATTTGACAGAGATAGAGACAGCCAGTGAGAGAGGGAACACAAGCCGGGGGAGTGGGAGGGGAAGAAGCAGGCTCACAGCAGAGGAGCCCGATGTGGGGCTCGATCCCGTAACGCCTGGATCACGTCCTGAGCTGAACGCAGACGCCCAACCGCTGTGCCACCCAGGCGCCCCCACTATATTGACTTTTATCTTTATCATCCTTTGCCTTAAAAATAGTGAATCATATGTATATATCTTTAAATTATATACCATTTAGTTTTTCTTTTCTTTCCCATACGAAAAAGTTATCATAATAGAGGTAGTCTTCTGTGACTTCCTTTTCCGCTCAACATTATCCATCTTCTCACATGCCATTCTTATTCATTATGTTACTATGTTACTGTTGTATAACACTACTTTGAGTAATTATTACAGAATTTATTTATTCTCCTGTTGATATACAGTTGGGTTTGTTTTGGGTTGAACTGTGTTCTCCCAGACTCATATTTTGAAACCTCAACCCCCCGGTGCCTTGGAATGTGACTGGATTTAGAGATAGGGTCTTTGAAGAGATGATTAAGTTAATATGAGGCTGTAGGATGGGCTCTAATCCAATCTAACTGGTGTCCTAGTAAGAGGAAATTCAAGGATGTGCAGGCGCAGAGGAAGGACGATGTGGGGACATAAGAAGGCAGCCATCTGCAAGCAAGAAGAGAGGCCTCAGAAGAAACCTAACCTGCTGACACTTTGATTTCTGATGTCTGGCCCCTCAAACTGTAAGAAAATAAATTTCTGATGTTTAAGACTCTCGTTAGTGCTTTCTTATGACAGCTCTAGCCCTAGTTTCTAGTTTTTAATATTATGAATGTGCTGCTAAAAATACAGTTGTTTCTATACATATGTATGTGAGTTTTTCTACTATACACATTGGAGTGGAAGCGTTGGGTTGTGCCATATACATATCTCACGTTGCTTAAGATGATGCCAGAGAATTTTCCATAGCGTGTATAAAAATTCCCGTAACTCCACGGTCTTGCCAATACTTGCTATTTTCAGACTTCTTAATTGTTACTCTTGTGTGTGTGTGTGTGTGTGTGTGTTTTTTGATTGAGCTTTCTCATTCCATTTTACCTCTTCCACTAGTTTGGCAATTACATACTTTGTTTCTTTTATTTTAGTGGTTATCTGTAGAATTTGCCATATAAATTTATCTGAAGTTAATCAGCATCTTTCTCTCCTCGGGTCATTTCAGAGCTTTAGAACATTGCTTCTGATGACTCTTCCTCAATTCATGTGCTACTGCTGTCCAGCATTTCATTTTCTTTTTTTTTTAACTCATCAAATTAGACATTTTTTATTTCATACGGATAATATCTGCATTAGGTGCACACACACTCACACGTTTACCAATTTCTTTGTTTCTTTGTGCCTTCTTACGTCTCACACTTTCCTCCTGCAGCAGGTTTTTGTTTTTGTTTTTCTTCTCCCCCTGATGTTCTTTTAGAAGCTCCCTCAGTGAACATGAACTAGAAATAAACTTGCAGTTTTTGTTTTTCCGAAAATGTCTTTATTTCAACTTTATTCTAGAAACATAGTTTTTCTGAGTTCATAATTCGAGGTCCATGGTTTGTTCTAGGTAATTTTTAGATTTTGTTTGGCAGTCCTCTGGCTTCCATTGTTGTGGGTGAGAAGTTGGCTGTCAGTCTAACTACCATTCTGTGGAAGTGATCTTGTCTCACTGGCTGCTTTACTAGGATGACCTTGCCTCCAGGTTTGCCCGGCGCAGCCCAGGTTACGTCTGTCGGTTTAAGATCATGATTAAGAATGCCCCTTTGGGGGCACCTGGGTGGCTCAGTTGGTTGGGTGTCTGCCTTCAGCTCAGGTCATGATCTCTTTGTCCTGGGATCGAGCCCCGTGTCGGGCTCCCTGCTCATCAGGGAGTCTGCTTCTCTCTCGCTCTCTCCCCCTCTGCCCCTCCCCACTGCTTATTCTCTCTCAAATAAATAAAGAAAAATATTTAAAAAAAAAAGAAAAGAAAAAAAAGAATGCCCTCTTTGACTCTAAGCATCTGTTCCAGTTTAGGCAATAAATAATATGGTTACTTATCAGAGCATTCAAGGTTTTCTTTGATTCCCTTCAGTTTCACAAAATGTGTCTAGAATTAGATTTCTTTCTTTTTTTTTAAATATTTAATTTATTTATTTGAGAGAGACAGACAAGAACAAGCAAGTGCAAGCACGAGTTGGAGGGAGGGGCAGAGGGAGAGGGAAAAGCAGAATCCTCACCGAGCAGAGAGCCCGATATAGGATCATGACCTAAGCTGAGGGCTGACGCTTAACCAACTGAGCCACCCAAGTGCACCTAGATTTATTTTCATTCATGCCACTTGGTACCTGACATGTTCTTTACTTTCTTACCTCTTTTTGCAGCAGTTTGTGCTACGTCCTAATCTATCCTCAAGTTTGTCAGTTCGCTTTTCAACGACTTCTAATCTGCCATTTTACCCATCCACTGAAACGTTAGTGTCAATGATTGCATTTTAAAAATCTGTTTGGTTCCTTTAAAAAATTGTTGACTCATTCTATGTTTTGTTGCTCTCTCCTTGCTCATTTTTGTCCTTCTTTTATATCATTTGTTCCCTCTTTATTTTGTATTCTGTGTCTGATAATTTTACTACTACAGTTCTTGGAGTTCTAAGTTTATTGTTTGTTGTATCTGGACTTTTGGTCATGGTGGCTTATTTTCTTATATGTTTGGTCATCTTGCACTGTGAACTCAGATTTGGCTGATTTTTTTTAAATTTTATTTTTATGTTTTGCTTTGTAGTATCTTTTATTTTTTCAATAGGGTTATTTATTTATATACAAATGTTACCTTTCTGTACTTTCAACTGATGAAATGTTTTCTCCTTTAATCAAAATTACAGTATTTATAAACACTTTTAAGTTAATAAATATGTATAAGTCTATTTTTAAAATTCAATTAATTAACATATAATGTATTATTATTTTCAGAGGCAGAGTTCAGTGATTCATCAGTCTTATATCAGTGCTCATTATATCACGTGCCCTCCTTAATGTCCAACACCCAGTTTCCCCATCCCCCTCTTCTCCTCCAGCAAATTTCAGTTTGTTTCCTGTGATTAAGAGTCTCTTATGGTTTGTCTCCCTCTCTGATTTCATCTTGTTTTAGGTTTTCCTCTCTTCCCCCATGATCCTCTCTTTGTTTCTTAAATTCCATATATGAGTGAGATCATATGATAATTATCTTTCTCTGGTTAACTTATTTTGCTTAACATAATCCCCTCTAGTTCCATCCATGTTGTTGCAAATGACAAGATTTCATTCTTTTTGATGGCTGAGTAATATTCCATTGTATATATGGACCACATCTTCTTTATCTATTCATCTGTTGAAGGGCATCTCAGCTCTTTCCACAGTTTGGTTATTGTGGACATTGCTGCTATGAGCATTGGAGTGCAGCTGCCCCTTCAGAACACTACACTTGTATCTGTGGTGTAAATCCCTAGTAGTGCAAGTGCTGGGTTATGGGGTAACTCTATTTTCAACTTTTTGGGGAACCTCCATACAGTTTTTCAGAGTGGCTGCACCAGTTTGCATTCCCAAGATTTGACTGATTTTGATTAGTTGGAATCATGGGGGCCCAAGCCCAGGATGATTTCTTCAGAAAGGATTTGTTTCACGTTCTGGTATGTGCCAAAAAGGGGACAACTCAGCCGCCTACAGAGCATTCAACTTAATGTGGGTCTTAGCTCTCAGACCTTGTGGTGAGCTCCTNGGGGAACCTCCATACAGTTTTTCAGAGTGGCTGCACCAGTTTGCATTCCCAAGATTTGACTGATTTTGATTAGTTGGAATCATGGGGGCCCAAGCCCAGGATGATTTCTTCAGAAAGGATTTGTTTCACGTTCTGGTATGTGCCAAAAAGGGGACAACTCAGCCGCCTACAGAGCATTCAACTTAATGTGGGTCTTAGCTCTCAGACCTTGTGGTGAGCTCCTGGACTATGGATTTTTCTATTCTTTCAGTTCTATTAGTTTTTGCTTCTTGTACTTTGAACCTCTGTTCTTAAGTGTATACACATTTAGGATTGTTACGTTTTCTTGGTGAACCGACTCCTTTATAATTATGTAATGCCTGTCTGTATCCTGGGTAATATTTCTTGTTCTGAAGCCTACTTTATCTGTTATTAATATAACCACTCAACTTTCCTTTGGTTAGAGTTCACATGGTCTATATTTTTATCCTTTTACTCTTGACCTCTCTATGTCTTTGTATTTAAAGCTGGTTTCTTGGAGACAGCGTATAATTGAGTCTTGCATTTTAAAATTATTCTAATCTACCAATTTATCTTATGGAGTTAATTTTATTGTACAGAGCTTATACAAGAGGGGCCTAAAATTCCCAAGTTGAAAATTTTCTGAAGCACTCTTGGTATAATAATTTTTTAATAATTAGGTGAATCAAAAATTACTACATTAATCCACAACAGTTCTAAATGTGCCTACTATTATTTAGCACAAATAGCTTAACATGTTTGAGGTTTACCTAGATTCTGCCAAATACATTTATCAAATGTTTACTATTTAGTCAACTCTGTATCAGGTTTGCCAGCCCAGTTGAAAAACAGAAAATACTCTGTTGACCCGCATGATTTCACCCTTTCTTTCCCATTTTCCTTCTGAAATGAACAGTGGAATTGGGAGTGATATAAGCAGTTGCTCAACAACGCAGAGCCTGCTTAGGGGATTCTCTGTGACTGGCTTTTTAATTGCCTGTGGTAATGTTTGCCCCCAGCTTTGCACATCATTAGAAGCAGGGTGTATTTTGAATGGCATAGGGAAGCTCGACCTGGAAGGTCTGAGTCAACATACTCATGTCCCCCTCTTTCTCATCTCCATGGTCCCATTTGATGCTGCAGTAACACAGCAGCACCCTTGGGTGCTGGTATAACTGCAAGAGCCCCGCGGGCGTTGGAGCCCAGATGGCTGGGGTTAGACTCCTGGCACAGCCATTGATTTGCTCTGAGACTCCTAAATAGATCCAAATTCCTAAGCATTAAATACGTAGTAGATGCTAATCTCTGACCCCTGTCCCATTAAATAATTTAGAAGCCCAAGGATGATGTGAAACATATTTTTAAAGGTAAAAAAGATCTTGGAGAGTTATTAGTACTTTCCAGGAAATTTTTATTATGGAAAATTTCAGACACACTGAAAAGTAGAATAGTGCAATAAATCCTCATGTTCTCATCACCCAAACAGTTTGCCAATCTCATTTTACCTACCTCCCAGCTCAACTTTTTTCTTTCTTTGTTTCCTGAAGCATTTCAAAGCAAATCGTAGATATATGATTATGAAGCCCATAAATACTGCAGTATGCAAGTAAATCTTTTTAAAATTACATCTACCAATCCTTTCTTGGTCCCACTCCCTCCTTATTAGATTTGGAAATTTAGAGGATTAGTGATTTGCCCAAGGCCATATAATTAGTGGCAGAACTACAGCGGGAACTTCGGTGCTCCTTGTAATCCTGTATTCTTTCCCTTAACATGTTGCCGATGAAGATTACCTACTCACCAGCTAAAAAGAAAAAAAATGCAATTAGATTCTCTACCAATCTCTTGCATCGGAATCACTTGGGAAATATTAAAAATGCAAATTCCTGAGCCCTTAGTCCCAGAGGATCTAATTCCTTAGGGCTGAGCTGGAGCCAGTGGTTTGCTGGAGCCAATTTATACTGGCTCTTTAGAACCAACTATTAAAGTTTTAGGGATTTTAAAGTTACTAAAAATCATTAAAATTAAATTACATAAGCTTACAATTAAGTAAAATTTTTAAAGATTTTATTTATTTATTTGACAGAGAGAGAGAGACCGACAGTGAGAGAGGGAGCACAGGCAGGGGGAGTGGGAGAGGAAGAAGCAGGCTCCCAGTGGAGGAGCCTGATGTGGGGCTCGATCCCAGGACTCCAGGATCACGCCCTGAGCCGAAGGCAGACGCTTAATGACTGAGCCACCCAGGCGCCCCTACAATTAAGTAAATTATATTAAAAACAAAGGCAATAAATATTCAGAACTGGTTTTCTACAGACTTTACTACACTGTACCATTATCTATGCTCTGGAGGTTATGTCCATTGTCTCTGTTTGGTGGAAATACTGTATAATGGTGTGCTGCAGACATCTCTCCTCAACTGCGTGTTCAGTGGTAGCTTGAAATTCGCCATATGGGACATTTATACCCTGGAAATTAGCAAATTACACTCAGCAACCAGAGTTGTTTTGTTTATTGTCTAGACTTCAGAAAGTACTGGAGAATATATCAATAATGCAGATTAAATTTGTGTGTCATGTCTATGGCCATCATAAATAGTACAAAATATGAGGAAATATTAAAAAACTGGTATGCAATTCAGCAAAGAAATCTCTCACATTATCAATAAATGATATTTCACTTCACTTCTATTCATTCATGTAAATGGAAATATTAACTAATATTCATGTCACTCATTGGTCAACTGCAACCATGGGCTGGCTGTAGATAGAGTTTGGCAAAAATCAACCAAATCACTCTGTAAGAATGAATTAAATCATGAAATTTACAAAAACAAAATTTAAAAACGTTGAATATATTATCTGTAAATTGTGTATCACAATCTATTTTATCAGTGAGATATGTTATGACGTATGCATAAAATGACTATCTTGTTTTGTTTTTTGTGTTTTCGGAGAGCTAGTTTTTAAATATTTTCCAGCACACCTCTGTCTGAAACACAAGACTCTACATTTAAAGGAACATCTCAGGTATTCTTATGTCTACTAAATTTGGAGAACCAATGTTTTAGCCATTGAACAAAAAAATTCAGGATCATTTAATTTGTCTCCAAAAGTTTTTCCTGATTATTAACTGAAAGCAAGATACAAAATGTGTTCTTTCAAATACAGAGGCCTATTTAAAAATTTTCATATAATTAATATACAATAAACAACACATATTTGGAGTGTACAATTTGCTAAGCTTTGACATTACCAAGTTTTGAGAAAACTATTACTGTAATCAAGATTGTAAACATATCTATCACCCCCAAAAGTTTTCTCATGTCCTTTGATAATTCTTCCCTCTACCCCTTTCTGTCCACCCTATACTCAAGCAACCACCACTCTTCTTTCTGTCACTGTAGATTGGTTTGCATTTTCTAGAATTTTATATGAATGAAATGAAACACTATATACTTTTTTTTGGTCTGGCTTCTTTCACTAGGCATAACTGTTTGGAGATTTATCTATGTTGTTGAGTGCATAGTTCTTCTTTATTCTGAGTAGTATTCTGTTGTATGGATATGCCACAATTTCTTTTTTTTTTTTTAGAAGAAATATGAATGAATTTCTTTATAACCTGAGAGTAGGGAAAAACCATAATTTTTGTTCATTCGACTCTTGATGGACATTTGGGTTGTTTTCAGCTTTTGCCTATTAAAAATAATGCTGCTATGAATATTTGTGTATTAATTTTGTTTGGACAGGCATTTCCTTTTCTTTTTTCCTTTTTCTTTTTTTAATAAACAAGTGGAATTTGACATTTTTTAAATTTAAATTTTTTAGGAGGGGGAGAGAGAGTGCATGCACACAAATGGGGGGAGGGGGAGAGGGAGAAGGAGAAGCAGACTGTCCACTGGACGGGGAGCCCAGGACCCTGAGATCATGACCACGAGCTGAAATCAAGAAACAGATGCTTAACCGACTGAGACAGCCAGGCACCCTGTATTTCCTTTTCTTTTGGGTAAATACCTAGGAGTGAAATGGTCGGATCACATGGATGATATGTGTGTAATTTTTAAAGAAACTGCCAAACTGTTTTCTGAAGTGTCAGAGGCCATTTTTTTTTTCCTTTTTGTTTGATGGTGAAAAAACATGAGTGGTTCTGACATTGGGTCAAGATTTTTATGCGAGCACTCCAAGTGAGCCAGTAATGCAACACAACTCAGATTATATTCTTTAAAGAATTAGTCTTTAGTTAGTGGAAGTGGGAAGAAACTAGTGTACAGCAACACACTTTGTGCAATGTTAGGGTCATTTATTGAATTTACGTCATTGGTTGATGATAAATTTGTTTGAATTTATTTTCCATTTCTCTATAGTTCTTGTTTGCACTTCTATTTCCTTTTGTGATTTTCTGAGCCAGAGAACATCTTAAGAGGTATGTTAAAAGGTTTAAAATTTTAGATAATAAACTCACTAACTTCAGTAAACATTATGCCATGTATTACTTGATTTCAGAAAACCGGCTGAAGGCAAGTAGTTGCCATTAAGCACATAGGCATTGACAAAATACTCAAGAGATAAATGTGTGTGTGTGTGTGTGTGTGTGCGTGTTGTGTGCACGTGCGTGTACGTGTGCGTGTGTGTGTGCGCGTGCACGTGCATGTGCACACGGGTGTGCATGGTGTTTATTTTCCCATTCCAGAATGTTGTCTATTTCAAGACCAGTGAGACCAATTACAGTTTACTCAGGCTAACTGGGGCTATGGTTCTGATTTATTTTGGTGATATGTTTGTCTCCTCTTATGGATTGTTACTCTAAAAACCTGCCTGGCTGTCCCCCTGATTTATCTGGCTCTGAGCGGTCCCTTTGGAGAAAGACAATCCAAAAACGAATACTAGGTATGCTATTATGATACCAATAGGCTTTACAACCCCCCCCCCATCTAAAACGGCACGGCCATGGTTAACGTCCTGTGACGCGTAACTAGAACTCTACTGCAGGAGGCTTCTGCGAGGAGGGGACCACAGGGAACCCTGACTAGGAAACACTTGCCTGTGTAAGTGTGGCGGCTTCTTAATCGCTTCAAAATGTGGCGTTACTTCCCAGTTTTTCTCAGAGCGGGTTGCTTGGTGGCCGGCTTGGAAGCGGATGAGCCTTGCCGGTGGTGATGCGAGCTCCAGCTTGAGAGAGACTACCCAGGAAGTTGGCTCTCACAGCCTCTTCCTTCCCCAGAGGAAGAGGCGACATATGCGAACCCCCCAAGAGTTAATGAACAAATGCCCAGTTCTCTTTTGATGAAATTCAACTGCAAGGTGGTATTGTCAAATGATTTGCTTTCTTATTTTATCTGTGATCACTGTATGACTGAAAAAATAGTTCTGTACATACAGCTGTAAGCAGCCTTTCCCCCTCATTCCTGGGCATGGTTCTCCAGCGCACAGCAGAAGGTATATACAGTAAACATCTTCAAAAGCTTTTATCAGTGAGGGAGCAGTTTATTGCTCTCTGCCCAATCAAGATAAAAGATCTGTCTGGAGGGAAGCACTGTTTATAGATCCTGGTACTGGTAGTCTTCCAAGATGCTAGAAAAAAAAAATTAGGAACGAGAAGTATCTGTTCTGTGACAAGGAAAAGAAACAAAAAGTCTCCTTTATTTTGTTAGGTAAACACTTTAGTCTGACTCCATTTGTTGGCTCAATGAATTGAGAATACATCAGTGACGTGGATTATCACCTCAGAGTACAAGACATGGTATCATGTGACTAAAGAATAAAGCAAATGACTGAGAAAGCAGATCCGTGAGTTCAAGTCTTGTTTAACTTTCCATCATAATACTTTGTCACACTGCCTGATAACTCTAATCAGTTATTATTTCAAATGTTAGGAACACAAAGAACGTAGAGGAGGAGCACTGGGCTCAGAGTCAGGTGAGCTAAGATCCTGATTCGAGATTTACCATGTTCTCAGAGGGGAGTGTTAGAGAAATAAGTGGCTCCCAACTTTTCCACCACAAAGAATCTAGTTTGTTATTTTTGCCCTGTCTCTGATGTTTTGAAAGATGGTATTAGTTTTCTAGACAGGAGCCAGGGATGTGTCATGGGGAAAGGAAGCTGGTCTGGGTGTGAATTCTGGCCCCCTGGCTTACTAGCAGTGTGACCTTAGGAAAATCATAGAACTTAAGTTTCAGGTTCTTCATGGGGGTGTGGCCAGTATATAAATAGATATATGGCTTAGAGCAGTGCCTGGAATATGTGAAAACCAAAATCTTAACAATAGTAATGTTGTTGTTGTTGTTATTTGAACAGATAGAAGAATTGGTCCTTCTGAGAGTAGAGTAACAGTCCCCCCACAGTGCCCAAAGGCATCCAGCAGACGTTAGTCTGAAGGATGTTGCTGTACCTGAAAGAGGGGGTGGGAGTGGACAGCAGGAGTTTGGGTGCAGAGATGGTACTATTTCTCAGGTGCAGAGATCTAAGATTAATTTTGCTGGAGTTGTCAGAGTTGGAGCAGGAAGTGAAACTGAAAAAAGAAACCTACAAAAAACCAAACCAAGAAGGGATCAGGGCCCAGGTTGGATACACAGGCTTTGGAGCATAGGTTGTTTTCAGAGGAGGACTTACATCTCCGGAAAACCAAGCCCAATCCTTAATACTTCCCGGGAAAGGAAGATGCTGGGGGTGGGGGGAGGGTGCAGCCGATGGCAGGCAGATGCTCGCAGTGGACACAGACTGAGGGCAGCAAGTCCAATGGCACCCCTTGCTCCTTATTGGGGCCGTGGATTCTAAATATGGTGAGGCCATATTTGTTTAGGACAAACTCGGGGTTAAATATGGCTGGGTCTGCAGATTAAAGGTCTTGAGATCCTATAACAAAAGTGATTTTTCTATTGGTAGTCACGTTATTATTATTTTTTAGAATTTCTTCTCTGGTCCATCCCTATTTGAACCAAAGATACACCATTATCAAAGGGATATAATAAATTTACCCTATTGCTTGAATTACTGGTATGGTTGTAATGCTAAACAGGACAAGTGACCATGTAGGCACTTATGCACTGTTCCTGCTTTCTGGCTATTGTTTTCGAGGCCAAGGTTGACGATATGCTGGATACTCTGTGCACGGTGACAGGGTCACCATTCGCATCCTAGAAAGTCCTACAAAGTCATCAACAGCAGAGCAATTTGGGTCCGTTGCAAAATGTCAGTGTAATCACACAGATCTTATATGATTCTAGTAGAAAACAGGAAAACTTAACATTCAGTTAGCTGATGCTGTCCCATTGTGGGTAAATATACCTTTTCTGTTGGGTTTTTGAAATGATAATCATGGCTCATCTACAGCTAAAGTAACTTCTTAACAAACCCGGTAGGTGCTATAGGACTTTATGCTTGTGACCGTCACCTTCGTCTTGAAGGTCTCTGGCTCCAAAGACACCTCCTGGTTCTTCTGTCCTTGTCACCACTGCTTCCCAGTTTTCTTTAGAGAACGTCTTTTCTTGGCCCATTAACTCTAATGTTTCCCTGCATTGTGCTCTCGGCATCTTCTTTCATTTTTTGTACTTTCACTAGTTGTTCTTTTCATTTCAAGTAGATGATTGTATTTTGTCTGTGGAAGACTCCCTATTCTCTCTATTATCTCTGGTCTTAGCCTCTCCTGAGTTCCAGATTGCTATTGCTGATTGATAGCCAGACCTTCCTTCTGGGCTATCCCACAGATGCCATAAGCTTAGCCATTTTTCACACTGATTTTCCCATTGGCTTCAACCAACCAAAATTCACCCCCCCCCCCGAGCCTGGGGCAAGCTAACCTGCCTTTAGGGCCTTACACAGGACTTCTCAGTGGTGGGCTCTGAATAATTCGAGTTCTTCCAGCAAGCAGGAAAGCCTGCTGATGATGTAACTAACAGTGTATGCTCACATACACACATTGCCATCTCACGAAAATTCATATGATAAATTCCTTATCTGGCATTCCAAGTTCCCCATAATCTCGACTCAAGCCACTTTTAGACTTTTACCTTTCTCCCTAAATGTCACCTGGGATCTGGCCATTGTGGACCACCATTTTCAGGACAGACGCAGTGCTTTCCCATCTCTGCTCCACTGGTCAGGCATTACCTCGGTTCTCTCCTATTTTCTCTGCCCGTCAAAATCCTCTTCAAGGTTCAAGATCTGTCTGAAAAGCTACTTCGAACATGAAGCCATCCATGGGCACCTTGGGGGTCTCTCTCTCTCTCTCTTTCCCTCCTTCGAATTCTTGTAATATTGTGTTTGGTCTTTCCTACTAGATTTTGGGTTCCCTGAGGTTAAGGACTAGGCTTAATCATTTTTGTGGTTTCCATGGTGCCTGGCACACACTAAGTGCCTCACTTACTGTTATTGGAGGACTAATGACTTGAATAAACCATTTTCTGGCTGTGTTTACAATAAAGCCAAATACGTCTCATACGGCAAGGGAAGTGATATTGGTATCATCTGGTTTGAAGGCCAAGTTTGCCTTCAGATGCACACGTGTGTGGTCATATAAAATGAATCCCTGGTGTGCACAGGTTTGAGAAACATGTGAGAAAAAAAGAAAAAGAGGGGCGCCTGGGTGGCTCAGTCGGTTAAGCGTCTGCCTTCGTCTCAGATCATGATCCTAGGGTCCTGGGATCCAGCCCTGTGTGGGGCTATCTGCTCAGCCCGGAGCCTGCTTCTCCCTTTCCCTTTGCCCTTCCCCCCTGCTTGTGCTCTCTCTCAAATAAATCAATAAAATCTTTAAAAGAAAAGGAAATATTCTTGTTTCTGAAGTTGGTACAGCTTGTTTTCCACATCATCATCATTGCCTTTCTGTCTTTTTCACTTCTGGTGGGTATCCTACTTGTTGCTTCGCCCGTAGGCGTTTCTTATGTTTGGACCTATTGATTTAACTATACTTGCCCTTCCTGTGGCCAGGCCATATTCCTGTTCAGTGTTAATATTTTATACAGTAGCTCTGCTGTTCTAATATCCCCAAGTACATCTTTATACATCCTATTTCTACTGTCTGCAATAGAGATTCTTACAACAGTTTGTATTGTTGAAACATATACTCTTCTTAAGGGAATGTATTGTCACCATGTGTATTTATAGCAGTGAAAGGGCACAGACTGAGGCCTGGAGGTCGGACAGGACTTTGCAGATATTGACCTACATGATGAATGGTCTATTTTTTTTAATAAAGATTTTATTTTTCTAAGTAATCTCTACACCCAATGTGAGGCTCCAACTCACCTCCCTGAGATCGAGAGTTGCACATTCCATGGACTGAGCCAGCCAGATGCCCCATTAAATCATTTTTTTTTAAAATGCTAATAATGCTTGGAAAGAAACACAATAATAATTGAAAATAGTCTATCCATCAGGGTTAAAAAATTCAAGCTGTAGTGAAAGCCATGGAGATTTGAGTCATCCAAGGGACATATTTGAGTGTTTCTGGCTTTCAAAAAGAAAGGCCTGCCTAAGCTTGGTCTGCACACGAGTGAATTCTTGCAACTACCATAGAAAGAAAGGACACGGTTTTGAGCTGCCCCATGTTTAGGTGTCTGGATTTGATGTCAGGCGGATGTAGACCAGATGTGGCCGAGTCTGTGGTGCTTCCCTGCTTGGGTTTTTCTGCAGTTCCCGCTGTAACCCTTTTGTTTTCTTCTAGAGATGGGGAGTGGCAATGCCGAGTGCACAGGAGGAGGGTGGAAAAGTCAACCTGTGAAGCACCTGGTGTATTAGAAGGCTTTCCTGGGAGATCTGTTACACCAGGGACAGCATAACCCCGGGAACTGCCCCGCTTGTCTGGCATTTGGAGAAGACAGCTTGGGAGGGGCGCCCTGAGGAGAGCAGACCTTCTTCCAGCTCTGTTCCTGCCCTGACCCCGAGAATGATGGCGCGAGTGAGATTGAAAATATTATGAACCAACTCATTGATTTTGAGGAGTATATCTAAAGATGTGAACATAAAACGTGCAAAAGAAGTGAAAATCATCCCTGATTCAGTCAACAAATTTTAATGGAGCCCCACTGTGTTTGAGTAACAGTGTTTGTGGAGTGAGGTCTTCAACATGTGGG